>NC_065546.1:2061477-2417719 GCF_022605725.1 Anthonomus grandis grandis
TAAGCAATTAAAATACTATAAAGATATGCGTTTTATTCAAATAGTGCATTTTATCCGTAACATACATATTTAAATTTTTATTATTTAATTCTCTATTAAAAAATTATTTCTATGGTTACCAATCGGTTTACTTTTTAGAAATGGCCGAAAAATCTAAGACAAAATATTTCCAACATTTTCGCGACGAATGGTTAAGTTCTCCTCAATTTCGAAATTGGTAAGTGCAGGTTGCAGGCCATCCAACCAGTGCAAGGTGCAAATATTGTAAATCTCATTTTTCTGCAAAGCTATCCGATGTAAAAAAAACATTTGGCATCCCTTAAACATGTCAAGGCAGCTGAACCATTTGCACAGAGTAGATCTGGCATCCAATCAAAAATAAATTTTGCCGGTATGAATAAGGATAACCCTTCAGCGACTGCACAGGCAAAAATATCGTTATTTGTTTGTGTGCATTCGTCTATATTACCCATAGACCATCTTGGCGAGTTATGTAAAAATATATTCCAGGATGTGTCCGCCAAAAATTTAAAAATACACAGAACAAAATGCAGCGGGATTATAAGAAATGTATTTTACCCCCATTTTCAAAAAGATTTGTTAAAATCTGTAATTACTGGTTTTTGTAAATATATGTTTGTTATTGGATGAATCCAATGACATAAGTGTTACAAAACTACTAGGAATGGCTATCATTTATTATGATAATCAATTGGGTAAAAGAATATCAACATTTTTAGCGCTTGTTAAGTTAGAGTATTGTAATGCCGAAAGTATTGCAACCGCCGTTAAACAAACTTTAAAAACTTTTAACTTTTCTCTAAATAATCTTGTGGGAATTGGTACCGATAATGCCAGTGTTATGACAGGTATTAACAACAGTGTCTACACTCATTTAAAATCGGAAATTCCAAATTTATTTTTAATTAGATGTGTCTGCCATTCTCTACAATTAGCTGTATCTCACGGAGCTAAGGAAACATTCCCAAGAAATTTGGAATTTATGATTTCTGAAACGTATAATTGGTTTTTTAAATCAGCAAATCGTCAAAATAATTACAAGCATCTTTTTAATGCAATAAATGATGGAGCAGATCCAAAAAAATTGTACGCGCGTGCTCCACAAGATGGTTAAGTATTTTGAAGTTGCTGTAGACAGAATCTTAAATCAATATATTGAGTTAAAAATCCATTTTGAAATAACGCGTCTTTCTGAAAAATGCTATACCGCTGAGATTTTGTAGTCAATGTTTAAAGACGTAATAAATTTGGCATATCTTTTATTTTTAAAACCTGTACTAAATGAAGTGCAAAAAGTTAATAAAATGTTTGAATCTAATAATGTAGATCCGAGTTTATTGTTACATGATTTAAATATGTTAATTAAGAGTATTGAAAATAAAATTTTTGTTCCCAATTGGGAAACTCAAAATACAGACGGCGAGAATATATTTGAAATTTTAATAAATCCCAAACCCTATTTGGGTTACCAATTTGAGACAAAAATTAGCGATTTATTAAACCAACAAAAAGTTACGCCTGCAGAAGAAAAGGTGATAAGAGAGCGGTGCCGTAATTTTTTAGTAGAGTTATTTAAGCAACTTAAGAATCGTCTTCCTGAAAATGTTAAACATTTAGAAAAAATTTCATTCATTTCTGTTCAGAATATTTTAAAGCAAAACAAAGAAATCGAGCCACTGATTTTATTATTAAACAATATGCAAATTGCTAATAATGAAATAGAAAAAATTATTTTGCAATATAACAATATGACTTTTATTAAATGGGAAAATATAACCCACACCATTAACTATTGGACTGAGGTCGTAAAATATCGGGATGCAAGTGGGGAAAATCCCTTTATGAAACTTTCCAATTTTGCATTGGGAATTTTAGTACTACCATTTTCTAATGCAGATGTGGAAAGAATTTTTAGTTCTCTCAATATAGGGAAAAACAAATACCGAAATAAAATGAGTACCAATATGGTAAATGCAATACTTTCGGTAAGATATGGACTCAAAAAGTATAACAAATGTTGTAATGATTATGATGTGCCTCTTGATATTGTCAATCAAATAGGCACAAAAAAGTGCTATGATGACGACGATACCACAGACTTTAATATTTTGATTGAGTAATCTTTTTTAACATAGGTATATACATTATACATACCTTTATTTGTCATTTTTGAATCTTTAATTTTTTTTTGTTCTCTTTTAGTTTTTAAAACTATTTAGAAATAACTTTTTTTTATTATTTTTAACAATTCTATTTCTTGTTTTATGGAACTTCGCAGAATAATGTAGTTTAGTTTATTAAATTTTAGTTCCTATTTTTTCGTTGTTGTTGAATATTTTTGTTTTGTTTTGTTTTGAATAATAAAAACTTTAATACATAAGCTTAAGGATCTTTATTTATTTCCCCTTAAAACAGTTTAAAAAAATAACAAACTTATAAATCAGTATTAAGTTTTATGTTATTTTATTAAAAAAAAAATACGCCATACCCTTGTTTACATCTTAGTAATTTAGCGGAAAAATATGCAATTTAGCGGTTCTTAAACATCAAACTAGCGGATTTCATTTTTCTATAATTGGCAACACTGGTGTCGCAGTAAACAGAGAAAAGTAATATTCGTTAGCGAGTTGATGCGCAATTTATCTCATGAGCTATGGTGGGCCCGAGGCGACTTTTAGCGTATGGTGGGGACAGCAACGACGTGACGCTCGCTTTGTTTTCACGTTTTACTTAGCTTCGTACTTTTCATATTTTTACTGGTGTCTAATCTTCTTGTTTAGTGTTTGGTTATATTTGTTTTTGACTGGCATATTCGTTTTTTGTTGAGTGTTTTTGTATTGATTTTGTTTTATTATAAAATTTGTTTTCATTTTTGTTATTTATTTAATTTAGTTATACATTTCAACCGGTGATAAATATGGATTCCAAGGAAGAGGCGCGGTTGCTCAAGCTACTAGAGGAGACATAAACCGATGAGGAATCGGAACCATTCGGCTCTGGAAGTAGTGACAACTATGATCCTAAAAATGACGTGGCCGACTCCTCAGATTCTGAACAGCAAGTGAATATTTCTCCTTGCCAGAGACCAGTAGGTCATCATCCCCTCCTTTTTCTGAGCCTGTTTCTCCCACGAACAGAATATCGACACCACAAATTTCGCAAACCGATTCAGATGACCAAATGGATCCATTACCAGTCGAAAATCATTCGACCGATTCTGAATGGTGTAATGACACGGTTGGAATTGATGACTTCTCCATGAATGGAAATGGAATAGCAGAACAAATTTGTCTTGATCCGGATTCATCAGATACATCATTAGGTGTATTTCTCCAACTATGGGATGAACGGATTATGCACTTGTTAGTCGATTCGACTAATATTTATGCAGACCACTTGTCTCGTTCCGCTCGTCCTAAAACTCACCACTCCCGAAGTATGGATATCAAGCCTACAACGAAAGATAAAATAAGCAAGTTTCTGGGACTGTGTTTCCTGCAGGCCCAAATAAAATGTCCCAATATAGGAAAACTTTTTAGCTATCATCCTCTATATTACCATCCGATTTTCTCGTCGACTATGAGCGGCCGCCGATTTGAACAAATCTTGCGATGTTTCTGCACACACAATAAAAATGCATCTCCAAGCAAGGATAGGTTATACCGAATTAAGGAACTTCTGGATATGCGCCTTCACAACTTTCAAAGGGCTTATAGGCCTACGAAAGAGTTGTCTCTTGATGAATCAATGTTGCTGTTTAGAGGACGGCTTTCCTTTAGAACGTATATGAAAAACAAGAAGACCAAATATGCGATTAAATTCTATGAACTTTGCAATTCCGAAGGCTACGTTTTGAACATAGAAATTTACAAAGGGCAAAGAGCTGAACCGCCGGAAATCTTATGAAAATTGAGGCCTTAGTCACAAGACTCTTGCAGTCATATCTCAATCGCGGACATCATATCTTCATGGATAATTACTATAACAGTATTTCTTTGGCAAAAAAACTTGTCGGGTTAAAAACTCATGTCACAGGTACCCTTCGAAGCAACAGGAAAGGAAATCCTGTTCTGGTCACAAAAAAAATTGTCACTTGGAGAACATGTTTGGCTGCGAAAAGGAAAAGTATATGTGACGAAGTGGAAGGACAAGCGCGAAGTGCTTGCTCTTACTACTGCGCATCATCCTGCCCTAGTGAACACCGCTAACAGAAAAGGTAATCCTAAGGTCAAGCCTATTGAAATAGTTGACTATAATAAGTTCATGTCCGGTATTGACCGGTGATGATGATCAAATGGTTTCTTATTATTCTTCGCCAAGAAAAACCATTTGTTGGTATAAAAAGGTCATTTTCCATTTACTGGATGTCACTATATGGAACTCATACTATTTATTCAAGAAACTGAACGGGTCTAATATTAGCTTCGTGATATTCAGAGAGATAATTATAAAATCTCTGCTACAAATTGATACAGAAATTAAAGATGGGAGATCATTGCTGCAACTGCCACCAAGGTTTAGGCCAACTCAGAATAAATATGTTCCTGTTCCAAGTACAAGCGTTTTTGGGGATCAGAATTATCAGAATCATTTTCCTCAGACAATCCCAGTTTCTGATAACTATTCAAGAAAGCGATATTTCTTACGATGCAGGCAATGTTCAAAATTTTCAAAGAGGAAGGAAACCAGTTACAGATGCCCTGGCTGCCCTGAAAGGCCTGCATTGTGTGTGGAGTGCTTTGCACCTTGGCATAGCGCTTGGGGTTTTTTTCAAATGTTTTCTAGTATCTTTTACCAATGAATTTTGTGTTTTCGTTTAGCTTTTTTGATAATGTTAAATAAGGTTTTTGTATTTTGATCTGTTTGATTAGGCGAATAAACGTATTTGTATACATTATTTGTGCTCATATTCATTTTTTCCTTTTTTTTTATCGTGACGGTGGTAGCAGGTCTGTCCCACTAGACCAGAAAAAGTAGTATGGTGGGACAGACCTGTCATAACCGTCTTCTATTTATAGAGAAAAATACGCAAAAATATCATGTTTCTTTCAATATTTCGTATATTCCCGCAAAAATCAACTAAATTAGGTAAAAAAAACAGGTGATTATTTTTTTACGACTTTTAAGTTGGCACTGTCCGCGAACGTGTTAAGAATGCATACCAATGTGATAAAAAAATGCCAAACAATTGCATGCCCGTCACCACCAGAGTTACAAATATTTATTAAATTTTGGAGTTAAAAATACTTTAAATTGATGTGATTAAATAATCTTAAATTCTGATTGTTTAGTTTGCATTTTACAGTAGAGTAAAAGGTTTAAAAAAATTGTTGACATATGCAAAAAAGGTTTTTGTATGTACTTTATATAAACCATAACTTTAAACTAATTACTTAAGTAACTGATTATATTTTAAATTTTTAAAAATCTATCTTTTTGTTTATATGGTTTTTTAAAGATATCAAATTTAAAAGGCACTTTCTCAAAAACCTCAAATGCTCTGTTTTTAAATTTACATTACATAATAATACATTAATTTACGCTTTTTTTTTAAATATATTTTTTTAAATATTTTAGTGTCCGGAGTGCCTTTGAAAAATGATACCTCGTTTGAAGTCTGGCAACTATTTAGAAAAAGTCAGGTGGAACTTAAAATTTTGAGTTTTTTTGTCAAGGCAGAACCCTCTACAAATTTCCTTGAGACTATTTTATAGAAAAAGCAGCACTTTTTGCAAAGTGATTTCTATTTGTGGGATGTTTTGCTGGATTTTCAACGTCAAGAAGTATCTCGATTATTACCTGAATGGAGTCGCGGTCGTCCCTTAAAGTCCTTTGAAGAATGTTCTCGAAAAACCAAAATAAACAAAAAAAAACAATCAGTACTGAAGAGGCTTTAGCTTTATATTTCGATTTGGACTTGTCGGAAAGAACTCTATACATGAAAATTGCTTTCCCAGTTAAAAAAAAGAAGGAATTACTTCCAAACGAAATTATATCCTCCGAATATACAGCCGAAGTAAAGCTTCAGAATTTGCTAAATAATAGCTGTGATGGGATATTAAAAACTTTAAATCTTTTAACACTTCCAGATAATAACTTTTTAACTTTAACTTGTAAATACGGCTTTGGCGGTAGTTCAAGACACAGTACTTACAAGCAGAAATTTGAAGACGATAATTTTTCTGATAAGTATATTTTTTTAATTGCTATGTCTCCGTTAGAGTTATCTGATGGTAATTCTAACAATAAGTTACGGTCCAATCCCCGTTCATCCTGAACCTTTATTTAGACCTATAAAATTTTTATTTATGAAGGAACATGCTACCTTGGTAAAAGACGAAGCAGAAAAACTAAAAATTCAAATTGAAAACCTAGCAGCGTATTTCGTTAACTTTAGGGAAAATATTTTTACTATTAATTTTAAACTATGCTAGATGGAAGCTCAATAAATGTTTTGTCAAGTACAATTATGTGAATAAATGTTTTGTCAATATCAATAAATGTTTTGTCAAGCAGAACCGGAATTGATGTTAATTTAATTAAAAAAAATTACCTAATCATTCGAATCATAAACTCTGGGCAAAATATTAATGTTGCAAAATTTGAACCTCTTCTAAAAGAAACATTTAATTTACATGTACATCTTTATAATTGGTACTGTATGCCTTGTACAATTCACAAATTGCTAGTTCACGGGGTTGAATTCATAAAAAAAATTTAATATTCCTATTGGAAAATTGTCAGAAGATGCTTTGGACACAAAGAGGCAAGAAAGCGTCGACTTTATTCCAAAAAAAAAAAAAATAAGAATGATGCGATTCCCCATTCGTCGTTATTAATTTGTAACTTTTTATTTGTCTATTATTGTTATTCATGGCGTACTATTAAATTATGCATTTAATTTAGAAAATTCTTAGTTATTTGCGTATTTTTGAAAATAAGTCCATACTGTTATATATTTTTGAAAAGGTAAAAAAAAGACCAGATTTATGAACTATAAATATATAGAGTGTTCCATTTAAAAAAACATAAGTTTGGGTTATAACTAAAAAACTATTAATCAAAAAAAATATATCTAGACCACTAGATTCTATGGAAAAAAATCTATAAGAGCGCCTTTTTTTTAGTATAAGAAGATTCAAACTATCCCTATTTATTATTTCAGAGTCTTTATCATACAGAGTGCTAAAAATTTAAGCATTATAATGTACAATCTAGTCCGCCACTGATACAGTAAATGTGTTTTAAGTACTTTGTTTGAAGGTTCTTAGTATTGTTTATTACGTAACATTTTTATTAAATTATTTCAAGTACTTCAAAAGTTATTCAAGAAAAAACGATATCCAGCGGCGACTTATAGGCATAATTTTTTTTTTGGAAATTATTTTTCTGGTTTTCCACCTGAATCCGAGATATTTCCCATATTTTCCAGGACAGAAAGAAATTTTAGAGATATTGTATATAACATAAAATAGGCGGACTTCAAAAAAAATGTTAAATAGAATTTATCATTAAATCATTCTTTTTTTCTTAATTTAGGGGCACTTTTAAGTTTGAGGTTGTATATTAATTTGTGTTCAATTTTTTATTTTTTCTCATAATTTTTTTTTACTACACGTCATAAACTTAATACAAAATATTCACTAAACATTTTAAAAATCTTGTTCAAAGTTTTCACCTTTGAGCTTTTAAAAACGAAA
Source organism: Anthonomus grandis grandis (assembly GCF_022605725.1). NCBI lineage: Eukaryota > Metazoa > Arthropoda > Insecta > Coleoptera > Curculionidae > Anthonomus > Anthonomus grandis. The sequence continues at coordinate 2,069,199 of NC_065546.1, forward strand.
ATAATTAGCTGATAAGCATTATTTAAAAAAACAACTAGTTATTATATATTCCAAACATAATTTTGCAGCAATTAAATAACATTAACTCAATTTGCGCCAGTTTATGGTAATTAAAATATTCGAGTGAGATGCAAAAAAAAAGTTATGGGATTTTCTGGAAACAATTTGAAAATTATAGTTTTATTGGCGTAACTAAATCTTATTTTTTGCATTGTGCTTTAAAATGGGTTTTTAATTTATTTTTTTAATGTTCCATTCCGATGTCACGTTTTAATTTATTAATAACATTCATAACAAAAGGTTTTTCCTTAATGTGCTTAAAAAGGATAGTCATATAAATGTCACCCAATAAACAAGGATTAATATATTATCAGGAAAGATTTATTAAGTAGTATTTAATATAATGAAAAATATCTACATTTATGTATTCTGAAAAAATAATAAATCGCTACATCTTACCTAATCCAAACAAGCCCATAAGAAACTGGACGACCCCCGTAAAGAAACACAACAAAATGGCGTGTTCCGCCCCCAATCCTTTGACCGCTTGGAAAGTCAGCAGGGCGGAAATGGCGGTGGGGCCCATGGGAACATCCTTGCAGCTACCGAAAAATATATAAACTATCGCTCCCAGGAATGAACCGTAGAGACCGTATTGGGTTGGCAGTCCTGCTATACCACTAAAAAGAATTGAAATATGTTATTGGTTTATTAAAGCAATTTTTTCGTTACTTTATGAAATACTCGTATGATGAAATCTTAATTTAAACTATACAGTGTGGCCCAAATTGAGTGTACATACATGTATAGTCCATATGAACTCAATCCGAACAGCAGAAAAACTAAAACTCGGGTCATTAGCGGTATCTTCTTTGTAAAGCATAGGCGTGCCATAGAAGGATTGTAAAAAATATTTTAAAGATGTATTTGTACGTTATACTCACCAATTGTAGTGATTTTTAACTGTTATGTGAGTAAATTAGGCAATCTAATGGACTGTCAAAAGGTTTTGGTGCCTTTAAACATTGCCATGTTGTGCAAAAAATCGAAAAATGTTACATGTTTTAAGTCACAACAAAATAAAGCTCAAAATGGATTAAAAAACGTACAAACATTGCGTTGTGTTTTATTTTGCATTGTATGGTAAAAGTCAAATGCATCCCAGCCGTCGTTGTGACTATCAATTGAATTTTTAATTTTTGCCTAAGTAAAATTGATAGTTGTAAATGTCATATATTTTTGTTTACAAAATATATGATATTTGCGAATAAAAAATAAAATAAAATACATTTTCGTCTATTTGATAAGACCTTTTAAATGTCATAAAATATATAAAAATTAGATAAATTATTTGGCATAAATGGATTTTTTTTTAATTTTTTTTTAATCAAAATCATGTTTATCAGTCATTTTGGTAGAAAAAATAAAAGACCTTTTAAATAACATAATATATATATTGCTTTATTGTCAAAAAATTGTACAATTTGTAGACAAAGCCAAGTATAAATACAACAATACAAAAGTACAAAAATGTATAATGTATACAACATAACAAAATTGTATAAGGTCAAAATACATTGTAAAGATACAAAAAACAAAATTAAAAAAAAAATAATATACACTAAAATGTATATACTCTAAAGGTAAATAAAAAAGGAGTATATTATATAGAAACACAAACGAGTTCAATACAAAATAAAAAAGTGGCTGGAAATTTTAAATTTAGGTATGGTACATAATATGGTAGTAATCACAATTTCCTATTTTTTATTTATTTTATTTTATTCAAAATCGCTTCGCTTGTTTGAATCAAAATCAATTCCGTTTTGGATACAAATAAGAAGACAATTATTTGAAATCGTAAAGCAATAGACAGGAGCTTAAAACTGCATTTTTTTTCCCATTACTTGCTTGTTGGTCATTGGCTACTCCCAAATTTTGAATACAACATTTTTTTGGCCTAATAAGTCTACTTATGAAAATTACACAACTAAGCCATCTTATGCAGCACCAATTAACTATAAATACCGAGATAAATACATATAAAACATTACCATATTTAAGGGAGAACTTTTATTTATTATAAAAATTTTATAAAATTATTTGTTTGGGTATTTCGCCACTGAGTCTAAATTTTTGAATAAATAATTGATCTCAATTTTTTAAACAAAAATCTATTGTAAAGAAGAAAAACGAATTCCACACGTATTCAAGTGATTTAAGAACTGAAATCTTAAAACGATATTTCGTTTTTTTTTTAATAAAATTAAAGTTCAAAAATCCTTAAGTACAATAATTGACTTGAGGTATAATAAATTCGTTAATAATCTTTGTTTTTTAAGGTTTAGAATTTAAAAACCTCTGAGCTCAATTATTCTTCACAATAGTCCCTACCTATTTTTAATTCGTAAATTCCTATTGTCCGTATGTTAATCCTTAAAAAAACAAAGAAAATCTGACTAAGCTTTTTATGAATTTTCGACAATTAAATCAATTGTCGTTGGCAAGAAATACGCCCATAAAATATGAACAAATTAGATTAAAAATTAAAATTAAAAAATATTTAAAAATGTAATAAATTTAACTAACCTGATAAAATATATTCCCTGCAACTATTTCTTTATATATCGTCTTTTCTTAACAGAGAGCACAGTCAGCTTTATGGCAAATGACATAATAATTTTAATTTTAATAATATCAAATAAAGTAATAACGCATAATAAACATGCAAAAATAAAAGTCACTATCCGAATTTTCCGACCTTGAATCCGAATTTGGGTCTATAATAATGGGGTCAATTATGGGTAAAATACCATATTCATTCTCCTTTTTAATAACATTCTGGACACATTTCATCCATATATCACTGTTGTGGATTTCATCAATTATTGTCCTTATACTTCCTAGTACAAAAGTACTGTCAGTTGGAAATTAATTTCCTTTTCTCACCTTGTCCTTGACTGCAGCCCAAATCATCTCAATCGGATTAAATATGCAGTAATATGGAGGAAGGCGCAAAATTGTGCATGACCTTGTGCTTCGCAGAGTTTGTCGATAACATATTCCTTCTCAATTTTTTTTTTTTATAGCTTCTAATAACACCTTTTTAGTAGCCTTTTGAGGAATTTTCATGTTTTTAAGTTCCATAAATTTAACAATGTCGTCCTTCTTTGTGCTGTTGTTGGGCACTTTGTGGTATAATCTTGAATCAGTCCATCACGATGACTGAATTGTGAGATAGATTTGGCAGTAATTGTTCAGCAAACCATTTTCAAATAGACTGGCGGACATGTCTTCATGGTAGTCAGCTGAAGAGTCCTTTATATTTTTGGCCGATAATAGTAAAGCGTTCGAAATAAAACCCTTATTACCACCTGCGTGAAGTATGATGACCCGTTTACCGCGTGAACAAGGTCCATTTAGTGTGCACTTACTACTAGTATCCACCCAACCATATTTCACAACATCGTGTGTTTAAGTACCTTACCAAGTTTCATCAAGGTACACTATCTCCCTATTTAATTGGCGGTATTCCTTAATTTTCGTAAATATTCATGCCTCCATGCTACGATACGGGGAGATTCCATTATAAGCATTCTTTTGTCCAATTTTTTGTATTTAAAAACCACAATCTTGTAAAACATGATGTAAGGTGAGAAGAGATTTATATATATAATTAGGATAATCAATAAGTAATTTATTCTGAATCATGTCTAAGGTTGGAACTTTGTTTTGACTGTAAAATTGATATACAGTTCGGCGTATTACGTCTTTGTCGGTATCATCAACTTTTTTAAGCTTATTGGTCCTTTTTCCCGTCACAGAATGATCGATGACGTCTCCGGCTTTTGTCACTGTGTAGATGGTAATAATAATGTATATGGTACGGGCAAGTTTAGTCAGCTCACAAACTCTTTTTAAAATGTCGTTTTGTGAGGCCCCGCGCATTTCGTTTTTTAGGCAATTGAAAATATTTAATACAACTCTCTGGGTTTGAACATGTAAGTCTTTATTTAAAAATTCCGATTGCGCCAAGTCGAAATTAATTTTCAAATTGTCCATTTCATTTTCAGAAACATCAAAAGGTTTCTACAATGGCATTTTAAATTGTTAGATAAAAAGTTTTTAAAAACAGTGATAACAACAGTATTAACAACGACAAAAGCAACAACAAAAACAAAGACCACAACGGTAACAACAAATTAATTTATAAAATTACGACACGCGACCAACACACTCTTAAGACACCTGATTCTGAACCAGAAATAAAACATAAAACGCCACTGGCACCAGGCCCATGTAAAATTTCCGTCCACAATTCAAACCCCAAGCACCGGTAGTAATCTTTTGTGTTCGTCTTTTACACGTCATTGCTGGGGACTTAGCCTACCTCTCTCTGACAAAATTTCTCATTGAACGGGCCGGGGTACAGATGTAAATAGCTCCACGGAGCTATTTACATCTGTGGCCGGGGTTTAGGAATTTTCAGCGATCAGATGTCTTTAAATATACGAGGACCGCTCATTATATATTTTGCTATTTGCTTCAATGCGTGAATTTAGTATATTGACCGTACCCCAATTTGTAAGGTGTTCGAATTGATATCATCTACACTATGGGTATCTTGGAAACTGTAAGAGATAGAAAATTGGTTAAATGGGAAAAGTTGTTGGGCATTTAGTTACTAATTTAGTGCCGCTTTTAGAACGACTTTATCTTTTTCCGATTTTGAAATATTAGGAATAAATTAAAATTTTTCATTTTTGAAAAAGGGCTGTATTTTTTTAAATTTCTTTTGTAAAAACATTATTAGGACCACTTTTTAAGGACAACGCATATCTGAATTCAGTTTTTGTTTTCGACGTTATGATTCTGAAATTCCATCTTCAACTTCTTTTTTTCTTATGGCGGTTTTGTTTTTTTTTTCCTAAATTAAAAAGATCTTTTTTTTTCCTTTAAAATAATGTGCTAAGTTATACTTTTAGGTAATTTTTAAATAAAACAATTAACTACTTGTAACTATAATATTAAATGAAAGTATTCTAAATGACAACCATTCTTGTTAAAACATTTTTTACATTTCTTCTAATTACCTTGCGCAGGGTGTTTCTATTTATATAATTTAAGACATTTTAAACCCTGTCCTCCAGTTGTTCGAGAGTCGCAGGAGGTTCAAACTCGTAAACTTCATTTTTAACATATCTCCAAATTCGGAATTTAAGAATTTAAACAAAACTGACTAAATACAAACGAAAACAACTAGATACGAAAAAACTATTTAACACTAACAAGAACAAGAACAAAAAATTAACAAGATAAGAACTACTAAACAAAATAAAAAGTTAAATCAAATAAATAATATTTTGCAGAATTGTCAGTAAATGACGCTAAATCATTAAACAATAATAATTGTTTATAAGACAAATGGCCTCCGCATTCATGGCCAACTCCGCGAAAAATGAACTTTGTACCTTTTTGACATAAAAATGAAATATTTTCATAAAGTGAAAAAAAGATCTTTTTAACTTAGCGAAAAAACAAGCGGAATTTATTAGTTTATTATTTTCTTTCTTTTCTCTTTTCCTATTGTTTCTTATCCTTTATGTTTTCTTTATCTACTACAAAATTTTCTTTTATCTTCCTATTCACTTTAAATTTATCTCTTTCGTATTTAATTTTTTATAAATTTTTTTTTTCAAATAATTTTTGTTTCATAATCACTTTGTATTGATATTGTTTTTATTATTTTATTGTTAACTCAGCTACGTTATATATATAATAAAATCATTTTATTTAATTTTATTTTGTATATTTAGTTGGCAATTAATGAGTATAATTTATTAACAGTCTCATTTTCATTTATTTTTTTTATTACTTGGTAAATTATATAAACGGGTTTCTTTTTAATTTTACAATCTATTTGTAAAAAAAAAATCATTCTTCCTTTTCATCATCCTTTATGAAATTTGCAAACTAATTTTAACTTTTAATTTTAAATGTTTATAACTTTTATGCCAAATATTTTGTTGATATAATTTAACATAAATTGATTTTCGAAAATAATAAAAACTGCAGTTATTTTTCAGCTAAATTTTATTTTATGAATTTACTTGCATACAATTTTCAATTTCCTTAATAATATTGCTTATTGCTCCTTTTTATGATTTTATTCATTAAAATTAAAATATTTCTTAGAATTTTCCTATTTAATAAACCAGTTTATTCATCAAATTCATATGTTTATTAATAAAATTTATGCAGAATATTTCTCATTGGTAATTTATAGCCAACTTTACTAAAGTTTCTCAAAAAACCTTAGATTTTTAATAAAATAGATTAATTTTTATTGTTGTTTTATTTATTAAAATCTATATTACTTGTTCCTTTAAAAAAATGGTATTTATAGTATATAAATGTTAATGCCTATATATATATAATTTCTATATACAGAGATCAAACGGATTTTATTTTTATTCTTATATTCTTTGACATATAAAACTGATAATGAAAATATACTTTTTTTAATGATAGACTTATAAAAATGTTTTAAAAGCTTTAATTTAATCTATGAAACTGAAAATCTAGAATATCGGTAAGATTTAGTTGTATTAGCATAGCATATCAAGAGATTTTTATATATATTTTCCTCTCAATACAAAAAATTTAAAATAATCCAATGTGAAGCCCTTATTAGAAGAAAATGGTTGATGGTACTCAAGATTCTTTCTTTTAAATCTTGTAATGATAAATGAATTATTTTTTCCACTATGGTGGATAAAATAAGGTAAAACATCTAATATCTATTGATATTCCCTTAAGCAAATTAAAATTATCTGATAAAAAGGAAATATCAAATGTATGATGAAAAAAAAATTAAACAAAAAGCAAGTAGCAAAATTTAGTAGTCTAAGAAAGCAAAAAGAATGATATTGAAATACTTAAAATTTGATTTAATGAGTAATTATTAATATATCAGCCATTTTGATTTAATTGGCATTACACCAAATGTATGTATTGTTCCAACAAAAGTCGATTTCAAATATATTTTTTAGAACAATGGGAACTACATCTACAGTTAATAATTTTCCAATTTTATATTTTAAATCCAAAATGTAATTTTGTGATATATTTCTAGACTGAACGATGAGCGAATCACCACAACCACCAACAAACGAGGTACAAAATCTCAGCATTGACGGCGATAAGGCCGAAAATGGCAGACCTGCTACCCCGTTTTCAACATCTTTTAATGAACAATATAAAGCGTTCGCTAAATTTGGCGATCCAAAATCGGATGGCAAACAAATAACGTTGTCTAATAGTGATAAATGGATGAAACAGGTGATTAATAGTAATCACCTGTTTATTTCACGCTTATTTTAAGTAAAAAAAAAAACATAAAACTTGTAGGTCTCTTTTTATTTGTTTTAAAGTTACACGCCCATCGATATTATCTTTTTTTATAAAAGATAATACTAAAAATTAATGTGTGAAGTAAATAAAAAATGATTTTATTAAAAAAAAGGTTAATTGATAATATTTTCAAATTGTCCACCTCCTTATTGAATGCGCGCTTGTGCCCGTAGGCCAACAGATGACGTAGTTATCCGTGCTGAATACGGTCGAATAACTCTTCCCTTGTATTTGAAATTTGCGCGTAGACCAAATCTTTCATGTACCCCCATGACCAGGCAACAGGACCAATCCATCTTAGATAGTTGGCCGTATCCCATTTTCGGATAGTAATTCCGAAATCCGGTGGAGCCCCATCCATTTGGAACCACATGTGTAGACGAATATTCAGTAGGACATCCTCCAAAAGTCCTTGTAATTATTCCATAAGAAACTGAAGGTAACTGTCCGCATTAAACCTTGCAGAAAGCAGACCCGGACCAATCAATAAGTCATCGATTAAAGCAGCTCGTTAACAGCAAATTCGTGGTGAAAATTACAAGGACGTACAGCTTTTGGATTTTCTGATTCCCATCTGTGCAGGTCTCTCAGATTTGTAATACGACGCCTTATAAATATCACTTCATCTGTCTACAAATGTAAGTATTTAAACTATAAGTATTTTGGGGTGTAAGCTTACAGAAAATGTTCTTCCGTTTTATTCGTTAAAATCCTGTTTTGGTGCAATATATTTTTAATAGTCATAAACAATTTTTATTTAAAAAACTAATTTTCCTCTGGAATGTAATTGTTTATAATTAAAATAATTATTTGCTTGTGGGACGCCATTGACGCTGACCATGAACCATGGTACTTCATTTAAAATCGGAAAAGTAGATTTTTCATTTTTTAAAGATTTTATTCTTTATTATTTATTTAATCTTAATTTTATTCAGTAAGACTTAATGGCACGTATCGGGTAATCTATTTGAACTTATAACAAATTTCATATTTCAAAATGTATGCAGAATATTTCTTATTCGTATTTTATAACCAACTTTACTAAAGATTTTCAAAAAACCTTATATATTAATTTTTTGTATTTATATTTTTTTTTGTTGCTTTATTTATCTATAATACTTGTTTCTTTAAAAAAATTATTTATAGTATCTAAATACACACATAGGCGATCGCGATGGCGATAGCGATGCAAATCGTGATCGCTGGTGTAAGTGAACAGACATATTGCGATTGCGATCCAGTTTATACCAAAAGTGAAAAATGTGTAGTTTAGAGGAAGAGGCACTCATTTTTGCTATATTATTAGAGGAAGAAAATTGTACAAATGAAACAACAAAGTAAGAACATAACCTTATCTTTTATTTGTTTTTTTTTTTGAAGTAGTGCATATTTTATAACCGTTTAAAATAGACGCATAGTCACACGCTAAATAATATAATTTAATAACATAATTTAAATTATAGAAGAAAGAGAAGGGATATTTGGGTACATGATATAAATAAAAAGCGGAACGAAGAAGGAGAATTTCATAACCTATATCCTGAACTTCGTAAGGATGAAAATCGGTTCTATAGGTATTTCAGAATGAATTTTAATAGTTTTGATGAAATACTAGATTTTATTAGAAAAGATATTACTAAAGATCAAACTACATTTAGGGAACCTATTGGACCAACAGAACGGCTAGCAGTTACATTAAGGTAATTGAATGAGCATTTACATTTTATTCTTATTTTTATTAAAATGTTTTACAACAGCTAGATTACATAATACTAAAAAATACTTAATAATTAATCAGTCAATATTGTTCGTACAGAATTCCTCATACCAGGTTGTTGTAGAACTTTCTTCAGAGACTTCCTGAGCAGTACAACTGTTTGTCAAATATGAACGCTGTGAGGGGGAGTTTGGCATATTTGATACTTCCATGGAATTAAAAGAGGAACTATTGCCTGGTTGGTTTTGTCTTTGCATCCGGATTTCACTTAATTCTTGTTCCATTATTATTTTAGCAACTTTCTATTTGACCATTATCTGTCCTTTCGTCGACAACGTTTTTACACTTGCTGCGTACCCTTGAAATGTTATATCAATTTCATCTGTAATGTTAGTTTTCTGATTTGCAATGTGTCTCTCATCTAGGAATTTGATAACTTTATCAACAGATGAAGCTTGTGGGTTGGATGTCGAGTCTTCCATTGATTTTCTCTTTTTTTCTTGATTTCGTTTAAATGAATTTTTTGATATTTTTCGATGATTAGCTTCACTTCCTAGTATACTTTCACTTTGTAAATCTTCGTTTGTATCACTACGTTCTTCGCATTCTTCGCTTGCAAACTCATGAATTTCTGTTTCGTCAGTTACATTAGTATCAGTCTGAGCAAATTGTAAAAAACGTCTAAAAAACTTTCATCTGTTGCGCACAAGCCCAGATTTTGTAGCGGCAGATAGTTTTAGCAGCTTGTCCAGTTTTTGTCTTTTCGGTGCGGAGATATTTTGAGTAACAATCTCTTAGGTTTTTCTAGCGTTTTTTTAGATCGTTACCTAAATAAAAAAATATGTTTTAATAATACCTACAGAAAAAAAAGTTGCAGAAAACGGTGAATAGTTTATGATTACTGCGAAATCGTTGATGGTAATATGTGACACTTTTGTGGACCTCAATGTCCATTTTCAGGAGGAAAATACAACAGAATTACATTTGTTTTCTACTAGCGACATTTATTTCTTAGCAAAAGAAACTTTATTACTTTGAATAGAACATTCTATTTTTTATATTCATTATTTTAAAATATTTTAATTTTAGATTTTTGGCGACAGGCGATTCATATAAAACAATTGGTCATAGTTTTCGGATGGGATTCTCAACAGTTGCTTCAATTGTTGAAGAAATTTGGAAGAGATTGCAACCAATTTATATGCCAGAGCCTACAGCAGAAATATGGGAAAAATCAATTTTCGGTTATAAACATTTATGGCAATTTCCTAATTGTTTGGGTAGTATAGATGGAAGCATATAACTATTAAGTGTCCACAAAACAGTGGATCAAATTACTTTTCTTATTTAAAAAAGTTTTCAATTGTTCTAATGGCGATTGTTGATCCTGAATACAAATTTATTACCATAGATGTAGGTGGATATGGTAAAAACAGTGACGGAGGTATATTTCAAGTATCGGCTATGGGTAGAAAATTTGCAAATGGCACTTTTAATGTACCACCGAATAGATCTGTATCAGATGAAGATCATGATGACATTCCGTGTGTTTTAATAGGCGATGAAGCTTTTACATTAAGTACTTATTTAATGGGACCATTTCCATACAGACAATCCCGATTTGATCGAAATAAAGAAACATTTAATTATAGCTTGTGTAGAGCACGTCGGGTTGTCGAAAATGCATTTGGCATATTGGCAGACAAATGGAGACTGTTTTTTAGGTCATTAGAAGTTAAAGTAGATACAGCTAAAAAACTGGTCAAAGTAGCTTGCTTATTGCACAACCTTCTACGAGTTAAAAATATTGATCAACAGTTTGTATACTTACAAGAGAATAATGATAGACCCCGAGTTTTATTTAACAGCTTGCCGGTTGATGGAAAAAGAGCAGTAAATTTGGCTTTTGACATACGTGAGAAATTTATTACTTATTTTAGTACTTTATAATAATTTGATTAAACTTTTCATTACTTAACTAATTATATAATAAACAAAATGCTTACCTGTGTGTTTTAATACTATATTCTTTGCAATTTTGTCCCATATTTTGTTCTTTATACGCACATTTTTGTAATCTGGATGGGATAAATCAAATAAAACATGATACGTTTTTACATTTTCAATCAATAATTCCGTAAAATCAGTCAATTTATCTAACCTCAACGTGCGATTTGTTTTAGTAATATAACTTCTTCCATCATTCTCTGGGAAAAACCCTTTTTTGCTATAGTAAGAAAAACACTGTTTTTATTAAGAAAATAAGTCTAAAATTTTGTCTTTTACAGCTTACTTCCTTCTGTTGTCGCAGTTGAGGATCAAATTTCGTGTTTGTCTAGGAATTTTTTTTGACGAAGAAATTTACAACAAAAATCACATTTTTTTCTTACTTAATAATAACCACAGGAATTTTTTTAAGAAGGAAAATGTCAAAATTTTGCAATTATTGATTTATGGATTATTCTGAAGATTTTTTTAGTATTTTTTAAAGAAATAACTAAAATCCACTAGCTAAAAGCCCAGAACATTGAAATTTTATCCCAGGAGTGCCTGTGCGAAAAAAAACATTTGTCCCTTATTGGCACCCCAATATTTTAAATTTTTTAAAATCAACATTTTTTCAATTATTGATTTATGGCCATCTCTTTTCTGAAGAAATGATTGGAATTTATTCATTAAATGTCAAGACAATTGAATTTTCATTCCAGGAGTGCCTGTAAAAAATAAAATAATTTGTCCTTTATTGAAACAATAATATCTTGAGTTCTAGTAGTCAAGATTTTAAAATTATTGATTTATGGACTGCTCTGAAGGGTTTTTTAGTCTTTTCTGAAGAAACTGTTGAAATTCATTTACTAAAAGTCAAAAAATTGGATTTTTTGTTCCAGGAGTGCCTGTAAGAAAAAAAATAATTTGTTTCTTATTGGCCCGCCAATATCTTGAATTCTAGTAGTAAAAATTTCGTTATTATTGATTTATTGACTACTTTGAAGACTTTCCTAGTCTTTTCTATAAAAATAACTAAAATTTAATAACTAAAAGTCGGAAGAAAACGGACATTTTATTCCAGAAGGAAAAAATTTGTCTCTTATTGGCATCTTACTTATACCTTGAGTTCTAACAGCCAAAATTTTCCCGTTATTGATTTATGAACTACTTTAAAGGTTTTTTTATTCTTTTTTAAAGAAATGACTAGAATCCATTTATTAAGAGCCAAGAAAATTGCATTTTTATTCAAGGGGTGGCTGTAAAAGACAAAATAATTTGTTTCTGGTTAGTACCCTAGTTTCTTAGGGTTCTATTAATTTAATTTTGAGATGAACGAGTTATGGACTACTCTGAAGGCTTTTTTAGTTTTTGTTAAAGAACTTACTAAAATCCATTTTATAAAAGTCAAGTAATTGGAATTTTTATTTCAGGAGTGCCTGTAAAAACATAATAATTTGTCAACATTTATATGAGATAAAAGTATACTTATCTCATTCATTTATGAGCTAGATAGAGATAAACTTATGTGTCAAAAAGATATTGATCCATTTTAATATTCAAACGTTTTTTCATAAATAATAGAGTGTTTATGGGTAAAAAAATTGAATGGGTTTATAGAAAACGACAGTCAACTGATCAAAAATTACCAAGTCGCTATCACGAATTTTGTTCCAATCTTATCTTTTGGCTCATTGACAACATGCAGCAATATATGCCCTTCAGCGACACAATAAAGACTGCTTCTTCCTTCATTCTCTGGAAAAAAGTCCCTTTTTTGCCATAGTAAGAACACCCTATTTTTATTAATTAAACAAGTTTAAAGTTTTGGGTTTTTCAGCTTACTGCCCCTGTTTGTCCTTAAGCGACACAATAAAGAATATAATTATAATGTAATGCTTTAGTATCCATATGCTGATGTGCGAGATAAAGTTGAAATCCATAGCAGCAACAGAGAAACTGTTTCCTTCCTTAATGGAAGAAACTGAAAATTGTAAATTGTATTAATTTTTTGGGCCAGATTCAAAAGACTGGTTAAATTTATAAAAGTATTTAGTATCCTCAGTGTAGTTTTAGGATTCAGTATACTTAAAATGTAGTGTCTTGTATAAGATTTTTAGTTTTTAGTATAAGCATTTATCTTTGTTAATTTTCACCTAAACTCTCCTATTATGCACAATAACTAAATATGAGGCAAACAAATTAATAAATATTACATTCAGGATGTAAAGTGTGTTTTTTACAAGTAAAACTTGTGTCTTTTAAACGCATAAGTTATAGACCGCTAGATGATTTTTAATGTAAAAGTTAATTTTAAAAAAATATACTTCCACTTTTCTGACAACATAATTACTTTTTATCAAAAGAGATTGGTACGAAATATAGAGATGGGGGTTTTCACGAGTATATTATTATAATAATATATCATAATATATATTAATTAAAAAAAAAACAATAATAAAGGACATTGAATATGGCAGCCAAAATCCCCATTAATAATCACCACCAAGTAAAAATAAATCTCAATACCCAAAAAAAGGAAATACAATATATAAAATTTGAAGACAAACCAAAACATTTTACCCTTTTGTGTCAAACAGTAAATATTTAATGCCTTAATACACAGAATAAATGGGCCTAAGTAATTCGTACCACCTATTCTCTCATCACTTGTTATAAACACCCCACTGATGGCGCTAAAAACTAAACTTATTAAATTAAAATTTTTGGTTAAACTTATTTTACGTACTTAAATCTTATAGTTAAATTAAATATTATTTTGCTATCAACTATCTTCAATTTCTAGCTTAATAAAACTAAACCCAAAAATCCCGAATAATAAAGTTTTAAAAACAAATACATTTTAAGGCCGGACCTGTGCAACTTTTCACGATTGACTGGCTTCGACTGAGGTCAGGCATCTAACAAAATAGTACGTGGGCGCATTTAGTAAAATTTTACGAATCAAATTTATAAATTCTGAGAAAAATGCTTAAAACTTATTTTACGTACTTAAATCTTATAGTTAAATTAAATATTATTTTGCTATCAACTATCTTCAATTTCTAGCTTAATAAAACTAAACCCAAAAATCCCGAATAATAAAGTTTTAAATACAAATACATTTTAAGGCCGGACCTGTGCAACTTTTCACGATTGAGTGGCTGCGACTGAGGTCAGGCATCTAACAAAATAGTACGTGGGCGCATTTAGTAAAATTTTACGAATCAAATTTATAAATTCTGAGAAAAATGCTTAAAACATTTATTTATTTAATGGAATGATTAAATATCACTTAGAATATAACTTTATGACTCCATTTACATAAAATTTTCCGATTTAAACATGCATGTCATGGGACAATACAAGCAACACCGGCACACGGACTATTCGCGGCACATCAAAGATTCTAATAGATCTCTGAACTGAACTATATGTGTTAATGTATTCGTTTACGTTTGCTAAATCGGATCGCTATCGCTATCACCATCGCGATCGTGGTCGCGATCGCCTATGTGTGTTCTCCGCTTTATTCGTCAAAATCCTGTTTTAATGCAATATATTTTTAATAGTCATAAACAATTTTTATTTTAAAAACTAATTTTCCTTTGGAATGTCATTTCTTATAATTAAAATAATTATTTGCCTGTGGGACGCCATTGACGCTGACATTGATAAAATCGGAAAAGCAGGTTTTTCATTTTCTAAAGAATGTATTCTTTATTATTCATCTAATCTAAATTTTATTCAGTAAAACTTAATGGTATTGGATTGGGTAATCTCTTTTCATATTTGATTATTATTATCTGCATAATCACCCTTTCACAAGATATGCATTTTTTTTTGTTATATGAATAATAATAATAACTTAGATTAGTAGGTAAACCTACCTGTAAGCCAATCCTTGAGGAATGACCATAAGACCTACGGTAACTCCAGCTAAAAAATCCCCTAAAGCACAGGATTTGTCGTAGGTGGGTATCCATCCTAAGAATGGCAATTTCTTGTATAGAGTTTTCTTCGTAAAGGCACTGGATGCTTTTTTCTTCACCAAAGGGACTATTTCTTTTACTTTTTCAAAAGGGGTTGTTTTTTTGGCTGTTTCGTTAATTACTGAAATTAAAAAAATATTTTATCAAATATACTCTTTAAACAGTTAACAATAAACAGCAATATAAAGTAAAAAAGATTGCAATCTTATTAAAAACATGCTTTCGCTAAAATTTTCCACTCTATTTTTTCCGTCCTAAATATTATTAATATCAACAAAATTTATGATATTTAATAAATATAATAAATTACAGATAAATTGTCTCACAAGGAAATGGGAATTATCAAAAAAAAATTTTTTGCGATAAGTTGCCTGTATAGTAAATTTTACGTAAGTTATATTATAGGCTTAAATCCCCACTAAAAAATTTAAATATGATTAATCATACAGTAGTACCTGTTAGACTTAATGTGAGATTAATTTTCACTGATAATACCCTCTTAAAATAGATAAAACGTCTGCCGAAAAAAATATATTTGAACAGAGATTAGTGAAAAACGTACAATTTCTTAGAGATTTTCGAATATGTTTCAAAATTATGGCTAGAAAGATACGAGACAAAAGAATCGCGAAATAAATATTGAATTTTGTCACGTGATGCAAATTTCAGACATAAAGAGGACGATTATGATTCATTGATTTATTAGGTTTTTACTTAAGTGTGTAAATGTATGTACATACCTACTAAATTTATGTATTGCAGTTAACACAATTATTATTAGGAGTTACAGCTGTTATTTTTTTGAAGAATTATTATGCGGTAAAAAAATAAAATCGTTTCAAGAAACCAACCGTAATTGACAATTCACTAATATTACCTGCATGCGAAATTTAACTAAAATTAAGCTGATAGTTTAAAAGTTATGGTAAATAAACAATTAATTATTCTTAACTTTAACACCCTGTAACTTTGTTATCAATCATTTCTAAAAAAAATTTAATAATGAATGTCTATTTTTTAAAATTCTCTAACACGTGTTAAAATTAATGACGTTTAAACTGGACCACCCTGTATATAGAATATTCATCTCAGATTAATTCAGTGGCTACTTCGAGTCTACTATGGTCATAACTGAACAAGAATAATTAGATTTCGAGAAAATTCACGATTTAAATATTAAAAAAAATATATTTTTTTTAAACCTTATTTCGATTTTAATAAGCTTAACAATTGCAGAAAATGGTAGAATAAGGCTTATCCTCTATAGTAAGTATTAAAAAATTACTATGAAAACGATGTAGGATCAAAGTGGTATTTGCTCCTTTTCACGTAAAATATTATTTTAGGATTATTTAAAAATTGAATAATGAAATGTAGTAGAATAAAAAAAGTAAAGAAATTGGCAGAAAAATTGATCTGAATACTCTTTAAAGGCAAAAATAATTTACTTTTTCCCCATTTTTTAAATTTATAAAATATCTCATATTCAAAACCCAGAAAATTTTAATTAAAATGAAATTTTCGTCTATAGTAAGTAAAGATACGTAAAGATTAATTAAATATAATGTAAATTAAAATAAAAATAGTAAGAAAATCAATTTTCCATTTAAAACATTTGTCCACACGATTTACCTTTTCAAAAGCAAAAACACCTCAAAAACTTCACACCAGATAAAATTGAACACATAATCTGTAATTCAAAATAATCTACCATTATTTTCAAAGAGACTTAGATATATGACCAAAGGAAGAAAAAGTATACTCAAAGTCAAAGACTCACAAATCAAGCGTCTATTAAAAGGTTACGCGTTTCGCCGCATTAGGGCATCATCAGATCTCATGTAAATACAGAAACTACACACCGACTCTCACTAACATATTGACAGTATATGTCAATAATGGCATACGCTGTTGTAGATATATTATATTTTATATTTTTATTTATGTTAGTGAGAGTCAGTGTGAAGTTTTTGTATTTAGATGAGCTCTGATGATGCCCTAATGCGGCGAAACGCGTAACCTTTTATTAGACGCTTGATTTGTGAGACTTTGACTTTGAGTATACTTTCTCTTCCTTTGGACATATACACATCAAAATGGTCTAAGAAACACTTAGAAAAATAGTTTTTTTTGCCTTATAAATTTTTATATATTTATATTTTCATACGAAATAGATACTACCTTTAATATTAAGATACCAACGAAGTAAAATAAATATTTCGGTACAAAAAATCATGCCAGAACAGCGTCTTTTGCTACTTGCACATTTTGTCGAAATAACGCAGATTATAATTTTTAAATTCCAACGCAATATCGCATTTTCTGTGGTTCCAACTGAATAATTGCGATTTAGTTTTTATTCAATAAAAATGGAGAGACGACATTTAACTCGAGAGGAAATGCTAAGAGCAGTCGGAATGCTTGAGGCAGGAAGAAGTCAAAAAGACGTTGCAAGAGCTTTAAATACATCTATCAGTGTAATTAACCGTTTGTGGACAAGATATAGAGAGACAAATGATGTTAGTGAACGGCATTAAGGCCCGTCGCGAGTTACCACACCTGCCCAAGACCGTTTTATAACTTTGCAAGCTCAAAGAAATCCCACGGTAACAGCCTCTGTTTTGGTTCAGCAGCTCTCACGAGTGCATAACGTCGAGGTTTCAGGTCAAACTATTAGAAACCATTTGCATGAGAGAGGACTTCATGCCAGAAGACCCCTAAGGGTTCCTCGGTTAATTTTAGGAAATCGAGGTGCAAGATTAACGTGGTGCCAAGAACATGTTAATTGGAATCAAGAATGATGGGCCACAGTTCTTTTTACGGATAAGTCTCGATTTTCATTTTATCCTGATTCTGGTAGAATTCGTGTCTGGAGAGAGGAAGGAAATGAAAGTCGTTTGCGTCATACCTGAGAAGTAGTAAGGCAACGTGGTGGATTACTAATGTTTTGGGATGGCATTAGACTTGACGGAAAAACGAACCTCATTTTTGTGGAAAATACAATGCCTGGAATAAGTTATAGGGATAATATACTACTGCCTGTAATTGTTCCATATTTACGCGAAATGGGCCCAAATTCGTTGTTGCAACAAGATAATGCCCCACCACATCGAGCACGGCTTGTACGAATCGCTATTGAGGAAAATCAAATCAATCTTCTACCCTGGCCCTTTACCTCGCCGGACCTTAATCCAATTGAGCATGTTTGGGATTGATTAAAAAGGCAACTTCTTCAACGATTTGACTTTTTTCAAAGCACTCTGGAGCTTCGTCTTGCTGTGACACATGTTTGGGAGGAGTTGCCCCAAGAATTAATTAATAATTTAATTTTAAGTATGCCTAGGCGATGCCAAATGTGGACCATCTGGCTACTAGCTAAATTTGTATTTGGTAAATTTTTATTTTTATAATTTTTTTTAATAAACGGTAATAAATGGGATTTTGTTCTTTATTTTTATTTGGGCCCTAAATTATGAGTAAATTATAATCTCCAAAAAAAGTTAATAATTATATTGTTATTTTATTCGAATAATGTAAAAAAATTGCAATAATTAACTTTTTTCCAATCTTCTCAAAAATATTAACATATTTGTATGTGTTCCCTAGACCATTTTGATGTGTGTATTCTGTAGAAAGGGTAAGTATATATTAACCATGTCAAATTTAAAAATCAAGAAAAACGGATTTTTTTTTTATTTTTTGAATTTTTTCGTAATACATCTATTTTATTTTGCACCCACACTCATTACATAAGAACGATGAGTTGATTTATTGAATTTTTTTTAAACTATAATGTTTCAGTTGGATGAAATAAGCCAAAAGGGGAAAAAGTCATTTGTTTGCCTTTTCTGAAAAACTGTAAAATTTAGAAAAAAAATGCTTTAATATCTGTTTCAGATCAAATACCTACAAACATGTTGCAAAAATTTATAAAAAAAAAAGAAAATCAGGCTTTGATTTGTAAAAGTTGAATATAAAAATTGATCATAAATAAATAAATAATAATTTTCAGTAATGTTATCTCTTATTATGCAACTTATATATAGGTGATTTTTGGTACATTAACCTCTTTTGACGAGTTCTAGAAGGTGTACTACAAATAAATAGCTTTGAACATTGAAAATACCCTAATTACTGTTATGCGGTATTATATATTTTAGTTGTTGAAAGTAAATTCCGTTTTTCAATACTCAGCTATATGTTGCTGGTTATTATATAGGACAAGGTCATGGAACCCATAAATATTTATGCCTTTAATTTCACATTGTACTAATTTAAAGGTATTCCAGCGCTAGGGTAAATAAATTTGGGGGTATGATATCGCCTTGACGTACTTCGCTATTTATTTTGACCTTATTTGTCTTGAAATCCTCGTTGATTTTGATATGCATACTGACATTTATCCATATATTCTTAAATTTGTATAACCAGAATCTATTTTCGCATCGTGCCTTGTTTAGATGGATGCCCACGTCTCAATTTAATCAAACGCCTTATGAGAATCTTTAAAATTCCAGGTGGGGAAGTAGGTTGTATTCTGTTGTATTTTATTCCTTATAGACTGAAAGGTGGGCGAAGAACTGAACCCAGAACTGAACCCATTTCAAAACCTCGCTTCTTCCACTGCAAATGAACGAACAAAAGAAAAAAATTAAAAAAAAATAATCTTAAATTCAAAAACTTAAGTAAAATGAGACTCATCATCTATAATATTAAATAAAAATAGAGACATTAAAACAATTAAATTTTAAATATTTAATATGTGATAGAACTTTAAAATTAATGGAACGCAATTTTTTTGTTTTATTATCAATCCTAAAGCTAAAAATTATAAAAAGTCCAAATTTCTTCAGTTTTTCAAATTTCTATTTTTAAAGAATTACTTTTTTCACGATTTTTTTTTTTTTATTATTTATTTATATTTAGTATTTTATTATTTGTTTCTTTCTTTCTTTACGCATCTAGATTCATTAATAAACTTCATTTTACCAATTTTTCTTGGATTTAAATGGATAATATGCTGAAAAAAAGAAAAGTAGTTTTTAGCCCTTACTGGAAAAGTGTAATATTGGCAAGAAATCGAAATAATTATCCTTATATCCCTATTATTATTATTTTTATTATATCTGTCATGATGCGAGAATAGATTTTTGTTATACAAACCCATTGAAGAGTTTATACAAAAATGTCACTACGCATGTCAAAATCAACCAGAACCTAAAAACAAAGCGATACCATATCTCTAAAATTATTCACCTTAGCGCCGGAAAATATCTTTAAATACTACCAAACTAAAGGCATAAATCCTACTTATAGGCCAGTAAAACTATGGGTCCAACCCGGAACAAACAAGCCGAAATTGTCAGGATACCGTCTGTAGGTTGTCGACAATGTTTCCCAAGCAATCGCATGGGCCGTACTCGCCCAATAGGGCTTTAAAGTAAAAATAACGTGCTTTTTTATTTTTTTCAAAAATATCTAAAAAACTATTATCTTTTTTAAAAATCTACAAGAAAACAAAATTATTGCCAATAAAAATACCTACAAAATGGTTTTTTGTTTTTTAAAATCGGCCTAAAAACAAAAAAGTTATGGGCTTATAAAAATTGGGCCGATTGGGCTTGGATTCTATTAAACTGCTTTTGGTAAATTCGACTTTATTAACGCTGACGCAAATTAATTGGATGTTTTTTATAACAAAAATATGGTAGTTGTCATAAAAAACCAGTGTGGAAAATTGTATACAAATCACTAGGTATGATTTAATATTTTAGGTTAAACGCAAAAATAGGTAAATAATACTATGCTAAAATATGCTGGTACTTACTCGTTTAATAATAATCTCAAATAATATTTAAAAGAAAAAACAGAAACATACTATAAAACTAAAGTCTGTATGGCATGGAACCTAAATGACACTTTTTAAACAGTTAGGCTAGTTGTATTTATTATTAAATTTGATACCAAATACAGTAATCGTTTCATACAGTCATAAACAAAAAGTATACTTACTTTATTAAAACAAATTTTAATAAAAGGAAAAGAAATTATTCTGTACATTCATCATTTTCAACAAAACTGTCCAATGCAAATTGTACAGCTTGATGAACATTTAATTCCTACCTTTTTGCAGGTACACGTTTTGGAGCATACTGACTTGTATCCACAAAATAATAATTTTATAATAAAATCGGGAGCGATGTCCTTACTGTTTCTTTGTGGGTCTAAGTAACCCTCCTTTTCCACCCAACCCCACTCTCTTGGATCTAAATTATTTCCCAACCGTGACTGCACCTGAAGGTAAACCCTTTTAAGATATATTGAGCAGCTTCAGTTGTCGGGTGTAAAGAAGCTAGCTCAAAGTTACTACACAGTTTTTGGCGTGCAATTACCTGATTGTATTTTACATACCTAAATGAGTTTAAATTTTGGCTTCTCCTACTGCCATACCATTTTAGAATAAAATTTTCTCCTAATTTTAATAAAGTGGCAATATCACTGAATACCTCTTTAAATTGAAGTAAATCTTCGGAAAGTTTTTCATTTTTAGACAAAACAATTAAAGCACTTTTTTTGCCCTTTTTAAAGAATGCCGATGGGGTATCGCAACCCGACATTGCATGAACAAATAATATGTTTTTAACTATTGCAGGATCTAAATTCGATTTTAATGTATGTATATTTGTTATTTTGTCCATTTTGCCTGCAACACCTGGTCTAAAAAAATACAGATTTTGTGTTTTGCAATATTCAATGAGCAAGACAAATAAATCTGTGTCTTGTCCAACAGCAAAAATATTAGATTGACTTTGCTCGGCCTGTGTTGCTGCGGTCACGGCAATCATATAATCTGCATCTGATTCTGATTGTTTAAATCAAATGCCAGCTTCTAGTACAGTCAATCTGTAATTTTTTTTTTTAAACTATCCAAGTCGCTAATTTTTTGAGGGTCAATTCTATTTCCGAAGAAAAGCTTAAGTCCTCGGAATTGAGAGTCTCACCCCCCCCCCTTTTTTTGGGAAACTCAAAAAGTTTTTCAAATCGATTTTCCAGCTAAACAACGAGTCATACAGAAAAACTTATTGAACATAAAATGTAGAGCTTTTTGTGCTCTACAATTCATCTCATGGGCCCGAAGCTGTAGAACCAAAATTCGAAAAGTTAGAGGGCGCCAAAGTAACCAAAAATGACTTTTTTAATTTTTTCACTGAGAAACTATTTTTTTTTACTATCGCAAGGATTGCAAAAATGTAGAGGACAAAAATACCTACAAAATGCATGTCATGTTCAATAAGTTTTTCTGCATGACTCACTGTTTAGCCGCAAAATCGATTTGAAAAACTTTTTGAGTTTCCCAAAAAGGGGGGGGGGGGTTGACTCTCAATTCCGAGGACTTAAGCTTTTCTTCGGGAATACAATCGACCCTCAAAAAATTAGCGACTTGGATAGTTTTTAAAAGTTCTGGCCTTTTTTAATTACAGATTGACTGTACTATTCAGCAAATAGAAGTTTTAAATAATTTACAAGTTTTTCCTTATTTGACAATACAGCTAAGAAATTAGCCTGACTTGTGTTTACCGTATTTTCAGGATTAAACATAATTTCGTGTCCGATATTTTTAGATCCGCGCTGATGTTCAGTATATTTAATGTTTAGAGGATCACTAGAATATCCATCAAATAATAAAAACATAAGTTTTGCGCTAGTTGATCTAAATCAAAATTTATTTGAATATATAGCTATAAAATTTATAATTAAAAACAAAAACTATATTTTTATCAATATTTATAAAGCACCCACAGTGAGCAATTCTTTATTTCTTGATCAATTTGAGGATATGTTAGGTAACTTATCTGTCAACTATGACAATATTATTATAGTGGGCGACTTTAATATAAACCTCTTAAGTAACTTTACCTACCCCAACAAGCTTAGGCAGTTATTACAAATATTTCAATATACTCAGCACATTCAGGAACCTACTAGATTTGACTTTACACATCAGATACATAGCCTCATTGATTTTATAATCACAGGTCAAAATATTAATTGTACAAAATCTGGATCCCTGGCTATTTGTCAAAGTATTACGGATCACAATTTAATATATTCTCTTCTCAAGATATCAAAAAATCATAATAAGTTTAAAACTATTACTTTTAGAGATTACAATAGCATTAACATTGACACATTTATAAACCAAGGGAAGTTAATATCTTGGGATCGATTGTATAGGGCTAACGATGTAAATGAAAAAGTTTCCATTTTAAATTCCACATTAATACAAATATTAAATGAACATGCTTCCTTAAAAACTAAAAAAATTGTTGAAAAGTGTTACTTACCCTGGATAACAGATAATTTTAAAAAGTTAATAAAATTAAGAGATAATGCCCACAGAAAATTTTTAAGAACAAAATTAGATCAACATTTACAGTATTACAGACAGCTTCGAAACTTCACAAAACATGCAATTGCTAGGAAAAAAATTACATTTTTTAATACTTTTGCGAAGAGTAATGGAAGGGCATTTTGGAGTACAGCAAAAAAACTTCATTTACATCTAAAAATAATCAAATAGACATTCCGGAAACTCTTAATAACGCCACTCATATACATGATTTTTTTTTAGAAACAGATAATGAGCCTAATACAGTACCAAATCATCTCATTGACTTTTATAAAAACAACAAACTAATTACTCATATTAATTTAAAATTCAAATTAATTACCCATGAAAATTTGTTTAAAATTATTTCTAAAATAAAATCTAATACTGTTGGCGAGGACCTTTTATCAATAAGGGATATAAAATTGTGTCTACCCTTTTGTGCGGATGCTATTGTAAATGTTATTAATTCTTGTATATTAACTTCAACTTATCCAACAATCTGGAAAACTGCAAAAATTTTACCACTACCTAAAACTAACGATCCAAAAACCCTTAAAGATATAAGACCAATTAGTACACTTTCTGCTATGTCAAAAATATTTGAAAGGCATATCTTCTCACAAATTGAGTCCTTCATAGAACAGCAAAATATAGTCCCAACCTGCCAATCTGGTTTTAGAAAGAATTTTAGCACAACATCAGCACTAACTAATATCCTCAATGATATAAGAGAAAATCAAGAACAAACAAATAGTACTTGCATGACACTTTTAGATTTTAGTAAAGCTTTCGATACGGTACATCTTGAACTGTTATTAGCATAATTAAAGTATTATGGATTCTCTACAGATGCACTAAATTTGTTACAAAATATCTTAACCTTTAGGTATAGTTACGTAAGTACAAAAAAAGATTCTACAATAATAAAGTCGGATCTCAAACTTGTCAAAAAGGGATTACCTCAAGGATCCGTCCTTTCTCCTCTGTTATTTGCCATTTATGTAGCAGATGTGTACAGGAGTGTTAAATTTTGTAAATTCAATCAATTTACCGACGACACCCAACTTACTATACCTGTAGTGAAGAGTAATGTGATAGAAGCTAAAGAAAAACTTACTAATGACTTAGACCAATTATTCTCTTATTCAAAGAACCATAATTTAAAATTAAACGAAAATAAATCTAAAATTCTTGTAATAAACAACTTCGTGAACAAATTGAACAAATATTTCAGGTATCTTTAAATAATAATACTATACCAGTCGTTCAAAATGCAAAAAATTTGTGACACAGACCTATCTTTTCAGCAACACATAAATAGTAAACTTTCCACTGCATATTTAAGACTTAAAAATATTAATTATAATAAAAAGTATCTACCTCAAAAACAAAAATATTTTTTATGTAATTCTCTGGTTCTGTCCCTGTTTGACTATTGTGACGTTGTCTATGGTGACTCGCTATCATTGGTAACTAAAAGATCCATTCAAAAGATGCAAAACTGGTGTATAAGGTTATCATATAATATATCTTATAGAGAGCATATAACGCCCTATCTAAATGAATTTAAAATTTTAAATATGGCCAACAGACGAAAACAACATTTTTACTGTCTCATACACAGAGTAATAAGTACTGGCAAACCCCCCTACCTTTTAGAAAAATTTAAACCGCTTCCAAGAACTACTTTAGAGCTACAGCGTACCGCCAATGACCAAAGCTATATTGTACCCCACCATAGAACTTCATGCTATGAAAAAAGTTTTGCATACGCTGCTGTTAAAATGTGAAATAGCTTGACACAAGTCCTTAAGAATTCAAAATTTTTGTTTTTTAAAAATTCAATAAATAAGATCCTATTGGAGGAACAGACTAGGTTATAAGTTTTAAAAGTCACATAAATAAATTTAAGTACTTAAATAAGATCAATATTATAATAATTTCGATGTTGAGATTTTTTATTTTTATTTGATTTTTAATTTTTTTATTTCATATTGTTTCTAATATTCTGCCACGCCCTGACTTATCCCTAAAATCTAACTGTCATCAAGACTCGTTTTCCTTCTGCGCGCTCCCATTCTCTTACTTTTAATTTGTCTTTTTGTTTTTTGTTTTCTTGTGTTTTTTTTTTTGGGAATTATTATATTAAGTAGTTTTTTATTTATTTCTCTTTGCATACTTTATATGTACTATTTTTTTAATTTATTTTTTGTATTTATTATAGTAGCTATTTATTAAGTTAAGGGTCCTTTCGCAGGCGTCCGCTCAGCGGTCACTGTTACCGGTTTTGTAATCGTGAATTGGTCCTTTTTGTCAACTGTGTATATTATGTCTAACTAAATGATACATGTATTTTTTACTTTTGGCAAAATAAAAAATTTTGAATTTGAATTTGAATTGAAATAATATTATACATCTATTTTTACCCTCACATGTATAATGGTACTTAGAGCCGTAATGGCCTAATATTTAAAGGCCCATAAGTTCTTTGTTTTTAAGGCGATTTTGAAAAACAAAAAGCGGTTTTGTAGCTATTCTTATTGGCAACAAATTTCCTCCCTTATAAAATTTTTAAATAGTTTATAATTTTTGAGATATTTTCAAAGAAATAAAAAAAAAATACGATTTTTTAGTTTAAAGTCCGATTGGGCGAGTACGACTTATGCGATTTAGTGCGATTTTTAAGGAAACACCGTCGACCATCTAAAAAAGGTATCCTGAAAGTTTCAGCTTGTCCCAAATTTGTTCCGGGTTACCCCATGTAAACACCTTAGTTTTACTGGCCTATTAAGGCATGGCTAGTTCCTATTTAAATCAACGTCTTCTTAATAAGTGGCAACTAATAAGTCGTCGTCAAATAAGCGTTGAAGAATGGTGGGTCCCTCTTAGATTAAAAAATCTTCAGATCCTACGATTGTTTTTTATGGAGTAAATAAAATGCAATAGAAACACTTAAAATTATTAAAATCTACTTCTAAAACATTAGGGATATTAATTTTGGTAGAAACTAAACAAAAAGTACTTTTTTCCAAAAATACCATATCAAAAAAAACCTGAGCTACCTAAGAATAAGATACTTTAAATATATTTAAATCGCAATTTTAAAATAAGATTCGGTAGACTCCAAAAGGTTGGGTAACTTTTCCCATTTTTGACCTAATTATTCGATTTTTTGTAGTGTTTTAGTGACCCAGTTTGATTTTGTTGTTGTATAAGCGGCAATTAAAATCCAACGTTTTCCAAACTTTTCTTCTTTTAATGCCACACGAAAACGCATCACGAAACTTTGCTTTAGGATAAGATTCGCCTTAAATGTAATAAAACAATTTTTATAGTTTATGGTGAGAATAACTGCATAAGAAAAAAGACATTTTAAAATGATTCAATTAATAGTTTAATAATAAATTGCGGAAAAAACTTTATTTAAATGGTTTGAAAAAATAAAAAGTAGTAAAAAGTAAAAAAAAACATATTTTGATATAATTTTTTAATACTTAAACATATCAATATTTTAAAAAAGCAATAAATACTTAAACTATTAATTTTGAAAATTTTATAAATTAGTTTGTTGCTTTCGTAAATTATACATAAACTATACACACTTGGCTCTGTATTACATTTTTTTAATAATAAAAACTATAACAGTATAAAATTATTTTAGAGCGGGTACGTCATGTAAGCAAAATAAACGAAATTTCGCATAAATTTCAACATGTTTCACACACCTCTATATATTTTAGCACGTCGTAAATATTTGCCTGTTATTTTTAATGAAAAATTTTGGAAATAATTAATCACATGGTTTTACTATGACAACGTAGTCACGTTTTAACAAACGGAGTTTTTGAATAAATTTATGACATGATTTTTGAACAAAGCGTTAAATTGATTTTTGAATAAGGTTTTTAAAAAAAAACATGTGTATTAATTACTATGCATGCTATGAAGATCTTTAACTGATCACAATTTCTTAATATATTACGTACAATATATAATATTATTATACACCTGGTATATTATTAAAAAAATTATACACTTACAAAGGGGATCATATTGACGTGGGTCCTCAATATTTTTCACCGTCATATTGACTCACTTTTGGTAATAATTCTTAATTAATCAATTAAAACATAGATTGAGAAAATATATTATAGTTGGTACTACCTTAAGGTCCAGACACCTCAAAGGTCTACCAAATATTAATTTAAAAAAAAAACATCCAAAATAGACATTCCTAATTAAACTTTATCTTCTTACCCAATAAATTTCGTATTTAATCTATAGCCCTTATCAAGTAAAATGCGATATTTTGCAAAAATTTTGTTAATGAGCAATAATAGCATAGCCATAAATTTGTCTTATGCATTAAACCTATTATAAATTTGGGATTAATGGCTTAAAGTTAAATTTCAGAGGCCAGGTACGAATCTACGACCGAACGGTGTGACGACATTTTTTCAAATTCTACGTCATTTTATGTTGTAAAAGAGAGATAGAAGGGGAAAGGAGATTAAAAGGCTCTAAATCAACTGCTTAAAAGAAAAGAAATAAAAATATTCTTCCAGGCAGTTGAGTGCACTCAATCATTGGACAAAGATGAAAATGCCTTTTATTATCTGACAGAGACTGAAAGAGACAGGAAAGAAAAAAAGAGTAAGAGACTCTAGATCAACTGCCTGGAAGAATATTTTTATTTCTTACAAACAGTTGAGTGTACTTAATAATTGGACAGAGAGAGAGATAGGAGAGGAAACGAAATTAATAAGCTGAAACTCAACTGCTTGGGCGAATATTTTTATTTTTTTTTCAGGCAGTTATATTGTAGTAAATATGGAAATGCCTTTTATCACCTGAGAGAGAGAGAGAAATAGACTCTTAATCATCTACTTGGGAAACTAGTTTTATTTCTTCCAGGCAGTTGAATTCATTTAATAATTGGACAGAGAGAGAGAGAGAGAGAGAGAGATTGAAGGGGAAAGGCGATTAAGAGGCTCTAAATCAATTGCTTAAAAAAAAAAATAAAAATATTCTTCCAGGCAGTTGAGTGCACTCAATTATTGATCAAAGATGAAAATGCCTTTTATTATCTGACTGAGATAGAAAGAGACTCTAAGTCAGCTGCTTGAGTTCACTCAATCATTGGACAGAGAGAGATATTTGTGTTTTTCTTTGTTTTCGTCCATTTTGTATGTTGGTCTCTTGAAAAATAATGGATGAGATTTTTGTATGTAGTTATTTGTTAATTTTATAGCTCGTGTGCTATCCTACCTATTACTGGCCCAGAATTACTTTGTATTTATTTACTGGGGTGAATTATTAAATACAAAAGGCTCATGTATTAGGAACATATATTAAATGAAATAATTTTTTTTTAAATTTATTCTATTTTTAATTCAAAATAGTAAAAAAAATCATTAATTAAAAAAATATGTTTAATTTTAAGGAATATCATTCTTTATATATTTGTTTATAATTTATTGCTTGGTGAGGTGATTTTTCTTTCTTAATTTTGTACTAAAAATATGTTGAAATCAATTCAAAATTAAATCACTATTGTTAGAATTTTTATCTTTCATATTATTATGTTTATTTAACATTATTAATCTTAAGGTTAGTGCAAAAAAAATTAATTAATCCATGATTACATCATTAATAAAACAAATGATTACGTTCATCTTAAATAACAAGAAAATGTGGTATTTTCATAAAAAAAATAAATTATTGTTTCATTGATAGGTCTTAATTATTATGACAAACCGCAATAGATGCTTATAGAAAAGTTCTATTAATTTATTTTCAATTTTATTCTAAAATGTATTAAGACGAAAATATATACAAAAACATTCAAACTTTTAACTGATTACTTAAAAAAAATGATATTTTTGAGTACAAACTAAGAAACTTGATGATCTGGGCATTTTGTTGCCTAATAAATTACAGAATATTACAGAAATACGGTTGAAGTGCATAAAATGACTGTTTCTAGATTCCAATTTAGCTTTAACTGTATATATCAATTACTTTGTAAGCAAATCTTTTAAATTACTAGTATCAAAAATAATTGTTGTTTAGAATTGATATAGCACTAGAAACTTTATTTGCACTAACTCAATACAGTATTTTTTGCTTTTGTCAGAATACGTATTTTCGGTCTGGAGTCCCAGCTATACATAACCTTAAAGCTAAAGTTAACCTTAAGTTTATAGCAGAAAAAATTAAGACAATTACTAATGCTGACATTCAATGAAAACTCCATAATCTCCGCACTCAAGCAAACCAGGAGTGGAACAAATTGAAAAAAAGGAAAAGTGGTCAGGGTACTGATGAGAACTATAAGAGTTAAATAGAAGTCCATATTTTGTAGGAGAATGCGTATATAAAGATAACAAATAGGGGAAGTCTTTATCTCCAAGAAAAATGCATGTGGGACACTTAGGTAAATGTATTATGCATTTCGGCTGTGTAAAAAGCCATCATCAGATACAGAACTGTAAACAAACTAAATTCCAAAAATGTTTGTTGTTTATTGCTATGGTGATAAGAATTACCTTCGCTCTTGATTTTTTTTAATTTTTAAGTTAAATAAAAACATTTTAAACATAACTTAAAAATTTGTTTAATTTTTTTACAATGATATCATAAGGTGAATTAGGGTTATTTTTTACTATAACACAATAATAGTAAACTGTTAAAAAAACATTTAGGTAATTTTAAAAAGTAGATTAAATGAGCAAAGTTTTTAAGGTATTAGCCAGGTTGCCGTACAATTTTTTTGGTCCAGTATGAGCGGTCAAATTCAAAGTTTAAAAAATAAAAATAAGTAATACTTTATTTTAGAAAAGATTTCTTATTAAACTTTTTGGCCGTTTAGTTTAATGTTTGTCTTTGATCAGTAAAATGGCTATTCAGTGTTGCATAGCTAAAAAGAGATTCTAAAAAATATCTATTTTTACGGCGTGACAATCGAAAATCTGATCCAAGAATAGGATTTTGGTGACTTCCACTAAAGTGCCAATATCTCGAAAACCATCGATTTTTTACTAAGGTTATTTTATGTTTTTCTGGGTGCTTATGAGTTGCTCCATCAGCCCCTTCAGTATTATCGTTGACTTTCCGGACACCCTGTATATATACTGAATTTTTCTCAATGTGCTACAAAGGTTTTAAAAATAGTACACTATTACAAATATTAATAATAATATATAATGAAAAAGAACGGAACAAGTTATTTAATCGAAATCACAATAAAAGCGAATACAAACATATGATATAAGAAAGAAAAAAACATTCAGAAATACATAATAGTAGCGATTGAAATAGAGGAACTTTGGAAACAAAAACAAATATATAGATTCTACATACAAAACTTATATTGTTGTAAATTTAGAAATATATTTTAAACTTACTTTTAAGGCTCTGGTGCCAGTTATTTTGTAACTGTTTTGATGTCTGAAATAAACTATTGTTAAAAACTATACGAAATATAAATATCCCAATACATTATATTATCATCGTACATAGTCTATAAAAAGCTTCAAAAATAACTACAGTCTTTCCGATTATTTGGGAGAAACTTAATCTGTAATAAGTAGAGCAGAGATTTTTCTAATGAAATACTTATTTATTAAAAAATCTGTAGTAAATGTATATACCTGCAAAATTTATGTTGAACTCTTTCCAGCCTAAAGCGTAGTTTACATGGGATAGTAAATTGCGATAGTACTTGTGGAAGTGTTTACACTGAAGCAAATTTTTGCAGCAATTTCTATCGGCAAGTGTTCTAGTTAGACAATACTTGTGGCAAGTGATTTTGGGTGTATACCTGGGATAGAGTGATTGGTTTTGCATATAGACAGTATAGTGTTTGCTAGACGGAAAAATGTCTAGCCGCAGAAAGAGAGCTGCAGCTGCCGTTGTTGGTCTTAGTACAATTTTCCAAAAACAACGAAAAAAGACTAGGAAAAGAATTTAGGTGAAAGAATGGATAGAAAGAAGGCCTAATTTTGACGCTTATGCGATGTTGTTAGACGAGTTAAGATATGAAGATCCAAAGAAATTTAAAAATTTCGTGCGTATGTCAGAAACCGATTTTAACTGCATTTAATTGCCGACAAAATATCAAAATTGGATACAAATATGCGTGAATCCATCAAACCAAGAGAACGGCTAGCGCTAACGTTGAGGTTTTTGGCCACAGGTAAGTTTTAAAAAATTTCAAATACAAATAACTAAAATATTTTATTTTTTATACAAAACCAGAACAAAACTTAAATATTTTTTGATTTCCCTTATGTATCTGTTTCGTATCCCTGTATGTACGATCTCAGCGATAATTCCGGAATGCTGTCAGGCTCTGAACGAGGCACCAAAACATGAATACTTTAAGGTAAAAATAATAAAACGATTTATTTTTCTTGTTTACCTAATTCTTGATACTGAACTATGGAAGATGTTTGTGAATGTGACTGAGTCAATTGGTTAAATGTGTTGGTGATGAAACAGAATAAAAATGATCTTCAAAATTATTGGAACTGACTGATGTATGTGAGTGTGTTGAGGTAGCTGATAAACTTCTTTCATTATTGTCCATTCCGGACATGTCTAAAATAGCTTTCTGAATTATTCGTTTTAATTTCCTTTTATTCTGGTCAAATTTTAAATTTCTTATTTCAGAAGCAACGAATTCTCCAAATATATCATATTCATCGGATGGCTTATTAAGTTCGGTGATGGCTTTTCCATAACATCATTGTTAATAGCACTACATTTCTTTTTTATGCATTTGTTAGTAATGGCAGTCTTGAGCATTACCTCAGTTTCCTGACTTGACTCTGCAAATAAGTTTCAGCTGCCTCTTCTGATACATCCTACAAAATGTAACAAAAGCTCAACTTTTAGGTACCTACTACAGAAAAAGAATGGAAAAAGATTGCAAAACAGTTTGAAGAAAAATGGAACTTTCCTCATTGTTTGGGAGCATTAGACGGAAAGCATATTGTTACAATAGCACCTCCTGGCAGTGGAAGTTATTACTATAATTATAAAGGGACAAATAGTATTGTTCTCATGACAGTTGCCGATGCAAATTATAGAATTACATATTGGAGCGAATGGGACAGTATCTAATGGAGGAGTTTTTAATAATTAAGCAGATTAGCAACAGCCCTGCAAGAAAATACAATAAATTTGCCTCCTCTAGAGCCATTACCTGGGCGTACAATGCAAGTATCATATTTAGCCGTTGCCTTTGCGCTTAAACCATATTTAATGAACCCATATCCATTTAGAAATCAACCTGGTTTTAATCGTATTTACAATTATCATCCCTCGAGAGCCAGACGAATCGTGGAGAATGTATTTGGCATAATAACAACTAGAAAAAGTAATAACAATTACAAAAACAATATGTGTGCTCTATAATTTTCTTATGTCACGTAAAAACCTCTATAAATGAATATGCGCCTACTGGTACTTTTGATGGTGACAATGATGAAATGGGAAATTGGCGCAATGAAGGACTACCTAGAGACAATATGTTACCATTTCAAAACGGCAATGTTCACAATTGCTCAGTAATAGCTAAAGAAATCCTTGAAGAATTTCGTGATTACTTTGTTTCGGCGGAAGGTGAAGTTTCTTGGCAATATAAACATATTTAAAATAATGGTAAAACTTCAATAAACATACATAATTTGAAACTGTAGTACTTTTTTACTTACCAATAAATTATCCTCCGTCCCTGATGTTATGTTTTGATCAAATATAAACTTAATTAAATCGAAGTATTCCCAGGAACTCTTATAGTTCTAAAGATAACAAATAGGGGAAGTCTTTATCTCCAAGAAAAATGCATGTGGGACACTTAGGTAAATGTATTATGCATTTTGGCTGGTGTAAACAGCCATCATCAGATACAGAACATTACAAAAAACATATACGTTCACCAAATAAACCAAAAAATTACCCCTGGGTAATTTTTTGTTTTTTTATTAGTTCATTTTCATTCATTTTATTAGTTTGTTTACAGTATTCCGTGAACTAACTACTTTTTTGCTTGGATCCTAATGTTTCTGTTACCTTTTGTTTTGGATTTGTTTTTGAGTTCATTTTCCTGTGGACTGTGTTCTTTGAGCTGTTTGTTTTATTGGTTATTCATTTATTATGCCCTTGCCGTATACCGCCCAAGAATATGCAAACGTGCATCTCATTTATGGTGAATGCAGAGGAAATGCTCTAGCAGCGTCTAATCTTTATCAAGAAAGATATCCGAATTTGGCCCGATATTTGACTATCGTGTTTTTATTAATGTTCATCGCTCATATTCCGAAGGCAGAATGCCTCATGCTCCTGTTCGAGAGGGAAGACCTCGTATTGATTATGTTGATCAAGTTTTAGAAGAAATTGAAAATGATCCGACTACTTCGGCACGAGAAATCGAAAGAAGAACAGGGATACCGAAATCGGTAGTAAACGACATCACTAGGCGATTTCAATATCACCCTTATCATGTTCAACGAGTGCAAAGCCTACTGCCTCGAGACTACGAACCACGCCTACAATTTTGCCGCAGAATGTTGCAAAAAAATCAAGAAGATCCGAATTTTTTAAATAATATACTGTGGTCGGATGAGAGCACATTCAAAAAGGATGGCTATATGAACATGCACAATTTGCACACTTATGCGTTGGAAAATTCCCACTCTCCCCCTCACTTTCTTCTCGAATAAGAAAGGTCACAGTACCGATTTAAAGTAAACTTGTGGACCGGTATCTTAAACGGACGTGTAATTGGCCCATTCGAATTACAAGAAAATTTGAACTGGCAGGCTTATTTAGATTTTTGTCGAAACAATCTACCAATTCTTTTAGAAGATGTTCCTTTGGCCAGTCGCCGAATAATGTAGTTCCAAAATGATGGTTGCGCGGCACATTATGCCCATGAAGTTCGTCGGTATTTAAACCAAACATACCCCAACAGATGGATCGGCCGACCTGGTCCAATTTTATGGCCTCCCAGGTGTCCAGATCTAAACCCCCTCGATTTTTTTTACTGGGGTTGCATAAAAAAAAAGGTTTATGCAAGACCAATAAATAATATTGCTGAATTACGGCAGCGAATAAATGATGCAGCCCAAGATCTTAACGCTGCCAGGAATGCAAGATGGATCAATAGGTCATTTATTAAAAGATGCAACGCCTGCATTCGCGTTGGTGGTAGACAGTTCGAACATATTATTTGATTATTAATTTTTTTTTTAAGTTAAATAAAAATATTTTTTGAACATAACATAATTATAAATTTGTTTTATTTTTTTCATAAGGTAGATTAGGTTTATCTTTCACTCTATCACAATAACAGTAAAGCTTTTTTTAAAACATATTGGGTAATTTTAAAATTAAATTAAATGAGCAAACTTTTTAAGGTATTGGCCGGGTTGCCGTACAATTTTTCGGTCCAGTATGAGCGGTCAAATTCAAAGTTTAAGAAATAAAAATAAGTAATACTTTATTTTAGAATAGATTTCTTATTAAATTTTTTGGCCGTTTAGTTTAATGTTTGTCTTTGATCAGTAAAATGGCTATTCAGTGTTGCATAGCTAAAAAGAGATTCTAAAAAATATCTATTTTTACGGCGTGACAATCGAAAATCTGATCCAAGAATAGGATTTTGGTGACTTCCACTAAAGTGCCAATATCTCGAAAACCACCGATTTTTTACTAAGGTCATTTTATGTTTTTCTGGATGCTTATGAGTTGCTCCATCAGCCCCTTCAGTATTATCGTTGACTTTCCGGACACCCTGTATAGCAACATGTGCTAAAGATAATGAAAGCTAATGAAATGTATATAATGATAAGATTCATAAATAAGATGATGTAAAACATTTTAATCTATGTGTATTAAAATGGAAATTAGTTGCCTGTGATAAAACTGCGAAAGTCTAAAAATTCAAAGATTTTAGTAATAGTAAATATTTTAAAAAGCGATGCTAAAAGTGAGTTTTTAAATTGATATTATTAAGCCAAACCATGACAGATTCTTATGAAATACCTATAAAGCTTCAAATCCAGACATATTTCATTATCGTAGGGTCAATTTCCTTTAATCCCTGCTTTAAAAAAGGAATAAAAATAAGAAATTGCATTCCTGTAAAACCGTCAGGTTCAAGAATAGAAAAAGACCAAAAACTTCCCTGAAGATTAGTTCACTTAACTCTTTGAAGTACAAAAAAAGGGTAAAAATTTACCCAAGTGGTACAAAAAAAAATTATTCTTTTTTATAACAAAAAAACATAAAAACTAATTCAAGATGCTCTAAAATAAAACATAACATTGAGAAATATCAAATTTTTTACTTTTTTCTTTAAAAAAACCCATGGTACATATTTTGACCCACCATACCACTGCCTAAAGTTATTTTGTATGGTAGGACTGAAAACAAGACTTGTTCTTTCCCAAACATAGGGGAACTTGACACACGCTGCAGGTCCAGTTTGTGCGTATTTCAAATTCCTTGGAACTACAGACTGCACGTCTTCGTCTACTGGTTCGTACTGGCTGATGTGTACTTTGAGTAAGTCTAATCGTTTCTGGTTGGGAAGGTTTCCTTTTTTGGATGGGAGTTGGTAATGGTTTTTCGGTACCCTGTAATGATGTTAGCAATTTGTCAGCAACTAGATGTTCTATAATATTGAAACGAAATTCTTTCATGTTCATTTTAGGCCCTTCAGATAACTTGTAAAGCACGTAAGCATTAACAACAGCAGCATCAATAAAGAAAAACATGATTCTATGCCACCATTTTTTGCTTTTTCGGTCGAGGCCGTAAACTGCCTTCATTTGGTTAAATTTATCTACTGAGTTTATTGTAATCAGTCAGCGCTATTGGGCAAGGTATGTTTTCTATTTGTCTTTCGCTTTCCTTTTGACCTCAGTTTTGTCATCTAGGTTGTGATAATTTGAAAGAAGGCGAACTGTTCTTTTATTGCGCCATTTAAATGCTGAAAGTCCTGTAGAACTCACGTACCAGTCACAGTCACTTCTGTGCATTGCTTTATCTTCCAGAAATTGGGGCATATTTTTTCTGGTATGTCTAGCAGTATCACAGGCATATAACTTTTCTTGATACAGTTGATTCATTAGGGCTACATTTGTAAAAAAGTTACCAAAGAAAATTTTATGATACCTGTGTTTTAAATTTTGTGTCATCTGAAGCACTACTTTGGTACCCAAACATTTTTCTGCAACAGGACCGGTTTTGCCACAATATGTTTCAAAATCCCAGCAATATCCAGTGCTGTCAGCTATCATCCACACTTTATAGTTTCTTTTTACTGGCTTTGCAGACATGTATTGTTTGATCGTAGATCGGCCTTTAAACTTTATCATAGACCTGTCCACTGATAAAAATTCGTTAGGATGCAGACAGGCTTGAAAATTGGATTTCGACATTTCTAAAAATGGTCTTACCTTATATAATTTATCAAAATTATCGGAATTATGGTTAGGCATGAAGTTGTTGTCATTAAGATGTACATTACTTAGGAGCCAACCAAAGCGATGGACAGTTATTAGTTTACTAATATAGGGTAAAATCATATCATGTAAAATTGGATCTGTACTCCAGTAATCCCGATATGACGGCAGCTTTTTGATACCCATTAGTAAGTTTATACCAATAAATGTACACATTTCTACACTATCAGTGGGCTTATAACTTTAGCCGGAATTGTGAAAAGTTTGCTCTGCGTAGAGGTTTGTTTGAAAGACCATATGTTCGACAATTTTGTCTGAAATCAGAAGTTTAAAAATATTATATGGTGTCACCCTATCTAGTGTCCGAATTTTCAATATTCTCAATTTCATTATAAAGATCCTTTTCGGTCAAACCAATAAGTTTAAAAGGTAATGGTTCTGGAAATCGGTCACTTGCCATATTTTGCTCCTACCTAAACAAAAAAAAACCTTACTTGTATGGTGGGACAAAATTTAACCCATAGTTAAAAATACAGAATATAGAAGTAACTAACTCAATAATTTCAAGTTATTTAGTATAAAACAGTTATATAAAAAGTATATCAAATATTTTTAACAATAAAACTAAAAAAAAAAAACAAAAATATCTTACCCTATTTAGAACGAAACGTGCAACAACAAAACAGAAACAAATGAATAACCACTTGAATCACTAGGCACAATCTAGCGACATCTGCACTTTATACGCTTAATCTCTAAGGCTTATATGATCATATAGTCAGACGGTTTAATAAATAAACCAACGTACACTACTGCTCAAAAATTATTTGCCCACCATGTATTCTTTTTAATATTTTAAATTAGATAAAAAAATCTTATCTTTATACCTATATTTAGATTGTATCTCTTTTGTAAATTGCATATATGCTTAAACAGCATACCTATCAACTACGGATCGTTGAAAAACACTGAGTCTTTCTATCTATCATCTGTTTACAGCTCGTTTCCGATGAAATTTGAAACATTTAAGGGTGTTTAGTCTTCAAGAATTGATTTTGTGTAACAAATAATTTCGCTTGCTTATTGACGATTGTCACCGTTTCTTTGCTGGTTTTTCAACATCTGGAAAGACTAACCGTCAAATTTCGACGGATTTGGGAATTCCAAGGTGGACTGTCGATTATAATGTTGGGAAATTCACTAGAGAAGGGACTATTAACAACAAACCTCGATCGGGAAGGCCAAAGGCAACAAATTTAAAGGAGGATTTAAATATTATAATTACAAGCAAACGCAATAGACGCCTTACCGCCCCTGTAATCATAGCAAAAATCAACAAGGAGCGTAAAAAAGCGGACAGTGTTTCCACAGTAAAACGGCGACTTTATAATCCTCGTCTTAAAGGACGTTTAGCTGTATCAAAACCGCTACTGAAGGATGTTAATAAGAAGAAAAGACTTGAGTGGGCCCAATCACACAAAGAATAGACCATTGATGACCGGAAGAAATTTCTCAGAAGTCGAAATTCGAGGTTTTTGGAACGAAGAGGCGAGTTTTTCTTCGGCGTTATGCCAATGAAAGGGACGCTGAGAACTGTACGGTGGCCTCAGTTAAACACAGTGGTGGTTCGGTGATGGTATGGGGTTGTTTCGGAGGATCTGCAGTGGATGATCTAATTAGAATAGAGGGAATTCTTCAAAAAGAGGATTACAAAATAATTTTAAGTGACAATGTACTTCATCTTTCAACATGATAATGACCCCAAGCACACGTCGAAATTGTGCAAGCAATATTTAGGTCAATTACAAAGGCAACATCTTCTAAAAGTTATCGTATGGCCCCCACAATCACCGGACCTCAATCCTATCGAATTACTGTGGGATGAAGTGAATAGAAAAGTGCGAAAATCATGCCCCACATCAAAAGAAGATTTGTGGAGGATCATCCAAGAAGAGTGGCACAAGATACTTCAGGAAACTTTGGACAAATTAATTAGATGACTACCTGAAGCTGTTTTAAATTAAAAATCGAGGCGGACATGTAGATGAATCCAAAATTTGATTTTCTTAAACTTAATTAATTGAAAAATGTATTGTTTATATTAATTTTGTTATAAATAAACCGTTTCATAAAAATGACTGATAGGTTTATTATTTTTAGTTATAACTTTAAAACAGTCATATGTGGGCAAATACTTTTGAGCGGTAGTGTACATTACTGAGAAAAAAACAATTGTAGGTAGGTTAAATTTTACTCCAACATACATGTAGATTTGTATAATAGGTGGGTTAAATTTTTTTCCCTAAGTACTTCAAAGAGTTAACTGTAGACTATCCTGATTTCACTTCAAAATTCTCCTTACATGTTTCATATCGGACCTTAAAACTGCTTAATGAGCTAATAACTTTACTGTTAAATTTTTCGGTTTTTTATTTTACTTGATTTGGTCGAATACTCTGTATATAATTTTACTTGTATGGTTAAATTTCTTTTATAATTTTATAATGGGCTTGACTCTTTAATAAATAAATAAATTAATTAACTAAAGCAACAAAAAATTTCTTTACTCCATAGCATTTTCTTATAAATGATAATAAACATTACCCAATATATTAATATTCAATTAACGTTAATTGCCCTTTTACCAAACTCTTGAATAAATTTTCTTAAACCACAATAAAAATCCTTGATTGTTTTATTAGTGGACAGTAAAAAAAATAATAATTTACCTAATACACAAATAACAATAATAAAACCCATTTTTATTTCATAACATTTAGCACTTAAGCTTGATAATGGTGGGATCACTAGCAATAATAGGCTTGCAAAATTATTATTGTCATAATACAATCGATTAAATAATCCGCTTTATTGCAAAAACTCTAGCGAAAAAAAATATACAGTTACTAAAAAAAGAAATTCAGGAAACGATCGGGTGTAATTAACCACCTATATTAAGTTAAAATCCAATATTCACTTCTGTCGGATAACACCGGCCTTGACCTCGTTTTATTCTTCAAGTACAATACTTTGGTGCATATTATTTGAATTTGGTATGCAAGTATATTTAAAAAAAAGTAAAATTTCTTACAAATAAAATCCCTGCTTCCCTGGAAATCCACACTGGACCTGGGTTTTAAACTATCGTCGGATAAAGAAAGGGCTGGATTATCATAGGCAAACACTCTTTGACCTCCGCCACCTTCACCTTGAAGGTCTCTTTGTCCTTTAGTGTCTTCTCTGCAAAGATATCACAGTTAAATATTCGGAAAGTATAATGTTGATATTCAAATTCAAATATGCTTTATTGTTCTCAACAAAAAAATGTTATAAACAAAGCATTATTGTGTCTAATAAAATGAAATAATACTACAATTAAAAAGTCACAATATACAAAAGTCGCATAACATTGAACATTAAATATGCACATATATACCTAATTCTATTATTTTTAACATTAGCATCTCTCCACTAGTTAGCACTGAATAGTAAGCCCGAGTACATAAGCATTTTTTTAATAGTAATTTAAATTGTTTAGGAGATTTTGCCTTCATGGTTAAAAATACTAACTCGATTATGAAAATAGTCTCTTTACCCCCTTTTTTTTATTCCAACTTTGTTACTGTTTTCAAAAGTATTTTTTAGGTTTCTCTATTGTGTCTTATAAAATAAAATAATAGTACAATTAAAAAGTCACAATATATAAAAGTCGCATAACATTGAACATTAAATATGCACATATATACCTAATTCTATTATTTTTAACATTAGCATCTCTCCACTAGTTAGCACTGAATAGTAAGCCCGAGTACATAAGCATTTTTTAATAGTAATTTAAATTGTTTAGGAGATTTTGCCTTCATGGTTAAAAATACTAACTCGATTATGAAAATAGTCTCTTTACCCCCTTTTTTATTCCAACTTTATTACTGTTTTCAAAAGTATTTTTTAGGTTTCTCAGTTTTCTTGTTTAATTTTATTGTTGTTTTCACACTTTATTTGTCTTTATCCTACTTTTATTACTGCAATTTTTGTATAATAAATCCGTTTTCAGCAGTTGAGGTACTTCTTGGTCTCGTCCAGGCAGTTGAGTCCTGGAGAGCATGAAGAATAAAAGAATTTTTGTCATTAATCCATTTTGCACTAGTGGTGAACGTTCGTGAACCACTAACTTTAGGACTATGTAAAACATTCCCATAACTTTGTATCGCCATTTTCAAAATAATTATTGTGTGTTTTACGAATATTATATCGTTTATAATAAAGACATAATGTGTATTTATGGAAATACCAAAAATGGGTTGCCGTTAAAAATGGGTTTTTATAAAATTCTTGGAATGTATTCAATGGTTCATCAACGCACCACTGGTTTTATTGGTGTAATAAACTATTAAATTTCGCCTACCTAGACCAATTTCAATATCTAAATGAAAAATGTGTTTCATCATTATTCGTTATAGTGTGCAAGAGTTTACATCTTTTGTGATAACTGTGCTAAAAAAAATTTCTTGAACGAAGTGGTTCTGAGCTTGGAAAATCAAGAAAATGGTAAGTTTGTTAGGAACTTTGATATATGGTACATTATAAATTATTTTATTAACTATAATAAAAATATAATAGCTCGATTATTGTTACAACATCAGCATTACAAAAAATATTATTTTTACTTTTAGACACTATTGATGCTCTTTATATTCCACCTGATGTTGATATATTGACAGACGAAGAGGAGATTGATGATGATAATAACATGGTACTAGTAGTAGATAATCAACAACTAGTAGATAATCAAAGGCCTAATGACATAGTTGGAACTTTTGAGCTACATATTTCAGAGCAGCCAGAGTTGAATGAGAATGATACTGAAAATGAGGGCAAACGCATGAGAAACGAACAAGAGTGGGATCTCTCGGATGAAGAAACATCGGCTTCAAAAAGAAGAAAGTTGCTCGCTTCTGCAAGTATAAAAGCCATTTTACCGAAGTGGAAAAAAGGTCAGATAACGTATACCCATGAAACTGTATCTACAGAATTTCAGTTTAGGGAAAATTTACAAAACCTTCTTTTTGGAAAGTCTCCCCTTAAGATATTTTATTTGTTTTTTGATGACGATGTCGTAGAACTTTTGTTACATTTTTCTGTAAAGTATGCCTATGATAATAATTGCCATGATTTTTTAATAACAAAACCTGAAGTTTTAAATTTCATAGGCATTCTTTTATTTTCGGGATATCATTCTTTACCTAGAATTCAACATTATTGGTCAACGGATGAGGATAAAAGAATTGATCTAATAAAAAAATGCATGAGCAGGAATAGATTGCAACAAATAATGCAAAATTTGCACTTATCAGATAATTCTTTATTGGACACAAAAGATAAATTTTCCAAAGTTAGGCCTTTTTTAGATTTACTCAATAAGAAAAATTTACAGTTTGGAATTTTTGCTTTCAATCTTTCAATGGATGAACAAATGGTACCATATTTTGGCCGACATCCTTGCAAAATGTTTATAAAGGGAAAGCCAGTGCGTTTTGGGTTCAAATTATGGTGCCTTTGTTCATCTAATGGATACCTTTTTTATTCACTTCCGTATGCTGGAGCTCAAGATAAAAAACACTCAGAGCTAGGTTTGGGTGGTGATGTTGTTATGAGCTTACTGTCTGTAGTAGAAAAACCACAAAATCATCAAATCTTTTTTGACAACTTTTTTTCGTCTTTCAAACTTTTTTGTCTCTTAAAACAAAATGGTTTTTTTGCAACAGGCACCATCCGTGACAATCGAACAAGTCGTTGTCCTTTATTGGATAATAAAAAAATGGAAGAAAACTGAGCGGGGCGAGTTTGATGCCGCTTACGATGCTAATTCAAAAATTTCTTTTATTCGTGGGAACGACAATTCAGTTGTTACAGTTGGAAGTAATATTTATAATATAGAACCGCTCACCAGAGTAAAGCGTTATAATAAAAAACAACGAATAGAAACATTCATTCAACAGCCTTATGCAATATCTCAATATAATAAGTTTATGGGTGGGGTAGATCTACACGACAATGGCATTGCAAACTACCGATCCCAAATTTTGGGAAAGAAATGGTGGTGGCCGATATTTTGCATTGCATTAGATAGTTTGGTAGTAAATGCATGGAATATATACAACTTGGTAAATGAAAATGAAATATCGCAA
Source organism: Anthonomus grandis grandis (assembly GCF_022605725.1). NCBI lineage: Eukaryota > Metazoa > Arthropoda > Insecta > Coleoptera > Curculionidae > Anthonomus > Anthonomus grandis. The sequence continues at coordinate 2,112,362 of NC_065546.1, forward strand.
CTAGATTTCAGGTCATATATAGCCCTACGTCTTCTAAAAACGGACGCTAATAGAGTTGTAAGGAACGTTGGTGCTAATATCGATGAATTGCGTTTCGATAACCAAGGCCACCTTATGGTCTCTCATGCTCAGAAGCTGCGTCGTAGATGTAGAGTATGTCATAGTCATACAATATATATATGTACAAAGTGTAATGTTTATTTGCATACAGGTTGTTTTGTGAAATATCACCAAAAATAACTTCATTGTACCTACCAGTGGTTCGTTTACGCACCAGTAATAAAAGTTGTTTTTTTGAAAGTACACAAACAAATTTTGAAAACTAAAAGTATTTTCCAGCTCTCTATATATATTTGTATTTAAATATAACTTTAATATTTAAAATATTTAGAGCTAGGCCAAATGTTAAAAAAAAAATTGTTATTCGTTCCCAGTGGTTCGTTCACGCACCACCTTTTTTTTCCTAAAATTAACAAAAAAACATTTTTTTTAAATAAAAATATGTTCTTTTATTCACATCAATAAATACTTTTTGCAAAAAGTTGTCTTTTTTTTCTTATTTCCGTCCTTGGTATTAAATGGGTAAAATACATGGAAATAATCACTTTACGCCTGCTTATTTCCAGTTTTATCACCGTTTTCACAAGCATTCTTTAGGTATCTATATTTCTTGTTTATTATTTCTTGTATATATATTTTCTTGTTTAATTTCGTTATTGTTGTTACACTTTATTTGTCTTTATCCTATTTTTATTACAACAGTTTTTGAATAATACATGAATATTCTTTTTCGGCAGTTGATGTAATATTTAACTTCTTCCAGGCAGTTGAAGCCAGAAGTACTTGAATGCCTGGAAGAAAAACTTGATTTCTATGAATTTCTGGGTTTATTTTTCTTCGCTAAATCCAGCTTAGTCTATATGTGTTTCTTTTAGTCTTATCTTTCTTTGTCGGTTAAACCCTGGACGAATAAAAATATACTCGACAGCAAAATATAAACATACTACGACAGCCGTAGTTAATAGAACATAACCTGGGAATATTATAGAAGCATTTCCAGAGAATTATATATGGAAATGCTTAGTTTTTTGATTATCAATAGTATCTACTATAACATAATATACACTAGATTGATCGTAAGAGTGCAATAACGTATCATGACTTTTCGAAGTACAACTGTGACAAGTGTTTTTCAGTTTTCTATTTAAATTTTTTTATTGTTTTTACACTTTATTTATCTGCAGTCTACTTTAAAATTACATCAGACATTTATTGATAATTTATGTTAATTAGGTTGCGATTTTATCCAATGCTCCGAGCAGTAGCTCCCATATTAACCGAGATCTCGCATTTTTAGGACCCAATTCTTCGGCTCAAAAACGAGGTCAAAAAGTAACTAGTATACCCGAAAAATGAAAAATTCCAAACTTTGGAGATCCATATCTTGGCTTTTATGGAAACTATCGGAAAAATTCCAACGGTTTTGACTTTATTTTGTCTTTCTGAATCCAACAAAATCTTCCGCAAGGTCGTAGCTCGGCTTATACTAGCCGAGATATCGCATTTTTAGGACCCAGTTTTGGGCTCAAAAAGTGACTTTTTCCGAATTTTTAAAGTGCTCTCATTCCCTTAGTTTTGCTGAAATTTCATTATAACCCGGTGTTTGAGTCATGTAGGTGATGAGAATAACCCCTAGTATAGTTAGTTCGATTTCGAAAAAAATTCAATTTTCGGCGAAAAAATTCGATAGAGGGAAAAATGAAAAATTCCAAATTTTGAAGGTCGATATCTCGGCTTCTATGGACACTATCCGGTAAATTCCAACGATTTTGACTTAGTTTTGTCTTTCTGAATCCAACGAGATCTTCTCCAAGGCTGTAATTAATATCCAAGGAATTAGCCACATGCGAACCTTAAAAATACTAAATTTTATACCCTCATAAAAACCTGATCTCTTGACTAACGCAGATGTTGGTATAGGCAGACGTAAATTACCATGCTGGCGAGTAACATATCTCGGATTTTGGATGACAAATTTGTGTTGATTTAGAAAAATTAGACATGCTACTTCCTGTATGTAGGAGCAGCAGATAGTAAGAATACCCTCTTTGATAAAGCATGGCCGACAAGACTCTCAAGTGATATCCCGCATATATATCTCACAGCACGTCTCTGAAGAACAAACAAAATATGCAGAAGGTAGTTACTAGCGCTCCCCCAAAAGCCATACCTGCCCAAAAGCCATACCTGAGATTGGATTCAACCAGGGAGAATTCCAATTCCCTTTTTGGAACAACCATTATTATAGGGATGAACCCAATAACGACGTTTCCTTCGGTTTTGACTTAATAATTGCCACATCATAAAATTATCGTCATCAGAAGACGACGAAATGGCTACAAATGCGGAACATAACTAATCCCTTATGTACGTGCTTGTACCGCATTTGTGGCAATGTACAAAATATTGAACGAAATTATGTCGAAAGGCAAATGTGGCGCTACATTTGTAACTTAGGTGTGCGGCCGGCTGTAGCGTTCAGTTAAAATATATTATAAATTAGTTTGTATGTTCTATGTTATTCGAATTAGGCACAACAGCGCCAATTCTAGAATCAGAAGTGGGATTACCCGAAAACGTGTCTTCTTATCCGTTACGTGAATTATTGTGTCAATTAATTTAAAAATGGCGGAAGAAAGTGGAAATGTGGGCTCCACTTTGGAGAATTTGCTACGCGGACTCGCGTGTGACTGTGCCATCTGGGGATTGCATTAGTTTGCCGGACTTTGTACCTGGACGAGATGATCCGCAGAGATGGGTCAATGATGTGTCCGAATTGGCTACCAACTTGGGTTCGGGTATTGGTGTACTTATGGCTGCAATTGGAAATTGTTTTGAAGGGGAGGCACGTAAGTGGTTTAAAAATTGGTCTGCTTTAGATAGGCGTTCTTGGGAAAATGTAAAGGGAGATTTGTGCGAAACTTTTGCAGGTAGTGCAAATTTTGCTCAATTAATCTCTGATGCATTGGCCTATAATTCTGACGGTTGTCCGTCTTTAGGTTCATACGGCCGTAAAAAAATAATATTGAATGGTTTAGCTGCGGAAAGGTGGATCATCGTCGGGCAGAATGTATGTCTCGAGGAATTGAAAGGGAAAGGGAAGACCAGTCTAAAGTTACCGCACATCATGCAATTGTTGTAAAAAATCGGGTCATTCATTTGATAAGCGTTTAAAGGGAATTTGGGCCGATAATAAGCAGAAACCCGATACTTCTAAGCACGTAAACGTTTGTGGCGTCAGTAAAGTAGTAATGAATGACAAACTCTGTTTGTGTTCACTAAATATTAATGGGATTTTTCAAGAAGTTTTATTAGATACTGGAGCATAGGTTTCTCTTATACGCCATAATAAAGCTAATGATGTTTCGGGGATTTTTACAGCAGAAGAAAAATTAATCATAGGCGTAGGCAATAATTCTCTTAATACATACCATGTAATAAATGTAAACATTCTGTTAAATGGAAACAGTTTTCCATTTAAGTTACATGTGGTTCCTAATGACGTAATTTGTTTTGATACAATAATTGCTTTAGACTTCTTGAATATCGTATTAACTTATTGTCATGCTTTACCCACATTAGAATTTAAAAATTCGCAAATGATCAATAATCTTAACGTAATAAAGAACGATGAACTTAACACAATATTGGACGAATTTTCTAAAATTACTACCAGCGGAAATAAAGTATCTTCCTTTATAACTACAGGTACTTCCTTTACAACTCTAAGCTCTTGACAAGCCACTCAAACAGCAAAACAGCCTGCAGAAACTCAATTGCTGAGGCACAGTAATAAATGTTCCCCAAACTTAAGATCCTTGTCAATAATTAGACCCAGAAATTTATTGACACAGTACTGCCGGACAGGACAGTTGCCAACAAGAATGTTATCAAGGCTATGGTTATTTGTAAAACATAATAGCTCTTAGTCTTTTGTGTATTTGAAAATAGTAAATTTGCCCTAAACCACTCAAATATAAGTTTAAGATCAATCGATTTAAAAACCATGCCAGAGAATGGTTGTGTCATACGCAAACAATGTAAATTTTCCCTAGTGCTGCATTATTATGGGAATTATACGATGGAGGTTCTCATTTAACATATCAAAGGGAGGTGAGGACGTGATTGACAGAACTTCGTCAAATATAAAATTAAACATCCTCCTATATATCTAGATTGACTTGTTTTTTTTTAAAGAAGTTATGTGGTTCGTTTTGAAAGGAAAGCACTGTATATCGTTTAAAAAAAACCAACCCAAACAACGTCAGAGCTAACTTGAAGCTTGTAAAAGCAAATAAAGACAAGTATTGCATAAAAATAGATTTTTTTATCATATTAAATGTATGTCAATTTTTGGTTATTTAATATTTTTCTCTCTCTAGATCTTTAATAAAGGAATCTAACTATCGTTGTAGACCTACTTGGATCGATGTATTTTCATTTTCAAACATTCTCATTCTATGTTCTAGTCTAAGGGTTATCTCACCCATGCATCATGTTGCATAATCAACAGATAGTATAATCGACCTATTTGTTAATAAAAATAATTAGTAATATGGATTGTGACAAATAAAACCATTTTAAATTTAAAAAACTGAGAACAAGAACCTTACTAACAAATTTCAAAAATTCTTTCTTGATGATTCTTCAAAAATCGCAATACTGCGTAACTTAGTTCTTTGATATCTTCACGGTTTTCCCAAACTTGATACTTAACAAATAATTTCTCCGTATTTAGTATATTTATATTCGAAAATAATTATCTAATAATGATCTTGAACCACCAATTTAAATAAACTAAATCAATGTCAGACTTCAGCTTCAATTTCATGTATCGTAACGGTACTTCCCACTGTTGTTTTCTCGCTTAACCTTCGCTTGTAGTATCACTCCATTTTCATTCGATTGTTTCCTTAGAATCGCATTCTTTTTTTATCTATACTAGTCATCAGCAATTAATAATTTCCATCTAAGATCTGAGAAATCGGTAACTTCATTTAAAAAAAAATAATTATTTCGAACTATTACAAGAAGGCGGCATTGGTATTGCGTGAATCCTGCTGTTCTTGACTTATTTTTTTTTTATATTCGTTCATTTTTGACAAGTTAAAAGTGCCAAGGTGGCGATGGTTTAAAACAGTTATTTCCTGTTTAAAATATATAGATTTTATTTTCTCTTTTTCAGTTTATGTAATTTATTATCGTATATAATGATGATATATTAAATTGGTATCTATCTCAAGAAAAGCAGTTTTTGGAAAAATGTAGAAAATATTGAGATGTGATTCAACTTATCTATTTGGTCTCATAAGGTATTAGATCAATACATAAAACTAAGAATGTTAAAATATGATAATTACTGGTTCTTAACTATTTTCTACAATTCTTCCAAGTAAAACATTTATAAAATATATCGCACACATACTAATATACTCATCTTATTTTTTTGAATATTCATTTTATTTCCAAACACTAAACAGTTTAAATACAAGTTTTTAAAATAAGGAAAAATAGAAAGTAAAACCAATAGAAACAACATGTTTCGATATAAAATTCCAAGAAGAACGAAATGAAATATGACCTAGTACAGGGTCAATGATCCTAAAGGCATAAACATGATCAGTTTTAATTGGGCGTAGCATAAAGAAGAGCAATGTGAATAGAAAATTTAATCAAGGTCCACTCAGCTTAACCATATAAAAACATTTTTAAAATGACAAAAAATTAAATTCAGTAAATAGAAATTTTGAAACATCTATACCATTTTTTTATACCTCTTCTCTGTCCATTCCAGTTGAGTTGTTGTTGAAAACATTTACCTGTAGAGCTTCCCTTTCGTTCGCTCTTAAATTACTACGTTCCCTTTTTATAATTTTATTTAAATAATAAAACTTATTTTATATTTTAATATATTGGTTAGCGCATTTGTGCTTTGTTATATAAACCATTGAGTACCTACTTTTTGGTTACATCATTTTATGTTGTTCATTCACCTTCTGATCATTTTCATTGACATTGTTTTTAAACGATATTCTAAATTAAAACATATTTGACACGAGATTAGAATTTTTGAAATGAGTATAATAAAAACCAAACGATAAAGTTTCAATAACCTTTAATTCAAAAAAATGTAAATGAATACTCTCATTATTTGGGTATTAGGATTCGTAAGATACAAGTTTATGAGAACAATAAATCACATATTTTATAGTGCATACATCATCAACCAAGTGAATTAAAACTTATCAGAAAAATATCAGAAATAATGTAACTATCTTAAATATTTAAGTAAATGTAACATTCTATTTCGTTTTTGTAAAATGTAAAAATAAACCTCTTAAGAACTTTAATTTTCTTTTTTTTCTCTACAATTGACACCACTGAAATTTGTCAGTGTGACCAACATCGAAAGGACATAATCACGGTCTTTTATTTTTCAATGTTAAATATTTATTGAGTTCGTACCTACTTACAGACCACACAGACGACAATTAGGATATTTGTTATATTTTATATTTAAATCTGTTGGTAAATTTTGACAGTGGAATGGCGATAAATAACGCTAATGACATTTGCTAATTATTTTGACGTTACTCAAATACTGGGTATTAATTCGGTTCTTTATTACTTATATTAAGTTTTTCTCTAAACATTTTTTAGTAATGATTCCTATTTTGAATTGAGTTGTTTATACGTGATAATTTAGTAAAATAAATACACATTTAAGATTGCAATTAGCCTTGAACACTGGGGTTTCAAGAATATAATTAAGAGTAGAAAATTCTTACAAAATAATTAAAAAAATATATATTTATTATTCCTATGATAATAGCACGTTTCTAATATTTAGATAGACTCGGAAACGTTTTCTCGCGTCCTTCGGTATACGTCTTTCTATTATCTTCAGTTTCTTTACATATAACGTTATATTTCAATCATAATAAGTACAGTAGTTTTATTTTCATTTTAATACGAGAAGTTGATCTTATAAAAGCAAACTTGAGACATTCTGAAGTAATAAAAACCAATAGAAATGGCCATAGAAAAAATTAATTTACATTGCAATTATGTTGAAACAATTTATTCCACAAGACAATTTTTTTCTGTTTTACTCATTTAAATACGTAACGTATATTAGGTATAGTACTACTTATCGATGTATAATGGCTTATTTATTTTTGTTGGTTATTCGTCTTAAATTTTTGGATACTATGAAGTTATTAATTAATAATAATATTATAAAAATGTAATGAGATATTTTAAATCAATGCTCTGTATATTTTTCTTGAGCTTTTCCAATAAAACTATTTAAGATATTAAATAGTTTTATTATAGTTTTATCTTTTATTTGCTAAACTTATCATATACAGGGTGTTCGAAAAATAAACGGAGATATTTCAATGGGTGATTTCTTGTAAAAAAAATATGAGAAAAAGTTTATATAAACATGGGTCCGGAAATGCACAGTAGGGGGTGGGCCGAAGAATAGCTTTTTTCAAAAATTTTGGAATTTCATTTTGGAATAGTGCGCAAAAGTTGCCTTTTGTTATTCCAAGAAAAATGTTTATGAACAATTTTTCGATTGTAATGCGTCTTCTGCCCCCTACCGAGCCTGAAATGTGCGATAACCCACATCCTAAATGTCCTTTTCTGACAAAAGTAAACATTCAAAGCAAAGTTTTTCATAATCTGTCCGCTTTTAATGGCAAATTATAAATCTTACGTAATACATTATTATTATTATTATCATTAGGTATTAAGTTACTGGGCCGAATACTGTCCTGTCTATTATTTTATGTGCACTTGCCCCAGGAAGCCAGTTGCCAGGTGCGGGCACCGAACATAAACTAGAATAGAAGGATCACTCTAAGCGCCGCCCAAAATATTGCCTTTCTCACTCGCTTTCTGATGCTACTCTTTTTTGCTGCCCGGTGGCGACTGCGTTATACGGGGGCGTCTTCAATATTAGAACTATAATAGCGTTGTGCGGAAATTTTGTACATTAAAAATGCCGGCGATATGTTGCGTAGATGGCTGCAGGAGTAAAAGGGGATATACATTTTTTTTTAAATAAAAATGGATTAGTTTACAGAAAAAAATACACGCTTTTCTTCGGTATTTCTTAAATATCTCGGAAAATTGAGATCCTACAAAAAAATCTAATAAACAAAAGTTGGTTTAAAAACAAAAGATTGGCTTTTGCTTGATTTATCTAGGTGCTATAGGCGCTAAGATACAACTGTGTGAACATAACCCCTTTTTTTAGATAACAAAATATAATGACGTAAATAATAACGTGAAATAATTAAAAAAAAAAAACGTTTTTTAGACAAATATCTAGCACATTTTTTCAAGTATGTACTATCAAAAACTTTAAAAATAAACTTGATTGTAAGTCATTAGCATAAAAATTAAAAAAGTTAGGAATAAAATAGAAATAATTGCAGTTTTAAAAAAAATTATCATAAAAAATTATGTATTTATTTCAAAAATTAAAGCGTAGCCTTCTACAATGGACTATATATAGGTACCAATAAAGTGTCAGCGATTTAGAGTACATATTTTTTTTAAACCGTGATTTTAATCTAAAAAAATGCAAAATTTTTGGTAATATTCTGTTATTAGTGGTGGTTTTTAATAGTGAATGCTATCCGATTTATTATTAGTTGCATTGCAATCATTTGAATGATATAAATTTAAGCCACTTATACCGTCTAACCATACTTAAAACTGCATTTTTTTCGTCATTAAGGGTGGTTTTTAAGGGTTTAAGTTTCAAAATATTGATGTGTACTATAATCCCCAATGTAAAACTATATTTATTTTGCATATTTATATGAATTCTAGGTTGTAAAACACCTATTTTCGTTTTATTTGAATTTTAGTGGTTTGTTCTTTCATCCTTTATTTAAAAAGCAAATAATTAGGCATTTAATAAGTTTTTTTTATTTAACTGCCTTTTTATATTTCACTGTTACCGAGTTCCATATGCTGAGTGTTGTTATCACATTATTATGTAAATTTTATTAAATATTTAAAAAATGGGTATATTAACGAAGTTATTATTAATTAAGTGTATGTAATATTAGGTAGGTAGTTTCTTGGTCAGTTAAGAAAAGAGCATGAAAGGAACGTAAAGCTAAGATTTAATTGTGTACATTCTAATAAACTTAATTTTAAAGCTATCTACCAAGTGTTTTTCTTACAGTTATTTGTTCAAAAGAGATACTTAATAATATTCTTTCAATTTCATTTTAACAATAATACAAAGTGCCTTTAATTTCAAAAAATTTCATATTATTACACGCCGCGATGTACGAAAATATTCCTTATTAAAAATGTTTCAAACACCCCCCGTATAGTAAAGGATTGCCGTCGAAACTAAATAATGATTTAGGACCGCGTAAAAAAAGTCGGCACTGTTTAGAAGTCCCTACTTCAAACGGCCGCAAGAGAGTGAACCTACTGTCTTGTTCTTTATACTGTGGTGCGGGTGAATTATGCGACTTAGTCAGTTCATAGAGAAATTTTATTTTATTTTTATTTTATTTTATTTTAATTACACCACTCCACAGAAAAAATTCCAATTATTGAGTGGGGGAAAAAAATACAATATTATACAAATTACAATCCAAAACTAGAGAAAAAAAAAGAATACATTATTAATAGCAATAGTTTCCGACAATATTATACAATACTTGAATAAAAAATAATTTTGTTTATGTCTACTATCTAGGAAAAGCATACTCTTTTAATTTCGGACAAAATGCAGTTGAATATGTCACATTGATCCTGAACAGAATTAAAAGTGCCACATGCTCTACGCATTGGAGAATATTTACAAATATTCGTTCTAGGTCTAGATAGGTAAAATGTGTCAGAATTTCTAGATGATATGCGGGGCACATGAAGATTTACATGTCGTAATAAGTCTGGCGAATCAATTTTATTATTAAGAAGTTTAAATAAAAATTTCAGATCAGCAGATTTTCGCCTCTCCTCAAGACTACTAAAGGAGTACCTTTCTAGTAGGCGTTGATGTGAAAAACCAATTTCTGGGTACACTCCGTCACATTTATATGAAAGGAACTTTAAGAATTAAAGAAGAAAAAAAGAGCCAACAGTTTCAGAAATTTCAAGCATACTGGTTGACAAGATCCTAAGTTTATGGGAAAAAGCGTCAATTCCTACAGTCACACGTATACGTGTGTTGCAAGTTATTAAAATGCAGCATGATAAATATTCAAAGATTTTGTGGTAACCCAATGTTTGTGCATTTTTTAATATTAGTTCTTATTCCACTAACTCGTTTGAGCAAAATAAGTGCACCCCATTAAAACAAACTCGTCGCCGGTTTGTCACGGGCGACTAATCAGCGGACGCCGTTTCGCGCATTGCCTTTTATGGTCATACGGGTCGTTCGAGAGGGAGACCGAAGCGGATCGATGGAGGTGGGGCCAGCGGCCAGACAGACGAAAACGAAGAACGAACACCAGCAGTCATTGCGGCACAAATTTTTCCTTTTTTTTTCTTCTTTTTCTTTCGCTGCTAATACGATAACAATAAAATTGTACGATTTTACAATTAAATGTGAAATACTCAAAATCTTCACTGTAGTGTTATTTGGAGTTATCCATTCGCTACGCAATACAAGAAACATGGTCCTTCGATACGAATACGAATACAATCCAGTGAGTTTTTGGAGCTATTGAGACGAATTTGACAATCCGATACAATCTTGTGCTGTTGCCGCTGTTGCTGGAGAAGTTGGACGTGACTTTTGACTAAACATTTTAACAATAATTAAGGTTAGTCCGTTCCATTTTTAAACACAATTAATACAATAAATTTGATTTACAAGTGACATTTTACAAATTCTATTAGAATTATTTTTACAATTTTTACATTACAGTAAAACATTTTACTTACTATACGATTTTAATAATTCTAATTTAGACAACATCATTTATTTATTTTTTATTATTGTGTCACGACAATTTACAACATTTTATTACTGGTGTTTTGATTTTACGATTACTACTCAAATGTACACTATCATTTACAATTCCAGCTGTTTGCATTCGCTAGTTTTTTTACGATTTTTTTTTTTTGCTGATGAGTATTATAATTTCTTTGGATTAACGATTTGATTTCTTATTACACTGTGTTGGTTTCACTATTTTACTGGTACTATTGATGGATTTTTCAAAGTTGACAATAGTTTTACAACTTATTTTTGAAGTTAGATTTATTTTGACAATTTAAAATTTTTCTTGGGTACTAGTGGTTTGGTGTTTTGGTAAGTTACGTGTGTTTGACTAAAGATGGGTATATTTTTTGTAACATTTTATAATTTATTGATTTATTTTGACACTTGTTGAAGCGCTACCTACAATTAAGTTTGTTGTTTAGCGATTTACTTGATTTTTATCAAATTTAGTTTTAAAGCCATTTTACGTTTATCTTAAATATAAAAATGGACGAACAGGCTAAAACAGCAATGCTTAATGAAGAAAAGAAAAAAAGGAAAATCCTTAAACAGACTTTTACGCGTTTTGAAACGTATTTCAGTTCTTTAGATTTAACTAGCATTAATTTAAATTTAGAGGATTTGCGCAGGAGATTTGCTAGGGTTGAGCAGTCACTGGACCAATACAATGAAATTCAACAAAATATTGAACTTTTAGACGATGATTTGGATACAAATTATCCATTAATTTACGAGCCTGAAAGAAGTGCGTTTGAAAAACAATATTTTAAAGTTGTATCGGCTGTAGAAACATTTTTACAGTCTAAAACGCCTTTACCCAATAGTGACCAGCTTAATCCTAGCCAAAATTTTAATATTGCGCAGTCTTCGGATGATGATTTACCGGCATTGACCATTCCTACATTCGATGGATCTTTAGACCAATGGCTTTATTTTCGCGATACATTCACGTCAATTGTGCATGAGAAAAACATTTCAAACGTAAGAAAATTTCATTTTTTGCGCCTAGCACTAAAGGGTGAGGCCGCTGATATTTTAAAGTCATTGCAAATTTCTGACGATAACTACAATGTTGCCTGGTCCTTACTGGAGGAGAGGTATGAAAATAGACAACTTCTTGTCAACTTTCATTTAAGACATTTGTTTAATTTGCCATCGGTACACAAAGAATCTTATAATGGTTTACAACAACTTTTAGATGGATTGCAAAAGCACTTACGTGCTTTACAAGTGCTCGGTCGACCTACAGATCATTGGGATGATCTTTTAGTTTATCTTGTTACTAATAAATTTGACAACTCCACAAGGCGAGCCTGGGAGGCGCGTAGCACATCCACCGAAATTCCCACTCTTTTTGATTTGACTACATTTTTAAAAGAAAAGTGTCGTATTTTACAATCACTAGATTCAAACACTAAAGAATTTTTTTTAAGCCAAAATCAAAGCAATAAACCTATTTTTGCAAATAAAAATAAAATTTCCACTAAAGTTCATTTTTCACAAAACCAAAAATGTCCTATGTGTCAAAACAACCACCTAATTTACAATTGTGAAACTTTTTTAAAACTAAGTGCCTATGAGCGACTTAATAATGCCAAACGTATGCGTTTGTGCATAAACTGTTTAGGTCTAAACCACATTACAAAGGATTGTAGATCCTCGGGATGTCGGAAGTGCAATGGTCGACATCACACCTTTTTACATTTTCAAAATACTACACAACCACATTTAAACACAAATAATTCCAACACAAACATTCTTACTGCTAACGTTGCACCTGTTGACATCATCTCTAATGAAAGTCAAGTTTTACAAGTAAATAGTCACAACGCAACATCTACACCACACACAAGCCTTGTTGTTAATTTTAATGACAAAAAACAAATTTTATTGTCTACTGCGACAGTCAAAATAGCTGATAAACTTAATAATTTTCACGAATGTAGAGTTCTGCTTGACAACGGGAGTCAAAGCAATTTTATTAGCCAGAGACTGTGCAATATTTTGCAATTAAAAACAAATAAAATAAACATGTCAGTGTTTGGTATAGGGCAATCCAATTGCAAAATAAGTCACAGTGTTTCGGTAAAAATACAATCTCTTTTTAATGACTTTGAGAGTAATTTTACTTGTCTTGTTGCCCCTGAAATAACGGGAAATTTACCATCTGCCACTTTCGATCCAACATTTCTTAATATTCCTGCTCACCTTAACATTTCTGACAAACAATTTTACTTATCCACCCCAATTGATTTACTTATTGGAGCTGATCTGTTCTGGGATCTTTTGTGCATTGGCCAAATTAAACTTGGCAGGCATGCACCAATCCTTCAAAAGACCAAACTTGGCTGGATTATTTCAGGGCCTATAGAAATTCCTCAAAAACAACTATCTTTTCTAAACACTATCCCTTTGAGTGAACAAGATTCAACAAATTGTTTCCTTTCTACTAATGAGATTGACCAACAGTTAACAAAATTTTGGGATCTTGAAGAATATCCTAAAACAAAATTTCTCACAGATGATGAATTTTATTGTGAGCAGCATTTCAAAGACACCAGTTTTCGAAACTTGGACGGTAGTTTTACTGTTTCTATACCTCTTAAAAAACCGATATCTTGTCTAGGAAACTCGAGAGATAAGGCCACTCAACAATTTTTATCTTTAGAGCGAAAACTTCAAAAATCGCCTGCTTTAAAATCACAATATAATGACTTTATACAAGAGTACATCGATTTAAATCATATGTCTCTTACCGACTCACGAGATAATTCCGGGTTTTTCCTTCCTCACCACTGTGTTTTAAAGGAAAATTCCTCAACTACCAAACTCAGGGTTGTTTTTAATGGTAGTGCCCTTAGTTCTTCAGGCCTATCCGTTAATGATTTGATGCTGCCTGGACCCACAATACAAGATTCTTTATTTAATATCTTGTTACGTTTTCGCACATACAACGTTGTTTTAGGAGCAGACATTGCTAAAATGTATCGCTGCGTTTATTTACAAGAAGATCAGCGATGTTTACAAAAAATATTATGGCGTTTTGATACAAACGATGAAATTCAAACCTATACACTTAACACAGTTACTTATGGGTTAGTTTCTTCTTCATTTTTAGCCATACGAGCTTTACATGAAGTGGCTTATCAAAATATGGAGGCTCATCCAAGAACCTCTTCAATAATCTTGAAAGATTTCTATGTGGATGATCTTCTGAGTGGAGGGGATTCCATCGAAGAAGTGGCTGCCATAAAAAACGAACTTTCAGACCTTTTACAAAAATATGGTTTTTATCTCCGAAAATGGAAGTCGAATATAAAGGAATTGACTTACAACAATAATGATATATCTAATATTGTTCAACTAGGTTCGGATGAACAACAAAAAACATTGGGTTTAGTCTGGAATTCAAATGATGATACGCTTGAATATACTATAAAGCCCTTGGAAAATTTCAGAAATGTTAATAAAAGAAATATTTTAAGTTCAATTTCGCAGATTTTCGACCCTTTGGGTCTATTGTCTCCAATTACAATCATTGCGAAGATTATTATACAAAAGCTTTGGATATTGAAGCTTTCTTGGGATGAATCAATTCCTATTGATTTACACACTCTTTGGTCCAAATATAGGTCGCAATTACCAATTTTAAACAACTTACACATTCCAAGGCATGTACTAGTAGCAAATCCCGTATCAATTCAAATCCATGGGTTTTCTGACGCATCTGAGTCAGCCTATGGTGCTTCTGTTTATATACGATGTACTGATTCATTAGGTAATTGTGTGTCTAATCTATTTTGTTCCAAAACACGAGTCGCACCAATAAAAACTGTGTCTATACCCCGACTTGAACTTTCTGGATGTCTTTTACTTGCAGAGTTAATTAACAAGGTAAAGGACTTTACAAATATTCATTTTACTAATACCTGCTGTTGGTGTGATTCTACCATTGCACTTTCATGGATCAACACATCACCCCATGAGTTAAAAGTGTTCGTGGCAAATAGAGTGTCACAAATTCAAAGCCTTACTAACGTGATCGACTGGAGATATATCAACACATGCGACAATCCCGCAGACCTACTTTCCAGAGGTATGGAACCTAACGATCTTTTAAAATCAGAAAAATGGTTTCATGGTCCTAGTTGGCTAATATTACCCGAGGATCAATGGCCCGAATATCCAGTTGAGATCAAGAAAATGTCCTTACCTGAATTAAAAACACCTAAAATTAATTGTTTTATTGGATTCGCAACAAACTATTCAAATTTTATTCTTTCATTTTCTGATTTATCACGTCTCCAGCGCATCACAGCTTATATCCTAAGATTTATAAACAATTGCAGGAAACTAAAACATTCTCGTGTCCTTGATAATAGTTTAACTAAAAAGGAACTCGACGAATCTTTAAATTTTTTGATCATGATGATACAAATCGAAAGCTTTCCTGATGAATACTCTAGACTCTCAGACTCAAAGCAAGTCTCAAAACGATCTAAACTTTTAAGTTTAAACCCATTTCTTGATAAAGAATCCCGAGTTATTCGAGTTGGCGGACGTTTAAACAATTCGAATTTCGATTTCGTTAAAAAGCACCCTGCAGTTTTGCCATCAAATCACCATTTTACAATTCTTGTTGCTCGTCATGAACACCTACGTTTACTTCATTGTGGCCAGCAACAACTGTTATCCTGTTTACGGGAGCGTTTTTGGCCTTTAAATGGCCGTAAGCTTGTAAAAAGGGTTATACATGACTGTCTCAAATGTTTTATTATTAATTCTAAAATGGAAAGGCATCAAATGGGGAATTTACCTGTGCAACGTATAACTCCCACTCGTCCATTTTACGTATGTGGTGCCGATTACGCAGGTCCTTTTCTTTTGCGTGATAGAAGAGGACGAAAATATAACGAAATTAAAGCCTATATTTCATTGTTTGTCTGCTTTTCTACGAAAGCAATCCATCTTGAAGTTGTTTCAGATCTCACGTCTGAATGTTTTTTGGCTTCTCTAAGACGTTTTGCTTCGCGACGCGGCAAACCCTATGAAATTCATTCAGATAATGGCAGCACTTATGTTGGTGCAAAAAATGAACTTTACCGATTTTTTGACGAAAATAATACTCGAATTCATGACAGCCTTTTGAATGACGGAATTCAATGGCGGTTTATCACTCCACGAGCTCCACATCAAGGCGGACTGTGGGAAGCTGGGGTAAAGTCTGTTAAGAGACATCTAAAACGAGTCATAGGAAATGCTTCACTTGTTTTTGAGGATTTTTATACCGTATTGTGCCAAATTGAGGCATGCCTAAACTCCAGGCCACTATGTTCCCTGTCTCAAGATCCTTGCGATGCAACAGCTCTTACACCCGCACATTTTATAATCGGAGACACACTTACTGCAATACCTGATCATGACTTCTCTGATTGTAACGAAAACAGACTTTTACGTTATCAAAGGCTTCAGCGGATGCTACAGCACTTTTGGACTAGATGGGCAAAGGAATACGTCTCCACCCTTCAAGAACGTGTAAAATGGAAGGAAAATTGTCAGCAAATGATTAAGGTTGGCGCACTTGTCATCTGCAAAGAAGATGGTCTACCACCACTTAAATGGAGGCTAGGACGAATAATTGAAGTTCACCCTGGGAGCGATGGTATTATCCGATCGGTTACGTTCAAGACTTCATCAGGTGTCCTTAAGAGACCAGTAGTGAAACTGTGCGTGTTGCCAATAGACTAAAATAAACATTTCTTTTTAAATTTGGCTGAATTGAGTAGGTCAATGTTGATTCAACGTTAGTATTGAGAGTTTACCATTTTATTTTTTATCTTTGTTGAAACCTTCCCTGGATGGTTTCAAGGAGGCCGTTTATGTTTGTGCATTTTTTAATATTAGTTCTTATTCCACTAACTCGTTTGAGCAAAATAAGTGCACCCCATTAAAACAAACTCGTCGCCGGTTTGTCACGGGCGACTAATCAGCGGACGCCGTTTCGCGCATTGCCTTTTATGGTCATACGGGTCGTTCGAGAGGGAGACCGAAGCGGATCGATGGAGGTGGGGCCAGCGGCCAGACAGACGAAAACGAAGAACGAACACCAGCAGTCATTGCGGCACAAATTTTTCCTTTTTTTTTCTTCTTTTTCTTTCGCTGCTAATACGATAACAATAAAATTGTACGATTTTACAATTAAATGTGAAATACTCAAAATCTTCACTGTAGTGTTATTTGGAGTTATCCATTCGCTACGCAATACAAGAAACACCCAATGTCAAGAGAAATGAAAACTATGTTCTAAAAGTTGAAGCGTATAAAGCAGAGAACAAGAAACTCTTCGACATAAGTGCCTGCAAGTGCGAAAAATTTGAGGAGTATTCTTGTAGCAAAGAAAAAAAGGTAAGATTCATATTATTTAATTTTACGAGATTACTCATCTTACAGGTACCTCTAAAAGAACTCGCATTTCTCGCAGATCAGAGAGGTTTCAGACAAATATTCATAGGACGCGTCGACGCACAGGAAACACAGAAAGTAGTGAATAAGTTTAGAAGAACTGAAAAAATGCAAGAAAGAGAAAACTTAAGCATAATAGTTTTTGCCCTGAAAAGCGATCAAAGACTTCATCGGATATATTAGCTAATATGTCAGTTTCTTCTGTCGGCAATATCGATACAGCTAGTCTACTCTAACCCTATTTTTTGAATTTCTCGAAAAACGATGCATTATTTCTGAACGATCTTTTATACCAGATATAGGAGTAGATTTAAAACATACAAAAGTGATTTATAGAGTACACCTTAGTCACAGCAACTTTCAGCAAAATGATGCTATTGTGCCTTCTAAAACACAAGTGAACTTTAAATGTATTTTTTGCAATGTTATTGGACAGAGAATATACAAATGTCAGAAATTTTGTGCTCTCTCCCGTACTAAAAAATATGATGCTGTAAAGGATAAAAAATGTTGTTTTAACTGTTTAGGCCCCAACCATACTACCCAAACTTGTTCGTCACGTACTTGTGGTATTTGTAATAAACACCATACTACCTTGCTTCACTCAAATTTGAATCAACCTAGGCTCTTGCAACAACCCAATCAACCAACCTTTAGTAACACGTAATAATAATTCAGAAGGACACTTAAGTAATTTAAACAACCAGCAAAGAAATCAGATGTCTTTGCAACAAAATCTTGCTTAACTTCTTTGCCACAAAACTCATCGCGTCATAATCATGAAACTTCTGTTGTTCACACTAATGACTCATCATTGGATGCTACGTCATCTCATACTGTATGTTCGACGCTTTCAAGTGGAGAGATTTTTAGTTAGTGATTTTTATGGTAAACCTATACTGGTAAAGGCTATTCTTGACTCGTGCTCTACAACTTCTATAATTACTGAACGCATTCTTGATAAGCTAAACATTTCTTCTCAATCTAGACATATTAACCTCAGTTGTATTGGAGAAACAATGATGCACTCTAGCAAAGTTGTGAAGTTAACGTTTTACTCAAATATTGACGACACCTGTCAGTTTGACATAACCTGCACTGTTCTACGTAATATAACAAAACCCTTGCCATCGTTCTATTTAAAACGCGACCTGATACCTATACCTCCCACAGTAACCCTCACAGATCCAGAATTTTTTGTTCCTTCGAATATTGACTTACTTCTTGGAGCTGAAATATACTATCAGCTACTTACCGGAAAGATACTTCGCCTTGAGGGCAGTTCCCTTACTTTTATTGGTACATACTTGGGCGATGTAATAGGTGGACCAATTTCTACAGATCTAATTTCGAATAAAGCTACTTACAAGGATGCTTAATCCCAAACTTGTTTTTTTACACAACAGTCATCTTTAGAAACCTTGATGGAGAACTTTTGGGCTCAAGAAGAGTTTTCGACTAAAGAAAAGTACCTCTCTGCTGATGATGAGCTAGCAGAGAAAATATTTTGTGACTCTGGGTCGTATGAAGTAAATCTTCCACTTCGAATCCCAAATGAATATTTGAAGCTTGGTGATTCGTTTCAAATGGCAAGAAAAAGGTTTTTTAACCTCGAAAAACGTTTTAGCAAGGACATATCTCTGTTTGACAATTATAAAATATTTATTAATGAATATGTGATGTTAGGTCATGCTCAATATATCCCTTTGGAACTGTATAATAAAGACGGAAATCACAAGTATTTATATGCAAGTATACCTTCTACTTCTAAGGACTCTATAAATGAAACATTAACTCCTAAATAAAGGATGTTTTTTTTAGAGACGGAGAACTTTCATTTGGCAACACTGTTTTTTATGACAGCCGATCTGACAGTTCTGGGTTATTTTTAGATTAGTTTGGTTTGGCAATTCATCATGAACAGACTCACGCCGGAGCAACGTTTCCAAATTGTTTAAATTTATTTTGAAAGACACGGTTCTATTCGAGAAACACATCGGGCATTACGTGAGTTTTATGGTGCTCATAATCGTCCTTCAGAGAGATTAATTCGAGAAACTGTTGATCGTTTTCGCAATACTTTTACTCTATATACGCATCCCGTAAGACGGCGTACAGTGCGCATGCGACAAGCGATAGCTGCTGTGCAGCATAGTGTTGATAATGATCCAAATGTGTCAATTCGTTGTCGTTCTCAACAAGTGAACTTATGTCCATCCACTTTATGAAAATTTTGCGCAAAGATCTCGGATTGCGAGCATATAAAATTCAACTTGTCCAGGAGTTGAAACCCCAGGATCATCTTTTGCGCCGTACATTAGCTGAATGGGCGGAAGGAAAGATTGCTGTTGATCCACGATTTCATATGAAAATTTTATTCAGTGATGAAGCACACTTTTTGTTAAATGGCTATGTAAACAAGCAGAATTGCCGAATTTGGGGGGATGAGAATCCACGAGCTATTGACGAAAAACCATTACATCCAGAAAAACTAACCGTTTGGTGCGCTTTATGTGCCGGTGGAATCATTGGTCCTTATGTCTTCAGAAATGCTGATGGTCAGAACGTTACAGTAAACGGTGAGCGATACAGAAACATGATAACCAACTTTTTTGTGCCTCAATTGGAAGCCGTTGCAGGCGTTGCAGAAATGTGCTTTCAGCAGGACGGTGCCACGTGCCATACAGCGCGCCAAACAATTAACTTACTGCAAGAGACATTCGAGCAACGAATAATTTCAAGGAATGGACCTGTAAACTGGCCAGCTCGTTCCTGCGACTTGACGCCATTAGATTATTTTCTTTGGGGCTATGTTAAGTCGCATGTCTACGCTGATAAACCCGAAACACTTGAGCACTTGGAAGCGGACATACGACGCGTGATTGCCGAAATACAGCCTGCAGTACTGGAAAGAGCGTGTGAAAATTGGACCTCTAGATTACGCCACGTACGCGCCAGCCGTGGGGGTCACATGCCCGAAATCATTTTTAAATATTGATGCCAAAAAAAAATCTTTAATATAAAAGCAAATTCGTTCATATCAATAAAATATTTTGTGTTTAATTTCAATTTAAAGTTCTCCGCCTCTTAAAAACACACCCTTTATAATACGCTCAAATTACCTACGCTTGCTAAAGTGTGTGACAGATATGGATTATCAGACAGATCTGCAGCAGCAGTAGCTACAGCTGTTTTACAAGATGTTGGATTAGTACCAAGAGAAAGTTCAGTGCAAATAATAGACAAAAATATGTTAAGAAGAGCTAGAGAAAATATAAGAAATACAATTGTCGATTCGATAAAGTATCAACCTATAAATGCAATTTATTTTGATGGTCGAAAAGACAAAATAATGACTACTGAAGAAAAAGATGGCAGACTTTATAGATTTACGTTAGTTGAAGAACATATTACTTTGTTACAAGAACCAGTTTCAGTGTTTCTAGGTCATGCAATGCCTTCTTCTGGATCAGCGAAAGACTTACTTCGAAGTATAGTTGACTTTTTACAAGAAAATGACTATGACCTGTCAGGATTACTAGCAGTGGGGTGTGATGGCACCGTAATTAACACAGGATCAAAAAATGGGGTCATCACTCAACTTGAAATAAAGTTAGGACGTCCTTTACAACGTTTTATCTGCCAGCTTCTAGTGCATTTTCAGGTCCTCTAGGCAAACTTATAGTTCACTGTGAAAATCTGCTAGTTATTCAATATAAAATTATCGACTGCAAATTACCCCAAATAGAATTTTGCGACTTAAGTACCGGTCAAGGATATCTGTACAAAATTTGCCTGGCAATATCCTCTGGTCAATGTTCGACAGACTTAGCGAATCAGAACCCAGGAAAGGTCAGTCATTCCCGATGGCTTACTTTGGCAAATCGCTTATTGCGACTGCATATTTCTACCGAAAAGCCTAGTTCAAATTTGAAAGAATTGGCAACTTTTATTCTAAGAGCTTATGCTTCGATATGGTTTTCAATTAAACAGAACCCATCTTGTGCAAATGGGGCAAAACATGTTTGATGCGATTTGCGAGCGATTAATGATTCAGTTATACAACGTAATGCGTATTTCGCACACCCGGAAAACATATTATTATGTATGCTAAATGACTCTCGTCCACACATCACAGAACTTGCCACGCGACGTATTTTTAATGCTAAGAAAAGGGAAAATCCAGAAGTAATTAGTCCTTTTATAATACCAAAACTAAATTTTGATGCAGAAGACTATATTAATCTGATAGACTGGCACATCAATGACATCACTCCGCCCCCATTTCTTCGTGATTTAAAACAAGATGTATTACAAAATATTATAAGAGGAACCTCGGATAAATTTATTGAACTTTCATCTTACCCTTGTCACACCCAAGCGGTTGAAAGATGTGTAAAATTGGTAACGGAAGCTTCGTTATCAGTGGTTGGTCCTAAAAAGCGAGATGGATTTATAAAAGCAAGGTTAGATTCTCGAAAATTAATGCCACAATTTGAGAGCAAAAAGGAGTTTTCACAATAACTATATCCATTAAACATTTCAATACGTTTGTTTTTAGAATTTTTTATTTGCTTTTCTTATTGATATTTCTTATTGAGTGATATTTCTATTTTGTTCGGGGTAAGGAAAGGAAACTTTTACATGCTATTCCCGAACGAAATTCCAAATTTTGATTTTCAAAATTTTTTGACATTTTTGGTTTCTGGTAGGGGGCAGAAGACGCATTACAATCGAAAAACTGTTCATAAACATTTTTCTTGGAATAACAAAAGGCAACTTTTGCGTAATATTCCAAAATTTTTGAAAAAAGCTATTTTTCGGCCCTCCCCCTACTCTGCATTTCCAGACCCATGTTTATAGAAACTTTTTCTTAAGGCACCTGTGATTTTTTTACCAAAAATTAATAAACCAATTTTGTCCAGTAGCATGCAATCAAACGGAATTAATTTTTTTTTTGTCAGAAATGAAGTGAGGTACGAGAAAAATACAAGAGGCAAAAAAAGTACTTTTAAATGTTTAATCAAACAACAAATGTTAACGTTAAAAGAAAGGCAGTGGCGTACATTTTTTTGCCAATAATATTTGCTAAGATGTCCCTCGGGACGCCACTGGACCTTATAATTTTAATCTAATTAAGGCTAAATTAGCCTCTTAATACAACAAGTAATACTGTCGAATTTCAAAAGAATCGAGTTAATATTTTAAATATTAATACAAAACTAATATTTAAAAAAAAATGTATCACCCTGTATCTTGAAAACTGTGCATTTCCGGACCCATGTTTCAAGGAATCACCCATTGAAATACCTCCGTCTATTTTTCGAACACCCTGTATATCAACATATCCGAAATAATGTAAATTCCAATGATTCATAATAATCTAAACTTTTGTGCGTTTCTACGTTAATAATTATTGTGTTAAATGACGCAAAATATAATGACATTACCAATAAACTCGTATAACCGATGCCAAAGGCCGACTTTCTAGATTTCTTATATTAATACATTTTACTAGAATATTCGCAATTAGAAGTGACTAGTATTTATAACCTTATTGTGGTTTTTAGGTTTATACAATTATGTATATAAAAAAAATTGTTATAATTAATTCGATACACGCGCGTTATATTATTTAGGTTAAATAAGAATTTATTTGCGCTGGTTAGGGTGTCAAGTAATAAAAGATATATAATTATTCATTTAAAATACAAATTAACCAATGTTGACAAAGTTTTAATAACAAATAGTTGAATAAATCGTGAAGATACTTACAAAAACACAGTAATTATAAGAAAATAAAGAGTTTAAAAAAAAATCACGTTTCTGCTATAAGACTATGATGAGTCGTGTGCAAGTTTTTACTATTGTTACATAAAAAAGGAACACAACATTTTGTCCAGATTTAATTAATAAAGTCTATTTATACAGTTGATACTTTTTTTTTAACTGTGTATAGAACTCGGTAAAATATAAATTTTTTTATATATAAACTTTTTTCGATACACTCAAAAACAAGGGACATACAGAATAAAAAAAGTGAATATGGGTTTATGATTAGTTTTTGCTCGAATTTTTGTATTATCGATCACGCATTGTACCGATCAGTTAGTCTTAGACACTTTTGGTTTATTGTTGTTAATTTTAAATTTGCAAATCCTAAAAATGGCACATCGTTATGAAAACAATGAACTTGTGGATATGTTGCTTATTTATGGAGAGTGTCTTCAAAGTGCTCCTGCTGCTTCGGTATTATACGCAGACCGCTTTCCTTTGCGGAATCATCCTACACCCAGAAGTTTCATAAATCTTATTCAACGGGCAAGGGATACTGGCGATTTACGGGAACATCGTGGAGGGCATGCAGGAAGAGGAAGGAGACCTGAAAATGTTCATAGGGAAGAACAAATTTTAAATCTGAGAGTGGCGGCTTTTGGGGTAGAAATACTATAATTTACGATTGAACATTTCCATCGTTCGTCTTTTTTATGCCCCAACACTTACGTGCTCCTAGTTATTTTTGCCTTTTAATTTGCAGAATTAAAGTTGATTTTTTTTCCGACTGTCGCCATTCTAGGTGCCTTTAGTTTATTTCATTTCTTTCTTTGTTATTATTATTATTATAATTATATGTGGCGAATTTTAAATTTTACTTCAGTCCAAAAAATATCTGTATATTAATATTTAATACCAATTATAAAATTAAAATACTGGAACGTAGCCAGTTCAAGATTAATGCGGAATCGAAGACGTAGGTGTCGCGCCAGGGCCAGTATCGATGCGTGTTACATCGAATAATCACAGCAAATGTCCTTGAAACAATGGGGTGAAGCCATGATACTAATACTCGAGATACAGTATTAGTCTCGAGACACGATATACTGCCAATACTCGAGATACAATATACTGCCAGTAATAATATAATGGGGTGAAGCTACGGCAAATTAAATAATTTTGGGCCGCTCCAAACCAATAGAATCTTTCCTAGCAAAACGTGCGTGATATTGTTTGTTTTGATTATTCATCGGGAGTTCGCGGTTCCGTAGAGATCTTTTATTTTATTTGGCTGGCGTTTTCGGCTTCGTTGGTGTATTTAATTTTTATTGAATATTAAAAACAATAACTAAAATTAGTTTTTTAAAAGCAAATCCATTTTCCACTTTATCATTGGAACAAAAAGTAGAAATAAAGGAGTTAGGGCGACCGTTGCCCGATTTAAATATAGAATTTTTTTTTCAGTTATTATAATTTATAAAAACAATAAAATTACTTATGTAAATATGGAAAACTGTATGTTGCCTGTGACCTGAAGTATTGACATTTCCACGTAGTTTTTGTAAGTTCATTTCCTTAAATTTCAAAATTTTTAAAATGTATATTTTTATCTACAAAAAAAATAGAAAACTTATTGCGTTATAATTTTGATAATAAAATGTAATAATTTCGATCACTCGTTCGGTCGTGATAAAATTAGATCAAGGTTTGGCTCTACCTCCCTGAACTGTCACGAGCCACCACTGAAATCTCATCGAAGAAGATCCAACAACAAGTACTCGAGTTGTTGCAGGGCAGGTCGGATTAAGTCAAACAAAAGTATGGACAACATTGCGCGAGAATCAATTTAATCCCTTTCACGTTCAACGTGTCCAAGCGCTACTGCCTCAAGACTTCCCCGGCAGAGTTCAGTTTTGTGAATGGTTCCTACAACAACATGAAAATGATCAACATTTTTCGAACAACATTTTAGCCATGGACGAGGCAATATTCACCCGAAATAACAATTTTCGAAATACGCATGTTTGGTCTATTGATAATCCCCATGCAATTTGTAGAACCAATTTTTAACACCGCTTTTCTGCTAATGTGTGGGCAGGAATTGTGAATGGGATACTTGTTGGACCAGACCGTTTGACGGGCGATGTTTATTTGGACTTTTTGCATAATAATAATAATAATAATAATATGTCTTTATTAAAAAAAAGCAATATTAATCTTACAATATTACTTAATACTACATTGCCAAGAAGGCGAAGATTAGCTTAAAGCTACCCTTTAACTCCTAACCTTCCTAACGTTCACAGTTTAAATAGAGAAAACGAGAAAAAAAAAACAAAAAAAGAAACAAGTATATATAAAGTATTTATCTTCTAGAACACTAGACTATATTTTGGATTGATTTAAAAACAAAAGTTTATAATATTTCCTATACACATTTACCGAAGTATTAAATATTGGTTTATAAGTATTAAAGAACTTAACGGCATTATAAGTAAAAGATCGCTCGAATAGAGCCGTGGAATGGATGCCGCACCATTTCAAGATATTGCATCTAATATTTCGAGTGTGAACCTGGTTTCTTGGTATTAACTTTTCAAAGAGATATTCAGGTCTTTGACTAACATATAATCGATAAAGAAAAGTAGAAGTGAAGAATTTGAATAGGTAAGGTAGCGTTAACCACCTCAACTGAAATATAGAGTCTGATACATGATCAAACTTTCCGAGGTTAAAAATAAATCTACAGCAAGTATTCTGCACGCGTTGCAGGCGGTAACGATTTATTTGGTCTAAGCAACGATAATAAACTATAAGGCAGTAATTTAAAATAGATAAAACAAGAGCCACTACTACAAAATGTGTTTATTTGCATAAAGCATACGCATGCTTAAATAACACCTCTGCAGAAGAGTGTTAACATGTTCCTTAAACCTTAAAGAACTGTCTATTGTAAGTCCCAGAACCTTCACAGTATCAGAGAACAAAATAGTTTCGTTATCCAATTGAATGTGAACAGTTTCTATTATATTTTTATGTGATCCTCGGTTTGAAAACAAAACCATTTTTGTTTTATTAGAATTAATGACAAGGTTATGCTCTTTTGAAATTTGATTTATTACGTCAAAATAATGTATGTATTGAGTGTCATCAGCATACTGATGTATTTCAGAATCTTTAACTAGACCGGGTAAATCTAAAGTATACTGGGTATGCCAACAAGGTGTACGGCTAAGATAGCGCCTTAACTATACGAGGTAGAGCAAAAAGTTCTACAGCAAAGTTGTAGGGTTGACAAAAACCTATGAACTAAAAATATTTTTATGTATACTGGGTGTCTCACAAAAAAGTTACTATCAAATATGATTTTTTTTAAATGGTACGCCCTATATATTATGATACTAAAATGTAAGGGAAAAAGAGTACTTTATTTTGGTATAACGTTTTTAAAATTTCCCTGCGGCGTTGCAACGTAATTAATTTTTTTATGTTATTTTTTGCCTTTTAGAGGGTTCGTTTAAAAAATCATAATTAACTTAAAATTTATTCTGCGCCTATGAAACTTGTACCACAGTTAGTATAGGGTACCTCCTCTAGGCACTTTCAAACTTGCTGAAATTAAATACGCAATATCTTAAATTTTTCAAATGGAACACCCTTTATATTTTTATCTAATTAAGTTTGTCCCTCAAATACCTTCATTTTTTATTTAATATGTCCTATAGCTAAACCAAGTACTTTTTGAGATATTTTAACTTTTCTGTAAAATACTATGCATAAAACGGGTATTCTTTAAGTTTTGATCAAGATTGCCTAGAAAAAATTATTGAAGAATTAGAATTATTACTTTTCCTACAATTATTATTATTATTATTATTATCATTACATACTTGAAAAATTAACCAACACAATTATTCATCTAAACTGCTAAAAAAAACAGCAAAATTAAATTACATACGAGGTAGGTACTTATATATTTTTGCATAAATGTACATCGTTACACTAATTTTAAATTTTAAAGATCAATTACAATTATTATAAATTGTGTTCAATATGACCTCCTAAATTTTGTACGCAAGCGTTTACCCTTTTTGAGAATGAGTCATTAACCTTTTCCAACATAATTGGCTTGACTGTTTGAAAAATCTCCCGAATTTTATTTTTCAGATTTTCACTTGTGGTAGGAGTTGTTTGATAGACTTTTTCCTTCACATATCCCCACAAGAAAAATCCAGTTTGGTCAAATCTGGGGACCTTGCGGGCCAAGGGACCGGCCCACCTCTCCTTATCCACCGGTCATCAAAATGCTCATTTAAAAAATTTCTAACAGCATGGCTATAATGAGCTGGAGAGCCGTCATGCTGAAACCAAATCCTATCTCGAACATGGTCAGGCAACGTTTGCAGAAGGACATTAAAATCGTTTTGTAAAAAGTTTAAATACATTTCACCTGTAAGATGTCCATTAAAAAAGTGCGGTCCAATAACGTAATGTCCTATTATTCCTGCCCAAACATTAAGCGACTATCTATGTTGATGATGAATTTTTCGGGTGAAGAATGGATTGCTGGTGTCGTAATAATGAAAATTGTGTTTATTAACACTGCCATTATTATGTACATTCCATAAGCTTCATCCGAAAAAAGCACAAAATTAAAAAATTCAGGCTGACGAATCTTATTTTGCAACCACTGACAGAAAGCCATTCTTCTTTCATAATCCTGCGGAAGTAATTCCTGCAACAATTGAATATGGTAAGGATGAAATTTTTTGCTTCGAAGCATGCGAGATATTGATGTTGCACTAAAGGGTAATTCTTTAGCAAGCTGCCTAACGCTTTTATGAGGATCTATAACGACACTTAAAGCTACTGTCATCCTGTTTTCCTCATTTGTAACTGGCTTCACCCGTTCATGCTTTTCATAAATTACACTTCCTGTTCTCTCAAATCTTTCTTTTAGTTTTTAAAACACTTATGCTTGGGGATGTCTCCTTTCAGGATAAAGTTGCGTATAAATTCTAGATGCCAAAAGGCTGTTTCTTTCAGCAGCTCTAAGGGCATATATCTTACCAACAAATTCCTCACGAGGAATATTCATATTGATTACAAAATGAACAATAAAAATTAAAAATCGATTAACTAACTCACTGATAATAATTTCCAAAATGGTTTTTGAAGAAAAAACATCGATCTTGTCTACTGCTGTCATAAAACTAATAATCTGACAATTATTATTTGACGTTTAAACCAATGTTTCTAAGCAATCTTGATCAAAACTTAAGAATACCCGTTTTATGCATAGTATTTTACAGAAAAGTTAAAATATCTCAAAAAGTACTTGGTTTAGCTATAGGACATATTAAATAAAAAATGAAGGTATTTGAGGGACAAACTTAATTAGATAAAAATATACAGGGTGTTCCATTTGAAAAATTTGAGATATTGCGTATTTAATTTCAGCAAGTTTGAAAGTTCTTTAAAAATACCCTGTATTAAAAAATTACAAATTATCATAGTCAGCCTAGAGGAGGTACCCTAGACTAACTGTGGTACAAGTTTCATAGGCGCAGAATAAATTTTAAGTTAATTGTGATTTTTTAAACGAACCCTCTAAAAGGCAAAAAATAACATAAAAAAATTAATAATTATCCCAGTAAATCTGTGATAAATCGATCCTAAAATATATCTCATTGAAATGTTTAAAATTGCGGATGGT
Organism: Anthonomus grandis grandis; assembly: GCF_022605725.1. NCBI lineage: Eukaryota > Metazoa > Arthropoda > Insecta > Coleoptera > Curculionidae > Anthonomus > Anthonomus grandis. The sequence goes on from NC_065546.1 coordinate 2,141,365, forward strand.
TATAAATTTTTGTTTTTGTCTTTTAACTACTAATTTTAAAGTGCAGAAAGGTATTTGATTGTGATCACTTAAACCGGAAACAACGGTGCCACTTTTATGACAAATATCTTTAGTACTGATAAAAATGGGATCTAAGCATGTTGCAGTAGTATTTGTTATACGAGTTGGTTCATTTATAAATTGTACGTACCCAAAAGAGTTAAGCACAGAATATAATAATGAATTAGGTTTTAACATATCAATATTTAGATCTCCGAGAATTACTGAATAATCATAGGTCACTAAAAGATGTGGAATAACTTCTTCCAGGAAATTTATAATTTCAAACGCTTTCGATTTAGGGGCCCTGTATATTATAAGTATTGCAATATTGTGTATACCAATTTTAACATTTAGGAGCATAAATTTAAAGTTTACATTATTAACATTAATATTTACACCACCATACATAACACCACCCCCAACTCTGTCTAATCTATCCTTTCTAAAAAAGTTATAGCCTGGCATAGAAACCGCACTGCTTAATATATTTTCATTCAGCCACGTTTCACTTATACCCAAAATATTATATTTATTGTTTACAAATTTGAGAAAATCCGGAAAACTTGGCAATAAAGATCTAATATTTAAATTGGCTACATTTAAATAAGAATTTAATTGTTTGTTAGCCATTTCTTATAAACTATAAATATAAAAAACCAATAAAAATAGCTATTTCTCCCAGTAAAAAAGTTATTCGTAATTAATTTGAAATACATGTAGAATAATTACAAATGTCTAAAATGAAAAACAATAAATAAAATATAGGAAGTTCAAGTATGTATTCTACTCGTATCTTATTAATCTAAAATTATTTTAAAAGAAAAAAGTATATCCTATTTTTGTATATTTTTTTTGCCACATTTTAAATGTTAACAAATAATGGTAGTTTAACATAAAGTTAAAAAGTACTGAAGGTGTTTCTATTTAATCCATTATTAATCAGTATTAATTTAATACCCATCCTAAAAATCTGTTTTAAGCCTGATATTCTATTTTCTTCTACAATTAGAATCGACTGAGATATTGTAAATCAACAGAGGTATTTATTTTGATTTATGAGTTAATTTTAGATAATTCTATAATAATACAGATATTATATAGATATAGAGAATTACTTACTCAGAGAGATTCTTGTGATTATCTTTCTTAAAAACCGTTTTGTTACTTCAACAGTCCCAACAACACTTAACACAAAATTTTAAAAAAATCTAATATATATACATATTACATGTATATATATATATATATAGCACTTCATAAAAGTATACAAAAATATTAAAAATTATTCGAGTTAAATTACTCATCATTATTAGCTTATTTAAATTTATTTACAAAATTTTATATTCAAAAAAGGAAATTTGAACCTTTTAGAAGTTCATAGAAAATTTTAAAAAATTAATTAAATTTTTGATTTTATAGAAAAAAAATTTCAGTTTAAATTAGAACAAAAACTAAAATTCAAAAAACAAAACAATAAATCTTAAAATTAAATTAGTTTTAATTAATAAAAAATACATATTTTATGCTTTTTTTGCGTATCTTTTTATTGGAATTGAAAAGATTTATAATTAAATAAAACTTTTCATTTTATAGGAAAAGAAATCTGTCTTCAGTCAAAAAATGACAAAAATAAGCAAAGCTTATGTTTTTTAGATGTGTAATTTTAACGGTATTTTTTTGTCATTTAAAGCATATTATTTTTATACATTTTTTTAATATATATATATTTTTTGTTTTTCATTTAATTGAATTTTCCCCAACAGAGAAAATATTGTTTCCCTTTTAAATGTCAATAAAATCATTTAACACAACCTTACCTGTGCATATAAACATGTTAAAATTGTTTATAATTAGCGCATTTAATGTATGATTTACAATATTAGAAAAGCATTTCTGTATCAGCACTTAATATTTTTATATAAAAAAAAAACAAAATAATAATAATAATAATAATAATAATAATAACAATAATAATAACGATAATATGTCTTTATTAAAAAAAAGCAATATTAATCTTACAATATTACTTAATACTACATTGCCAAAGAAGGCAAAGATTAGCTTAAAGCTACTCTTTAACTCTTAACCTTCCTAACATTCACAGTTTAAATGGAGAAAACGAGAAAAAAAACAAAAAAATGAAACACGTATATATAAAGTATTTATCTTCTTGAATCTAATATTTCCTATACACATTTAACGAAGTATCAAATATTGGTTTATAAGTATTAAAGAACTTAACGGCATTATAAGTAAAAGATCGCTCGGACAGAGCCGTGGAATGGTGCGGCATGTTCAAGATATTGTATCTAATATTTCGAGTGTGAACTTGGTTTCTTGGATAAATAATAGATAAAAGATAGGTTAAAAGAAATTCGTGCTACGTAGAAAGTTGCTAGAAAAGCAATGACTATAGTTGCTAATATTAACTATGCTCGTGTATTAACTTTTATTCCAATAGAAGAGAAGTCTAATAACATAAATTATTCCTAAAACTCCAAAGGGTTTTTTTTCCTCTATTTTGATTAATAATGTGGAAAATTAATTCGATTCCAAGTAAAATTAAAATATATACTTCTAGATGCCTGAAAAACAAAAACAAGTGTTGGTAAATAATTGGTTAAGTATTAAATGTTAAAATAAATGTCAATCAATATTTTATATATGTATTTAGAAAAAAAAAATTAGCAATACTTAAAGCAGTTCATATTTTTTTGATTTTATAGAAAACAAATGATCAGTCTCAATTAGAAAAACTCAAAAATTCTTGTAAATCAAAAGCTAAAATACAAAAATTCAAAAAACAAAACAATAAATCTTAAAATAAAATTAGTTTTAATTAAAAAAATATATATATATATTTTATGCTTTTTTTGCCAGTTACGACCGGGCCTCGGGCAAGAGGAAGTGACTGAAAGCAGTGCGGGAAAGCTTTGTGAAATGCTTATTCGAGGCTGGGATGCAATAGAGCTCTACTTTTCAATTTATCAAATGGGTTTTAAATCCCTAGGACACCACAACAAACATAAATGTAATCCATAAAGAAGACAGATTTTGCAGCGGATAAGCAACAAGTATAAATAAGAAATAGAAATATCGGGATGATAAGTCTTCACGAACTAGCAAAAAACGCTTAGTAACCTGACATACAATTAGATAGTACCAGGTCGCGCTTAGTACAAAAATACTATAAAACATGGGTTTTTTACATATATTTAAAATGATTTCATAGATAAACAATATAAAATTTTGCCATTTAAACATGTATATCAGGCGACAATAAATACGACATAGGCGCACGGACTAGTTACTGCGGCATCTGCGACACATCAAAGATTCTAATAGATCTCTGAACTGGACTTTACGAAGAAAGATTTCCCAATCGCATTATTCTGAATCAGAAAACACTTCAACGTGTTGATGAACGTCTAAGGGAAACTGATAGGTTTCTGTTTTCCACTTAATGAGGTAATACTATTAAATTTCCTTAATGCAATTTTAGGATGTTTTGAAAAACGAATAATGGTGGTCGGAGGAGAGATCGGATCGAGAAAATATTTTAGACGCTGTAGCTGACACTCCTACAACGAGTACTCGAAAATTAGCTGCTCAGCTTCATTCGTCCAAAACAATTGTAGATATGGTACTTCAAGAACAACTGGTGTACCCATATCACTTACAAAAAGTGCATGAACTACTGCCCATAGATTTTGCTCCTAGAATACACTTCGCAAACTGGCTATTAGATCAGCAGCGAAATAACCCTTTAATTTTATCAGCACAATTCTTTTTACGGATGAAGCAGGGTTTACCAAAAATGGAATTGAAAACTTACAAAACTAATATCTGGGCAGGAATTATTGGCAATTTTTTGATTGGGCTATTTGAACTGCCACCACGTTTAAACGGAGAACCTTATTTGGAGTTCCTCCAGAACAATCTTCCAGATTTATTAGAAGATTTGCCCCTTGCAACCCGCCGAGATATGTATTTTATGCACCCCATTTTAGCCTTGCTGTAAGGCACCACTTAAATAATACTTTGGAAAACCGTTGGATAGGTAGAGGAGAAAATGGTTTTATAAATTTATTTTTTTATGAATTTGGTTCAAATTAGGTATTTTTAAAAAAAAGTAGGTCTTCTTGACCTTCTTGTTATTTTTTATCGTTTTTTAATTGTAATATTCATAACAAAGTTAGGTAGGATATTGAAAAGAAGAAACGAGCTCAGAGATTAATAGATTGAACCTCAGCTCCTAGGTATATAAAAAATCTATTATACCTCAAGTAAATTATTGTATTTAAAACTTATTGAACTTAAATTAAATTAAGTATATCGAACGGTATCGTTACAGATTTAAGTTCATATTTCTTTTAAATACGTGAATAAGTCTATTTTCTTCTTCTTTTCAATTGTTGAGCGTGTGAGATAAAAATTTCTAAATTGATTTTTGCTATAAGTGACGTAATACCCAATATAATAAGTAACTCATTAGGTAGAGGAGGACCTGTTGCTTGGCCTCCTCGGTCTCCCGATCTAACGCCATTAGATTTTTATCTATGGGGTCACCTCAAAACCTTGGTGTATTCCACCCCAGTCGATACTCGGGAAGAACTGCTCCAAAGAATTACATTTCATTGTGATAATATAAAAAACAATTTTGGGTTATTATTGTGGCGAGTGCAGCAGTCCTCGATTCGTCGTGCCCGCGAATGTGTTAGAGTTCACGGAGCCCACGTCGAACCTACTTATGAAGTTTTTAATAATTAATTGTTTATTGCTCGTATTGAAGAATTTAACTTTTGTTTACATAATTGGGTTTTTGGCATTTTTTTGTCAGTTGTTTTTTCTAATTTAAAAACTTACACTCATCATAGGTTTTTTTTTATTATTTTGTAAAAGTATTTTTTAGGACACCACTGTATTTTTAGGAAAATGTATTATTTTAAATTAAATGACTTACATCGAAACTTCTCTGTTCTTTAAATAACTTATCTCATTTTAAAAAAAATTTAAAAAAAAAACATTGGCTCGTTTATAATTTTTTTTCTCCAAAACGGTTCATTTTATCTATAATGAACAAGAGTATTAGCCTAAGGTTCAAGGTATCAACATACAGGGTGTTAAAAATATACGCATTAAAGTGTACAACCTAGTCCGCTCCTGGTAAAGTAAACAAGGTAAATGTATTTTAAGGAAGTCACTTTAAGAGATCCGTAATAGTGTTAATCACCTAAAATGTTTATTAAATTCTACCGGGTAGTTTAAAATTAATTTATGAAAAACCAATTTCCAGCAGCGTCCTTTAGGAGGCTGTATCTTCGTAAAAAAGGCCTGTAGGAATTTTTTTTATAGGAACGTTCGGTATTATTTTTCGATGTTCTACCTGAATCCGAGAGATTTCTCACATGAACCGGGACACCCTGTAGAATCCGCTACATATTCCTATGTACTTAAATTATTAATCCTATTATGTCGATATTAGTTTATCTCTTGTCAAATTAGCTCTTTTATTTGGATAACTCCACTTAAACCGTTATAATTATATTTTGCTGTTAATACAAGGTATTTAGTGAACTATATATTTTGTTTAAATGCTGAAGCGTACCTTAGGGTCCCAGTTACATCCATGTAACCGTCACACGGCCTTGTCCTAGACTGGCCCAACCCCCGGTGTGACATATGGTCTGACTTTGTATAGACGTTATAGCCATTTTTTTATGGAATTGAAAAGATTTATAATTAAATAAAAATTTTCATTTTATAGGAAAAGAAATCTGTGTTTAGTCAAAAAATTACATAAATAAACAAATCTTACGTTTTTTTAGGTGTGTAGTTTTAACGGTAATTTTTTGTCACTTAAAGCATATTATTTTTATATATTTTTTTAATTTATATATTGTTTGTTTTTCCCTCACGAGACCTACGTACGCATATAAACATGTTGAAATTGTTTATAATTAGCGCATTTAAAGTATGGTTTACAATATTAGAAAAGCATTTCTGTATTAGTACTTAATGTGTTTAAATAAAAAAAATCAAAATCATGTGAAAAAATTACAAAAGTCTAAAATAATAAAAAAGCGGTAAATAAAATACAGGAATTTCAAGTATGTATTCTATCTTATTAATCAAAAATTATTTAAAAGAAAAAAGTATATCCTATTTTTGTATTTATTTTATCACATTTTAAATGTCAACAAATAATGGTAGTTTAACATAAAGTTAAAAAGTACTTAGGTATTTCTAATTAATCCCTATAACATCCTAAAAATCTGTTTTAAGCCTGATATTCTATTTTCTTCTACAATTAGAATCCACTAAGATATTGTAAATCAACAGAGGTATTAATTTTGATTTATGTGTTAATCCTAGATAATTCTACAATAATGCAGATATGGATATAGAGAAACTTACTCAGAAAGGTTCTTGTGATTATCTTTTTTCAAAAACCGTTTTGTTACTTCCACAGTCCCAACAATACTACAACACTTCACACAAAATATAAAGAAAAATCTCTCTCTATATATATATAATAGCATTTCATAAAAGTATAAAAAAATATTAAAAATTAATGAAGTTAAATTACTTCTCATTATTAGCTTATTTAAATTTATTTACGAAATTTCATATTTAAAAAAGGAGTTTGAACTTTTTAGAAGTTCATAGAAAAGAAAAAAAAATTAATTAAATTTTTGATTTTATAGAAAAAAAAATCATTCTCGATTAGAAAAACTACAAAATTCTTGTAAATCAAAAACCAAAAATTCAAAAAACAAAACGATAAATCTTAAAATAAAATTAGTTTTAATTAATAAAAAATATATATTTTATGTTTTTTTTTTTTGCGTATAGCCAAATCTTACATTTTTTAGGTGTGTAGTGTTAACGGTCATTTTTGGTCGCTTAAAGCATATTATTTTAATACATTTTTTTAAATTACATATTGGTCTTTCACTTAATAGAATTTTCTCTAACATAGAATATATTATTTCCCTTTTAAATGTCAATAAATAAACATCACTGAACACAACCCTATATACATATACAGTGCTTTCATTTCAAAACAATCCACCCTTAATAACTTTCTAAAAAACGTTTAATTAGTTTTTAAGGGGGACGTTTAATTATGCATTTACTGAAGTTCTGTCAATCATCTCCTCACCTTCAGATAACTTCACTTTAATATGTCAAATGGGAACCCCATCGTGTGATACATCATAGTAAGGAGCGTAAAATTCTCTATTCAACGGTACCAAAAAAAAATGAAACCGGTAAATGTGCAAGCAAATAGTTAGCGAAAATGTGTAGAAATAATGAATATTTTATTTACGCCAAACTTTGGTAATTTAAATGAATACTTTTAGTGTGGTACCTATAATTTTTTTTTAAATTCTTACATTTTTTATAATAGATCATCAAAAAAAAAAAACAAGCAATTTAGAAGTGTAAATGTGTGGTAACAAACAGTACATTTAGTTCAAGCAAATTATTTATTTTTTTAAGTAAAGAATGTCATGTATATATGTAAAAAACACTGCAATACCTTACATTTTTTAAGGCGTTTAAAAAGCAGGCGATTTATTATTGTTAAAACTGTCAGTTTGACGGGTGCAATTTTTCAATTTTAGTTAAAACAGTGAGGTAATAAAATGGTGTGCTTTTACCCGAGAGCATTTAATGAAAGGTATCAAGATAAAAACGTGAGCCATAAATACGTATTAGAATTGATTTTTTGAAAATTTGAAGAGACGGGATCGATTTGCAATAAGAAAAAATATGAAAATAGAGTTGTCGATGAAGCATGCCAAGTTGAAGTACTAGGACAATTTGCTATGGATCCAACTGTGTCTATACCAAAGGCCGCAAAACTAGCAAATATTTCCACTGGTTCCGTACATAAAGTTTAAAAAAAAAAAAGTTCTTTCCTTATAAAATTAATATTCTTCATGAACTCGGAGAAGATGATTTTGATAGAATTCAATTTTGTGAAGTGATGTGCCAGCGAATTGACGAGGATCCCCATTTATTGAAGAACATTTGCTTCAGTGACGAATCGACCTTTTTTTAATGGCCTGGTAAACAGACATAACTGTAGATACTGGGATAATGAAAATCCGCATGTTTTTCGGGAAGGCCATACCCAATATCCCCAAAAAATTAATGTTTGGGCAGGAATTTATGGGAATGAAATAATCGGGCCATTTTTTTTTGGAAGAAAATTTGACTGGCGAAATTTATTTAAACCTTTTAGAAAATGCAATATACCCTTCCATCATCCAATCTATGGAAAATCAAGTAGATCAACATGGTGTTATATTACTGAAGGAAAATAATATACATTTTCAGCAGGATGGAGCTCCCGCGCACTACACTTTGGTAGTTCGAGAGTGGCTTGATGAAAATTTTCGAGAAAAGTGGATTGGCAGACGTGGTGCAATCGAATCGCCTGCGCGGTCTCCGGACCTAACTCCACTAGATTTTTTTCTTTGGGGCTACTTAAAAAGCAAAGTTTATAAAACCCCACCTGAGAGTATTGAAAATTTAAAAAATAGAATATTTTAAGAATGCAGAGAAATTAGCGGGCAGACCCTTGCCAATGTTCGTAAGGAGTTTGAAAATAGGCTTTTTTATTGTCTTGCTAATAACGGCGCGCATTTTGAACATTTAATAAAATAAATTTGTTAAACTAATTAAATTTGTTTTTCTACCCTACCGATTTACACTTTAATTGCTTCTTGGTCAATCAATTTTATTTTTTTTTACAACCATTGATAGCATAATGAATGCCCTTTAAAATAATGTATCACACCATGGGGTAGCCATTTGACATACCAAAGTTTGGCGTAAATAAAATATTTATTATTTCTATACATTTTCGCTAACTATTTGCTTACACATTTACCGATTTCATTTTTTTTGGTTCCGTTGAATAGAGAATTTTACGCTCCTTACTATGATGTATCACACGATGGGGGTTCCCATTTGACATATTAAAGTGAGGTTAGCTGGAGGTGAGGAGGTGATTGACAGAACTTCAGTAAATGCATAATTAAACGTCCCCCTGTATATCTAATTTGACGTGTTTTTTTTTTTTTAAGAAAGTTATTAAGGGTTCGTTTTGAAATGAAAGCACTGTATATTAAAAAATATTAAAAATTAATCGAGTTAAATTACTCATTATTATTAGCTTATTTAAATTTATTTACAAAATTTCATATTCAAAAAAAGAAATTTGAACCTTTTAGAAGTTCATAGAAAATAAAAATTTTTATTAAATTTTGATTTTATAGAAAAAAAATATCATTCTCAATTAGAACACCTACAAAATTCTTGTAAATCAAAAACTAAAATTCAAAAAACAAAACAATAAATCTTAAAATAAAATTAGTTTTTTGTATGTTTTTTTCGCCATGGAATTGTAATTTTGTCATGGAATTGAAAAGATTTATACCTAATTAAATAAAAATTTATATTTGTTATTTATTATAGAAAAAGAAATCTGTTTTCAGTCAAAAAATTACAAAAATAAACAAAGCTTACATTTTTTAGGTGTGTAGTTTTAACGGTAATTTTTTGCCACTTAAAGCATATTATTTTTATATACTTTTTTAATATATATTTTGTTTGTTTTTCACTTAATTGAATTTTCCCTCACATAGAACATATTATAAATAAATAAAAATCATTTAACACAACCCTATGTACGTACAAGCATATTAAAATTGTTCTTAATCTTTATCAATAATACATTAATATCCTTGTCAAATCCAAAAAAAAAATTTTTGACTTTACATATTCAGACATAATCAGAGCATTTAAAGTATTGTTTACAATATTAGGAAACCTTTTCTGTATTAATACTTAATGTTTTTAAATAAAAAAATCAAAATACATGTCGAAAAATTACAAAAGTCTAAAGTAAAAAAATAATAAATAAAATACAGGAAGTTCAAGTATGTACTCTATCTTATTAATCTAAAATTATTTTAAAAGAAAAATATATATCCTATTTTTGTATATTTTTTACCACATTTTAAATATCAATAAATAGGAGTTATTTAACATAAAGTGCTTAAAAAGTACTGAAGGTGTTTCTATTAAAACTATTATCAACCAGTATTATTTTAATATCCCTATAAGATCCTAAAAATCTGTTTTAAGCCTAAGATTCTATTTTCTTCTACCATTAGAATCCATTGAGATATTGTAAATCAATAGAGGTATTTATTTTAATTTATGAGTTAATCCTAGATAATTCTATAATAATACAGATATTATATAGATACAGAGAATTACTTACTCAGAAAGGTTCTTGTGATTATCTTTCTTAAAAACCATTTTGTTACTTCAACAGTCCGAACAACACTTAACACAAAATTAAAAAAATATATATATATATAAAAAAAATGCGAATTAAACCGTGTCAAAAATTCAACCGGCGTGTCCACTAATTTGTGTAAAATTCAATCAAACCAGTACAATATCTAGTACGGTTTTTTTTTGCTGCTAACACCGGTGTTTCTTTTAACAACTGAGACGATATTTGAATTCGAGCAGTATTTTGTTGCCTGTTATCACGTGACCTCGGCTCAGCCAGTACTATGGTACGGTTACCGACGCAACGTCAAGCGAGTAAACCTATGCGGCTAAACCATTTGTTTATACACATGATTCGATTAAAAAAAAAGAGGAGAAAGAACCTGGAAATGTCGGGGATCTAACAGAATCTAGTTGACAACTTTGTCGGAAAGAAATTTCGTAAAAAACTTACTGTTTTTGGAACGCAAAAAATGTATAGTGGTATAGTTAAAAATGATTTGTTTATTCAAAATATCTGTTTTTTTTTTTGAATTGTCAGGAACATATAGTTGGCAAAAGCGAGTTTTTTTTGGTAAAATAATTGTTTTAACCAAATGGCGAAAAACAGTTGTATGTTGCAGTAATAGGCCATGTACCTACATTCATCATATCTTCAACTTCAAAACTTTTTTATTTGTCCTCAAGATACAGAGTTATAGTAACAACACAATAATAATAATAGAAAAAAATATGACAAATAAATTAAATCCAACCACCCAGAGCGTGGCAATGTTATTTTGTAGTGATAATAGCAGAAGGGCGTTTTTGGATCATGTCCAACTAATTCTTAATGGAGAACTTATCTTTTTACATTTATCAAGTAAAAATCTAGGCCTAATGAGAGACGTCAAGCTAAAGTTCACAGATTACATTACAAGTTGCCTTAAGAAAGGATTTTTAATGCTAAAAAAACTTTACAAGCATAGATCTTATTTGTCAAAAGGAACAAAAAAAATTTTATACGACTATCCTATTTTACTTATGCAGATACAGTGTATGGATCATTTTTAGACTTTGCAACTATCTACGCTAACTCTACAAGAATTCAAAAATTACAGAACTCGTGCATAAGGTTTATTTGTGGAATTAGACGTATAGATACGATAGTAGAAAGGGTATCACATAAATTAGTTGGTCTTAAATGGCTTAATATGTTAAATCGCCGAGAGTTGCGCTCTATATGTTTTTTTTACAAAATAATGAAATTGAAAGCACCACCATATTTCTATAATAGTAATAATAATAATAATTATTATTATTATTAGTATTATTATTATTATTATTATTTGCATTTTGACAGACAAAATGCGGATTAAAAGGCATAATTTCAGCTTCTCAACGCAGTTGAGGGCTGTTGTAGCCTATAAAGTAGAATAATTTATCCAAAAAAGTAAGTACCCAAAGAAAAATAAATAAATAGTGCACAAAAATCGAGAAAACAAATTTAAAACATCTTTATATAAATAAAATGAAAAAGAGAATATACAAAAATAAAAACCTAATAATAAAATATAACAAATCCAAAATTCATATTTTTAGATGCATTGTTTTTAAATAATATTCTAAAGCTTAGATTACATGCATTTTCAAAAGCCGTTTGTCGTTAGCGAAAGATCAGTAATATATTTATTTACTACAGATGCAATATCATCAGAAAATGATCGTTTAAAAATTTCTTTTCGTTGTCGTTGAATATCTAAACGACGTCTATTGCTAACATTAGCCTGATGATGAATATCAGCTCTAAATACCACCCTATACAAAAGATATTGTGGGCACCTCATCTTAAGAATATTGTAGCAAAATACCACATAATGTAACTCTCTCCTCGATGACATGTTAAGCCACTCAAAATCTTTTAACTTGTGCGACACTCCATATGGCCTGCGACTACCAAAAATAAACCTTATACATGGATTTTGCAACTTTTGTATACGCTTTTTATCTCTGTTGTCTAAACAAGGGACATCCACAGTATCACAAAAGTTAAAATGAGAAAGAATGAGTGAGTCGCACAGCATTCGCTTAGTATCCACATTTAACTCATGGCACTGCGTATATAAAGTTTTCAACATTGAATAGGCTTTCTGCAATTTTGATGTCTTATGATATGAGATTCTTAATCCTATATCAATGTACAAACCGAGATTTTTGCAAATATTTTGAAATACGATAGGCTCGTTATTAATTTGTATTTTTAAATTTTCCAATAGGTGCTGCCTTAAATTTTGTTTGGTAAATAACATCGCAACAGATCTCTAAGGGTTTAACTGTAAGCAGTGTTTTACAGATAAGTTATATAGACTTGACAAGTCTTCATTTAAACAATCACCAGCATTGCCCGGATTTGACGAATCAAAAGACAACATCAACTGAGTATCATCAGCATAACTATGATGTTTAGTATACTTTAAACATTTAAACTCCGTCTATTTTTCAAACACCTTGTATAAAAAATTAAAAATAGAATAAGTTTTCGGTTAACCAAGAGCTTTAGTAAACCGTGATGGTTTCCATGGCATATGGGGATTAAAAAAATCGCTTATGTTATTATTAAAAAATTTAAACAATGTCATCATAAAATTGCAGTCAATAGTAAATAGACCTTCTAAGAGTCCTTGAGAATTAGAATTCATGATGGATTGTTTAAGTTTAGAAAATTCCACTTCAATTATCACCAAGCAGTGATCTGATATATTAGACATATCCAACACGTATGTATCTAAACAGAGAGCAGGACTTAATCATGATAACATCAATTAAAGAACAAAGTTTGTAGTATGTATGATCCTGGTAGGTTGCTTTACTAGTCTTATAAAATTTGTGAAAAATACTAGGACCTGCAATATTAGGTAATGAGAAATCGATGATTAAGTAGCCCAAAAAAAAAACATAATTAAACCGAATAAAAAATTATATATTGAGTTTCTTAGGTCTTCAATATACATACCTAAATTGACGCCTGGAATCTAAAGCATGACCTTTTTCCTTCAAACAATGTTCCCAAGGTCTATTGACTCGAAGAATTAAATAAAAAATTCGACAGCTGCTTCTCAATCGTAATGCATGAGAGTTTTGTTATAGTTAATAAATTATCAAAAGGTCCATCACATAGCCAAGTTTTTCATAATCCGACTATAAAAAACGGTCTGGCTTTGTAAAGTGTAAAAATTTGTTAAAGTTGGAGTATAATGAACCAAAGTTAAAAATGTGCATTTGTGCGTTATACTAATTTAAATTTTCTTTGCAATTTAAGTAACCGCTATCAATGGTCAAAAGAAAAAAAACTTACTAGTGCTAAAAGTGAATAATGTGTTTAGTCTACTAATAAGAAATATGCAAACCTACCAAATAATAGAATACAATAAATCTGTTCTTCAAATACTCGAATTAAACCGTAACCTGAAACATACCTGCTACATTTAGCTATTTATGACCGGTGAAAAATTAATATCTTTTTCCAGTATTCCCAGCAATTATTTAAAAGAATATTTTATTATTTTACTGGCACAAATACAGTTTTATTTTGACAATTTTATTCATAAGAAATTTTGAAGAATAAAATTCACAACTTTTTCTTTAATTCAACTAATAATTTTTTTTTGGTCATTCGTGCTTTTTTCATGCTTATCAATAATTGTAAATCTTTCATTCCGCATCATAAACTTATAAATAATAGCAAAAAGTCATAAACTGAAAGTGCAATAACTAACTCAAAGGAAACGTTTTGACGTTTTTGTTTAATTATGTAAAAATCGATGAGAATATGTAGAATTACTGTTTAGTACATAAAAGAAACTTGACGTGATAACAGCTTATCACTAATGAGTCATGAATTTTGTAAAATGGTAAATATTTAAAGGTAATTTAAAATTTGTACCTATGGTCTAATGATACATATTAAAAACACCTTAAACGGTTTTAAAATTACATTGCCATTAATAATAATAAATTTATGATTTAAATGTTTAATAGTTATTAATTATATAGTTAATTAATGAAGAATTCAAATATAAAAAAAGTCAGAGAAGTGGAAAATCTTAAATCGTGATAATTACGTCCAGTCGCTAAATATCGAAGGGTTGCGGTTAACCGTTCATGTGCACTTATTGCAGGTCTCATAGCTGTGTCCTGACGTTTTATTTATGGAGTAACCATTTCTAACAATTCTACATAGGTATTTGCATCCATTCGTAGATAATTACGCCTGGGCAACATGGCAATAACCAAAAGTAACGGCTCGCAGTTCTAGAATATAGATTAAATGATGTTATTTAAAAATGTTTTAATAACGATTTTGTTATTTTATATACATGCCAATTAGTGTTAAAAGACAGTAAAGTTACATTGTGTAATTGTATATAATTTTAATGAAGATATAAGTCAGAATCCATTAAGTGTCTTCAGCATAACCAGAAGTGTAAATGTCTTGCATTTTAAATTATTTAACTATAAATTATAAATTTTAATGACATATCCACAATAACAGTAATTTATAATTAAACGATAAATAAATGTAACACCGTTGTCTTTTAACACAATAGGAGAAGACACCCTTGATCCTCTATAGCCTTGCGAACTTCATAAATATATATGTATATAAATTACGAAGTCGCAGTTCTAATAAGAAAAAAAAAACTATCATTGATGGCAAATCATCTCGTTTTTAATTATACTTTTTTAAGGATGTTAAAGGCTATTAATATAATAAATAATTATTTATTATATAAAGAATATGTATTTATTCAGGCGCGGGTAATCTTATTGGAAATTGAAACGCCAGGTCTGATTTAATCACATTTATCAGCGGATTGTTATTAATAAACGGGTTTTAATTCGTTAGGACCAAAACTTACTTACATTAAATGGGGAAATATTTTTAGAAAATAATTCTTTATTTTGTTTGTAAAATGTGATTTTTTTGCTTTCTTATGGTGTAAATTTTATGTAGCCAAACATTTAATGTTTTACAAGAATATACCAAATATCAACATTTAGACATAAAATATGAAAAAAAAAATTAAATTAGATTCAGTTATATAGCTTTGGTGGCGAATGCCTTTAAGACAATAAAATAATAACCGCAAGCCCCTGGAATATATAAACAAATTATTTATAATGCCTAAAAGAAAAAACAGGATACTTACAAAAGAACGGCCTGTAATAGCCGAGTAACCTGTAAAGTGACAAAATGCCTCGCACAAACTGCAAAATTCTTATCAAAAAATTATCATGGTTTTAACTGCTTCTAAATATAAGTTTACATATATCGATATCAATACTTCAGTACGTGAAGTTACCGAATTTCCTAAATTTATTTAATATTTTCAGATTGATGTAATCAATCTGGTGAAGTGTTACCTGGCGATAGGAATAGTTATGTTGGATGAATAGTCGAGTTTCGCAAACAAAAAACGACACCCGCCTCTTATGGGACGAATTCAAAATCCTATAATTTGCGAAAGCGAAATGTGTGTTTTCGTGTTGGTGTTAAGAATTAAGATATGGCGTCCTACTAAACAGTTCTACAATAATGCAGGTAAGTTTGCTTCTAAACTTTCTAAGCTCTTTGTATAGGAATTTAGATCGTTCCAAGGCAGGAAAATGGCATAAAAAGCATTTAATTCTTTGCACAGACTATACAGAAACATCTGGTTCTGACGATTATGTATGTACCGTAGCTTGTACTTAACTTTTAACTGTGCATTAACTCAAACTCAAACTCAAAAATGCTTTATTGTCAATATAAACATAGAAGTTGTAGACAAAGCCAATAGACTGTACATTAAATGAATAACGAGAAACTAATTTAAAATAAAAAAAAATTATATAAAACTTTGAAAAATACTTAAATGTTAATCATTAAAAAACTCACTTAAACTATAGTACGCTTTACTAGCAAGAAATATTTTCGTCCTTGTACGTAGGCTTTTTTCAGTCTTAAGTTGTCTTATTTCTAGTGGAAGTTTATTAAACAGCTTTCTACCTCCATATATGATAGAGCTACGGACAAGTTCAAAATGAGCAAGGGGTAGCCTCAAAAATAATTTTGTCGCGTATTATAGTGGCTTTCTAAGTGGAGTTCCTGTTTATATTTTCTAAAAACTAAGCAAACTGTTTCCAACATAAAGATACAACACAGGGTTAAAATATTAGGACTTACAAAAAGCGGGCGACATGAGTCACGAGGCTTGGCCCTACATAGATATCTAATGGCCCTTTTCTGGAGTACAAACACTGAACTAAAAAGTGAATTTGAACATGAACCCCAAAAGCAAATTCCATATCGAAAGTGCGACTCGATAATCGCGAAGTATGCAGATCTGGCGATGGAGAAATTAAGACTGGTGGCAATAACCCTTAGGGCGTAGCAGCCTGATGAGACTTTTCTACATACATTTACAATATGGTCTTCAAATTTAAGGAACTTGTCTATGGAAAGACCTAAAAACTTACTGAACGATGCCATGGTGATGGCTTCATTATTCAAACATATATCATTTGTATTACATTTAAAATTAAGGATATTTGTTTTGGAAACATTAAATGTCAAAAAATTTGCATCACTCCAGTCTTTTATTTTTAACAAATCTGCACGTATATTGGCCTCCATTTAAGAAACATCAGAGTCGTGCCAGAGGATAGTGGTATCATCGGCAAACATGTAAATTTGCCAGTTACCTGCAATTGTGGCAGATCGTTCACATAAATGAGAAAAAGTAAAGGACCAAGTACTGATCCTTGCGGAACACCCACATTTATATTAAGTTCCTTAGAGATACCACCATTAAATTTGACAGCCTGGACACGATTTGATAAGTAGGAACGAAACCACTCAAGGGCAGTTCCTCTGAAACCATAGAGCTCCAGTTTCATCAGCAGCACTCTGTGACTCACGCAGTCAAATGCGTTGGATAAGTCACAGGATACCGCTGCTGCAACTTCACCAACATTCAGTCGGTTGTACAGGTGCTGTAGAAAGCTAAAGATAGCATCATTTGTGCTCACAGACTTACGAAAGCCAAACTGCTGAAGACTCAATAGGCCAAACCTATTTAAAAATGAAACCATCCTCACCTTAACGAGCCGTTCCACTATTTTGGCTAAAGTAGGCAATAACGCTATAGGTCTAAAGTTAGAAGGACAGTCGCGATCGCCACCCTTGTAAAGAGGAACAATCATTGCTCTTTTTAAGCACTCTGGGAAAACTCCAGACATAAATGAAAAGTTAATTGACTCGGCCAAGACTTGCAAAGCATCAAGAGGTAAAGCAGTAAATATTTTAAGAGAAAGCCCATCCCAACCTGATGAACTCTTATTCTTAATATTAACCATTAACTGTTTAAGCTCCTCTACACTTGTGGGGGCAAAAAAGAAAGATTCGGCTACTACCACATTACTGAGATAGCTCCTGGGATCTATTTTTTGTGAGAGATTGGCTGCAAGGCTACTAGCAATATCACAGTAGAAGGAATTGAGGACATTGGAATCTAAGGTACTTGGAATAACCAAGACATTATTTTTTTGCCCCTTAGCTCAATTAAAATCTTCCAAGACTCTTTTGCTCTGTTGGAGGAACTATTTATCCTCCTTTGAAAGTAGGTCCACTTAGCCATTTTCATTGAGTTTCTGTAAATCTTGCGGTATCTGTTATAATAATTTTAAAATGTTGCATTGTTCATAGCGTATTTCCTAATGTAAAAAAGAGAGCGCATATTTTTCCCAGATACTCGTAAACCCTTAGTATACCAAGGTTTTCTATTTCGTTTCTTAATATTGACAACAGGAAGAGCAGTGTTAAAATTGTTTAATACTATTTGATGAAAGCTATGCAGTGGGTTAACAGTAGTCAATACATTATTCCAACTTGACATATTGCAAAGCAAGGACTTTGCGGAAATTAGCTCTAGTATAAAGTCTATCGCGTGCAAACTTATTCTCATTAGCTGCACTATTAAGCTTTACTAATCCCACTATTGCCTCATGGTCAGACAAACCGGCATTGATTGTTGTACACTGATTTTCGTGTTGGTTAAAATTCGTACAGAAGTAATCTATCAGTGAGGAAGAAAATGCTGAAATCCGGGTTGGCCGATCCACGTGCATTTTAAAATTAAATGAGTTAAACAGATTAAAAAGCATTCGATTTGATCCATTAGATTTGTCTAAAAAATTTACATTAAGATCGCCAGTCAGAATCAACATCACATTAACCGAAATTTCACTTATAATTACCTTTTTACTACCAAAAAGAGCTTTTTGAAATGGCTTCAAATGTCGGAAATAAAATGGTAAATTACCGCTGAAGTGAAGACAATTCGTATAATGGAGATGGAGTTGCTCCTGGATCTTCTAACAATTCACATCCAGTGACAGTACTAATAATAACAACTTCCTGGAAGTTCACAAATATAAGTGAAAATAGATTTGAAATAATTCTCAAATCCATTTTGGATTTTTTTTTTAATTTATTGAAATGATTTATTTGTCAATTTTATTTATTCGATCCTAGTTATTATGTTTAATGCCTTTGATTTTTTTTACATCAGCAACGTTATTTCTTATATATTCCACATCTTTTAAGTAATTGTTATTCTTAGTGCAAGGATTTGAGGTCATTTTGCTTAGACATATGTTAAGCATCTCAAATATTGTTTATTATATTTCAGACTTTTTTTTAATTATAAAACTAGAATAATAAAAAAAAATATAATAAATGTTCGAACTGCTGATTGTTCTCGGTTTGACAGAGTTCGTACCTTTTTATTAGCTCAGTAGGACAGGTGCTGCTTATTACGTCTTCCAGAATTGCTCTACAAGCACATGTAATTTTGTTTTTTAAATCCTCCAAATTTCTCAGCTCTTCAATCCTCAGAAAAAAAAATCTAGCGGTGTTAAGGCAGGTGATCCAGTACCTTCCAAATCTATAATAATAATAATAATAATAATAATAATAATAATAATAATAATAATAATAATAATAATAATAATAATAATAATAATAATAATAATAATAATAATAATAATAATAATAATAAATATTTTTTATTTGCATAGAAAAAACAAAAAAAATACAAGTTTACAAAATCTAGCAATAAATTTACGCAAATAAAAGGCCCACAAATTCAGAATTCTGCCATGGCAGATTCTGGTCTTTAACATTGTGGCCCCACACTTCATTAAAAAAAATGGTAATTTCAGTAACGCTTATTAACAGTAACGCTTAACTAATAACTGATTAAATACAGCTTTTTCTTTAATCATATACCTAATAAGCCTACATATAAGAGTTCTAAATTCTAAATTTGACAGTTTAACATCAAGCAAAACAATACACATTGCAAATACCCAAAAAACAGATTAAATTTTTTATTAAATAACAAAAAATAGAAAAATTTTTGCAGACAATAAATAAATAAATAAAATGATCCCAATACCAAAAATTGTAATAAATTACTTAAGAAAATAACCATTCAAAAAGTTAAAAAAGAAGAACTTAAATTATATACCCTGCTGATTCATTAGATGTACAATCATCCTATTACGAAAAGTATAACAAGAAATTGATAATCGGTCCGGATCCAAATTTAAAGAATTTATTTGATAAGCAAAATTGTAAGAAAATGATCGTTTAAATAACTGTGTTTTATGTCTCGGAATGAGAATAGTATTTCTTCTTAAATTTAAATGGTGTACATCATTTCTAAAAGTTATTTTTTGATAGAGATAGGAAGGACTACGATATATTAAAATTTTATAAAAAAATGTTAAGGAATGAGCAATTCTTCGATTATGCATATTAAGCCATCCAAGTTCGTGAAGTTTATGGGAAATGCGGTTTCTCCTGCGAATGCCAAATATTAGTCGAATGCAAGAGTTTTGGAGCTTTTGCAGTCTACCCCTATCCTCATAATCAAGACACCAGACACAGTAATTATATTGTGAAAGGACCAATGAATCATATAAAAGCTTCTTAATATCTTTACTTAGACACTAGTCTATGCAAATAAATTAATTTCAAAGCAAGATATGCCTTTTTAAGAATATTAGACACATGATGTTTAAAACGAATATTATTATCTACTATAAGGCCCAAACTCTTACATTTGTCAACAACTGGAATTCTTTCGTCCCCCAATTTAATGTTTATACCATTTAAAATATTATTTACATTAGTTCGATTACCTATGAATATTATAGATGACTTCGAAGGATTTAATTTTAATAAATGCTTTGAAGAAACATCACAAATAGCTTGTAAATCCTGATTAATTTTAAACTCAGCCATTTTAAAATCTCCTGGTAAAAATGAATAATATAACTGCGTGTCGTCTGCGTAAAAATGATGGGCACAATGCTTTAATTGAAGATAAAATCTAGACGTGTAAATTATAAAAAACAAGGGTTCTAAAATACTACCCTGAGGCACACCACTTTCAACTTTCAAAGGATCAGATATTTCGTTATCTATTTTAACACGTTGAATCCGATTATTTAAATAAGAGGCAATTAAATTAATAGCAGCATCAGAAAAACCAATATAATGAAACAAAGACTTTAAAATTGAGTTGCTAACGAAATCAAAAGCTTTAGTATAATCCAACAACACCAGAGCAGAAATCTTACCATCATCCCTAGCCCGAATTACGTCATCAATAACGTCCGCCATAGCCGAAGTACAACTATAATTTGTTCTAAATCCAGATTGCTTAGGTGGTAAAATATCATTATTATTAAGAAAACTACGAATTTGAGAGTCTAGAATGCGTTCGAGAATTTTTGAAAACGTTGGTAAAGTACTGATAGACCTAAATTGACTAAAATCTGTTGGATTATGCACTTTCGGTAATAGCAACACAAAGGCTTCTTTCCAGCATTTGGGAAAGTAGTTTTTATTAATACACTCGTTAACAATATGTAAAATAAAGGGTATAATAAAAGGACAGCATAGTTGAATTAACGTAATCTTAAGATTATCCACCCCGAATGCTTTAGACTTAATACGTAATATAATTGCAGAAATAGTATTATAATCAGTGGGATGAAAAGAAAACTTATTTAAAGTAACTATTGTCAAGGAAATTCGATCCACATATTACGTCGTTCTGCTAGAGGAACTTTTCTAGCAGCATTGGTAGGGTTTCGATTAAAAACCTTAAATACCTTTGGCCAGTCAAGGTGCTCTTATAAAAATATGGTTCAATTATTCAACGATGAAAAAGGCCGACCCATACATTTATTCCCAAAATTTTCTGGAAGTGAGTTTTTCGGACCCAATTTGGATTTTCTGTATACTGATATTGATGATTTACAATTCCATTATTGTGAAATCGTGATTAGTCGCTTGACATAAATTTTCTTAAAAAATTTAGGTCATTATATAACTGCGTTGATACAAAGGCTAGCGTAACTGCTAAATTCTTTGATAGTCGTTTGGCTGTAAATGTTGCACAGAGTGAACTTTGAAATGGTGGTTAGCCAGAATTCGCTGCACTGAACTTCTGGGTATATTCTCTTCTGAGGTGCCACGTACTGTCATATGTGGATTAATTGCCATGAGTGGAAGGACATTTATTGCGTTCCTTTCATTTGTTACGGGTCGAATATGAGTTAAATTTTTGGGACTTACAAAATAGCCAGCTCGCATTTTTTCCCACATTCTCAAATGTTCTGTGCGATGGTATTGGGCGTTCTGGAAAACGTTGCGGACACAGCCGTCTGGTCATCTCGAGAATTTTTTTGATAATCCCCGGCATGTCGACACAATCATTAGCCGTAAAAAGTAAAGACATTTTAATACGAAAGTGCCGTAACCATTCTAATTATTACTTATTTTAAAATAATTCTGACACTGTCAGAGTGAATTTTGATACAATTATTTTTTAATGTAAGAAGTGCAATAACTTCTGGAATAGGGAGGTAAGGGTTAGGTACATAGATGCTTATTTACTACCTAATCCGGAAAACCATCAATATTTGACGTATAGTGCATTATAAATTTTTTATGTAAAATTAAATAAAGAGTAAAACTTTGGTAAAATATACAGGGCCTTCTATTTGAAAACAATTTTTTGATAATTATTTAAAAATGTTGTAAAGGGTAATATGAAAATGCAAATTTGGGAAAATTAAAAATTGTTCAATTCGTTAAAAAAATAACTTTAGGTAAAATTTCCAACGCGCACAAATTCTTTAAAGTGTTATAAATACGCCATAACATTTTTGAATTTTTTAAATTTATAATTAATACATTAAAAAACTATATATAGTATGACATACCCGGGTTTTGACACTGCGCAAGGATACATTTTCAGCGTTAAATTAAAATTATAAGTAATGGAATTAGAATTTTGGTAGTTGAAAGTTTTTCATTGGAAATATCCTGCTCTTTAAGATTTTTTTTTTATAATTTATCATTGATATTTGACGAGATATCCACGAAAAACGAAATATTTTGTTTTTTTTTCAATCTGTAATTGTTTATAACTTTTGTAATTTTTTATAAACATATCCACTTTGTCAATCTTGTCACAATATCCTAGAGATTATTCCAGCACAGATTTACAGAATATTAATATTATTATAAAATTTAAAATATTTTGTAAATCTGTGATTCCAGATCAAATGTGCTATACAGAGTGTTTCAGAACTATGGGGGTTGTTCAGTGCAACAAAAGAATCCATTTGAGTATAGGAACCCATGTCCGGAAATGCGTCACTAGTTTTATTAGAATCCAAAGGCGTCACAAGAGCCTACAGGGGTTATTATTTATGATTTTTAAGGTTGTCAGGTGTGTAGGTAGGTATATATGATTTTTTTTATTAAGGTGTCAGATTCTCGCATGGTTCAGCTTTCGAGCTTAGACTTAAAAAGTCCTCCTGCAAGGCCACAAAATGGCTCGAAGCATATAAAATTGTAACTTGATATTTCCTGGCTAGCTTGTCCGTTTTTTCATTTTCATTATTCATTATTAGGTTATCTTCATGGCTTCGTTCCCATTCTAAACTTAGGTTCTGGGACACGTCTATACTCTCTAGGGCATTGAAATAATACTTTTCCAAACTAATGGCAAAACTTGTCACTGGCCTGTTACTATAAATGCTAGCCCCTGAACCTTGATTGATCATTGAGCCATTATATGGACCAAACTAGCTCTGCTATCATGCTGCATCAGGGCTAATTTTCAGTTCTAATTTTCAGTTACGCACGGGAGTTTCACAAAGTAGAAAAAACATCGTCACAAATTAAAACAACATTGATTATTACAAATAACATAGGAGTAAATGTAGAAGGACGTACAGCATTTGAAAAAAAGGAAAACGTTTGTACTCTTCCAAGCTTATGTATGAATTCAAATAAAATTTGAGGATGTTCGCATCTTATTGCTCGGTGGGCGAAGTAGGTTCTCTTTAGTGGAAAGTTTCTTAATACAATTAATTTGTATAACGATGGTGCCGGTTTTCCTGTATGATGATCCGGCCTGATGATGGCCTACGGCCGAAAGTCGTTATCTAGCCTTTTAAAATAGCTTAAGTGTGTTAGTTGCAGTTGAGGCGAGTTATTTCAAAACATAAATTTTTGCACATAAGTTCCTTTATCTAACTAGGGCAGAGTAGGTCTGTACTGTACCAAGATATTTTTAGTTTAAAAAATTCTAAATGGTCTAGTCTATCACCTCCTTGTTTCTGCAGTCTAGTGATTTTTTTATTAAAATTTCTTAAACATTAATACGAGATATCGGCGAAAAACGATATATTAGTTATGGCCACAATATTGACCACTCTATATATATATTTGCTTACTTTTATATTAACGTTGCTTTGTGTTATATTTCACTGTATCTGCTACTTTAAGTCTATATAATATCATGTAACGGCCTTATGCCTTAATCTTCGTTGTATCATACTTGCTGCTAGTACTTATTGTCAAATAAAAACTGTTTTTTAAAACGTGCTTCGCACGATAAGAAACATAACTGGCGCAGTCTCATTTTTCTAATAATTTTTATAAAAAGAATTTCGACATAAAATCTCAAATAAGACACGCTCATCTAAATGACGAAGAAAGAAGAGAATTATTTAAATTAATTCGAGAATTCGCTGATATTTTTCATAAAGAAAATAAAAAATTAACTTTTACAAATAAGATTAAACATGAAATAAGGACAACCGATGAAATTCCCGTACACTCCAAATCTTATCGCTACCCGTTCATCCATAAAGAAGAAGTCCAAAGACAGATAAACAAGATGCTCAATGATGGAATAATCAGACCAAGTCAAAGTCCCTGGAACAGTCCAATATGGATAGTTAGCAAAAAGCTAGACGCTAGTGGAAAACATAAATGGAGAATAGTCAATGACTATAGAGGAATAAATTCCAAAACCATCGACGATAGATATCCGATTCCTAATATAACAGATATATTAGACAACTTAGGAAGATGTTCATATTTTTCAACGATAGATCTTTCTTCAGGATTTCATCAAATTGAAATGGCACCTAACTCGATAGAAAAGACAGCATTCACTCTAGAGAATGGACACTACGAGTATGTGAGAATGCCATTCGGATTGAAGAACGCACTCGCAACTTTCCAAAGGATAATGGATTATATACTACGAGGCCTTAAATTCTGCCTAGTATATATGGACGATATAATAATATTTTCTGTAAATTTGGAAGAACACATAAAAAATTTGAGAACAGTTTTTGAAAGGCTAAGAAATGCCATGTTAAAAATACAACTTGATAAATCGGAATTTCTTAGAACTGAAGTAGAGTTCTTAGGACATGTTATTACCAAAGAAGGAGTAAAGCCAAATCCAAAAAAGATCGAAGCCATACAAAAATTCCCGATTCCTAAAACAGCTAAAGAAATAAAATCATTTCTCGGACTATTAGGATATTATCGAAGATTTATTAACGGATTTGCAAAGCTGACGAAACCTTTTACACAATGCTTAAAAAAAGGCGTAACAATTAAACTAACACCTGACTATATAGAAGCATTTGGAACTTGTAAAAATCTTTTGTGTAATAATCCAATTCTGCAGTATCCAAATTTTGAGAAACCATTTATCTTATCAACCGATGCATCTAACATAGCTATTGGAGCAGTTTTAAGCCAAGGTGAAGTAGGACAAGATTTACCCATCGCCTATGCTTCAAGAACTTTAAACCCAGCAGAAACAAATTATTCAACTATTGAAAAAGAATTATTAGCCATTGTTTGGGCTACAAAACACTTTAGACCCTACCTGTTTGGTAGAAAATTTACAATAGTCACTGATCATAAACCCCTGCAGTATTTATTCAGTTTAAAAGAACCAAATTCCAGATTAGTAAGATGGAGATTAAAACTTGAAGAGTACGATTACGAAATACAATATAAAAAAGGATCCATAAATACCAACGCCGATGCCCTATCTAGAATAGAAATCCATATGATGGAGAATGATTCAACAATTGGCAGCCCTGGAGATATTTCTAACGACATAGATCAATACCTTTCTACTACTAACTAACTGAAGTATTTGATTCATCTTTAACACAACCTAATCCTCCAGAAAAAGAAAGTAAAATCAAAATTTTACAAAATATCCAAATAAGACCCCCTGGTCCATTAACAAGTGGAGAAACCACACACTCTGCAACAGAAGACCCAATTCTAAATATACCTTTTACAGAAAATTGTTTTAACACCTATACAAATCAAATCTTAATAACTCACGGCTTTAAAAAAAAATATCATGCTTTTAAAACTACTCATTTTGGAAATAAAAATCGATATCATTTAACCTTAACTGAAAACTATGAAAATGAAATAATTTACTTCTTTAAAGAATACATAAACCCCAAAGTTGTACATTGTTTATTTATTAAACAAACTGAAATCAATAATCTAGATCAAAATAAAATAGCTACTATTTTATCGAATACATTCAGACACGATTCTTATAAATTAGTGATATCTAACACCTTTTTAAATGATATAGTCGATACTCAACATCAAAGAAGCTTAATAGAAAACCACCATGAAAAATCATGTCATAAAGGTATTAATGAATGCTTAATATCTCTAAAGAAAATGTATTATTGGCCTAACATGAAAAATGATCTAACTGAATATATTAATAATTGTGACATTTGTCAACAGGCAAAATACGATCGCCATCCCTTAAAATTAAAGTTTTCATTAACCCCAACTCCAAAAGAACCTTTAGAATCAATCCACATAGATACTTTTCAGATATCTAATATTAAATTCTTAACAGTAATCGATGTATTTTCACGATATGCACGGGCATACCCACTAGAGCCTACCAATAATGTAATAACTGTTTTAGATAATCTATCGATATTTATTAGTCATCATGGAATACCCCAACTAATCACTTGTGACAATGGTACTGAGTTTAAAACATCCCTTATGATAGATTTTTGTAAACTCCATAATATCAAAATCCACTATACCACACCAGGCAACTCTAATAGTAATAGCCCTGTAGAACGTTTACATTCGACCCTTATTGATTCCATTCGAGTCTTAAAGTTAAAACACCCAAATGCGACAACAAAACAACTCATGCTTTATGCCATTATGAGATACAATTGTTCTGTACACAGCGTAATAAACCCTTTGACATAATAAACGGACGTTTAAATGCTTTAGATCCCTTTGATTTGACAGACGAAATCAGTCAATACAAAAACCAGATTAAATGAAAAGCAAAATAAAAATCGTGAAATACCACCCGAACTAAACCCTGGAAAGAAAATATATATAACGGACAAAACAGCCTTAAGAACCAAGGACAAACCCCGTAAAAGAATTGACTATGTAAAACAAGATATAGGTAACAAAATAATAACACAAAAAGAGAAAGTCATTCATAAAGCTTTAATTCAAAAGCCTAAAACCTTTCCTAAAAAAGACTTTCTTCTCCCCAGGAAAAATGAACCTCCTGACGAGCCTTGCCATCATCCTTCAGATGACAGCAGCGATAGCGAATGACCGTAACCTATCAATAAATCCTATCGAAACTCCATTACTCCCATTTCACTTAGGAAATGCCAGAGTTATAGAAAATAAACATACCTTTATACATTATATAGAATTAAAACCTCTACAATTAGAATTAGAAAACATAGAAAACGCTTTTAGAATTTTGGAAGCTGCATGCAATGAAACTAACATAATTAACTCTCTGCTTATGCACCATATTAACACTATTAACCTGCTTACTCATGCTAAATATTTCATTAACGAAGTTAGAATTAAGCTTAACAATATTAAACCTCACAATAGAGCTAAACGTGGCTTAATTAACATATTAGGAAAAGCATCGAAATGGCTTTTTGGTACCTTAGATGCAGACGATGGAGAAAGATATGAACAAGCAATAAATGAGCTTAAACTTTCTCAAAACTCTTATAAAAAGGAGCTTAACTTGCAAATATCATTAACAAAAGACTTAATTAATAATTACAATAGCACTATCACTATTCTAAGCAAAAATCAAAACTCTTCGAACAAACATGTTGCTTTATTCGAAAAACATATGAATAAAACTATTAATGATCTCTCAATTTTATTAAAACTTTAAAATACCATAAATCAATTAATAAAAAATTGCCAAAGTTTCATAACATTTTTAGACAACCTAGAAGACGCAATAATGTTTGCAAAGCTCAATACGCTTCATAGTGCAGTAATTTCAGCTATCGAATTAGAACAGATAATTTCTAATTTAATAACTCTTTATGGTGAAGAAAAAGTTATAAAATTTATAGATTTAAATTATTACTATCAAATTGCCGGATTACAAGTAAATTTCTCAAAAGACAAGATTATATTTGCCATACATTTTCCTTTATTTATAAAAGAAAATTTTAATATTTACCACTTGTTCACCATCCCTATAAACAATTCAATTATTGTTCCGGAATTACCTTACCTTATACTTGGGCCATACTCGCACCAATATCAAGAAGAAGCCTGTCCTGTCGTCCAAGATCAATACGTTTGCCAGAACAATTTAGGACCACCAAAAGCTGATTGCTCAACAGCTCTGATCCAGAAAGCTGAGAACTCACCCTGCAAGCTCCTCAAAGTCAATGTGTCTACCCTTATTATACAAACTATTACCAATGAGTTTGTATTGATAATCCCAACTTCCTCAAAAGTAAAAATCCAAATGCTCTGTGATTCAAGAAGAATTTTCTTCGCAACTAGACCCAGTTTGGTCCAGATACCATACAAATATGGAATCGAAATCCTCGGATCCCAATTTTGGAACGAAGAAACAATCCTGGATTATGTACCCTTCCACTTACCAGAAATATCCTTTACTAACATTGAATTCCAACTACCCATGGAAACGATCCAGCTCGACTCTATCGATCCGATCTTAATAAAAGCACTTCAAGACCAGGCAAGAGTTATCAAAACCCTTCCAGAAGAAGATGACCAAATCCATCCAGCCACATGGAGTTTTGCCACAACCCTTGGAGTCATACTGATCCTGTGCTGCATAGCCTTTGCAGTATACGAATTATTCTTCAAGAAAAGAACAGTTCCAGAAGATCCAGAACAGAAAGAAGACGCCACCAAGAATGTTGAAACAAATATGACATCCCTGTTGTTTCAATCTTAGGAGGGAGGAGTTATGGCCACAATATTGACCACTCTATATATATATTTGCTTACTTTTATGTTAACGTTGCTTTGTATTATATTTCACTGTATTTGCTAGTTTAAGTCTATATAATATCATGTAACGGCCTTATGCCTTAATCTTCGTTGTACCATACTTGCTGCATGTACTTATTGTCAAATAAAAACTGTTTTTTAAAACGTGCTTCACGCGATAAGAAACATAACTTGCAGTCTAGTGATTTTTTTATAAAAATTTCTTAAACATTAATACGAGATATCGGCGAAAAACGATATACTTTGTTTGTTGTTTTTTTATGGTTTTTAAATATTGCAATTTTTTATGAACATATCGACTTTGCTATCACAATATTTTAAACAATATTCTGGATCAAATGAGCTAGCGTTTTTAGGACGCCTACATCTATTTTTAAACTTTTTTAACTTATTGAACAAAAACAACCATTTCGGATAAATGTTTTGGTTTTTTAATTAAATGCGTTTCATTATCTAAAAAGACAAACGGTTTTTATACATTTTATTTCAGTTTCTTGGTATTCCGCTTTACGCAGGTGCATGCATTTAATGAATTTAAACTACTTAGCTGTTGGGTTTTAATAGTTACGCAAACTTCAATTTACCAATCGCTTTTTAACTTTTTAATTAAGTATCATTCAGTGACAAAAATATTATTTCAAACCTAATTTACTTACTAGTTTGTAGTTATAATCTGTGCGGTGAACCGAATATATGGGAGTGTCTTTAATTCATCAAAATGATAAATAAATCCACTGGGTTTTCCATATTATTCAACTTTTTGCTACCTAATGTAAATCATGGAAACCCCAATAATTATAAGGGTTAAAACAAAAGCCACAAACCATTACATGTGAGTAATAATTATTAATATGTTACAGAAACAAAGGAATTGACATAAATTTGTGTGAGAGTGCAAAAATAAAAACTTAATAAGATTTTTTTCTAATCCCTATATCAAACTGATCCTATTGTGTCCCGAATTAAAAAAAGGAATCTACATAATTTATAGAAGGTTTTAATTAGTCTAAATAAAGTAATAGACCAGATACAACAGATGTATTAATTTAATATATAAGACGTGCAACTAAAACCAACGAAATTAATTAATTGGTTTTTATAAAAAAATTAAAACTAGTGGTACGTTCGTAATGCGTTATTTTGGCGCCCAACAGATGTTTACCAAAGACTCATTTTGCGTTGTCAGACATCTGTTATCATTATTCTTCTTATTTCATTATAAATAAATAAAAAACAAATATGTTTTTTGATGTGGCGAAAGAAAGAGAGAGACAGAATAATCATTTAATCATATAAGGGAGAAAACACTGAATTTTTCATTATTCCTGTAATTTTGGTACAAGAAAGGGTGATTTTGGCGCCCAACGAATTTCCGGAAGTTTGTTTTACGAGTTTTGTGGAGTTATTCAAAATTAAATTATATAAATAAAGAAAAATTACGTTTTTGACTACGTTATGAGAAGGAGAAAAAATAATGATTATTTAAATTTTTTTAATTGAGGGCATAGAACAAAATTTAATTATGGTCCTTTTGAATACTTCGAATTTAAAGAAATAAATAGGAAAAATAGTGAATTTTTCTCTTTTTTTCCACTAATCTTGTGTTTGTACGATTTTTGGAGTTAAAACGCATCATTTTGGCGCCCACTAATTGTTAAAAAAAACTAATTTTTCATTTGACGCCTGCGTTTATTATTTTTATTATTAAAAACCAAGAAGATAAAAATTTTTTGACTTAATGAGAGAAAAAAACAAAATAACTTTTTTCTTAATATAAAATAAATTCGTTTTTCTGAATTAAATAATAAAACTAGGAGCACATATTTTGCAATGCTTGGGATTTAGATACTTTTTATGCCAAAAAATGAAGAAAATTGTGGATTTTTAAATTTTTCCCTCATTTTCACAGATTTTATGGAATTGTTGGAGTAAGATGCAACATTTTGGCGCCCAACAAGAAAAAACAATTTTTTGTTCCGGATGCCATGTTTAATTTTTCTTGCTAAATTATTTTTCTAATTAAACCATAACCATTTTGCTACTTATTATAACTTGTAATTCTAATTTCATAATTAACCTATGCAATACTTTAGATTTAGGTGCAATGGATCGGAAAATATTATACATTGCTGTTTTTTTTTTGGATCTGAGTGCGTTATTTTGGCACCCATCAATTTTTCTGTGTACCTTATTCTTAGCATTAAATTACAAAAAACAAAGAAAAAATGCGTTTTTTAT
This sequence comes from Anthonomus grandis grandis, assembly GCF_022605725.1. Taxonomy (NCBI): domain Eukaryota; kingdom Metazoa; phylum Arthropoda; class Insecta; order Coleoptera; family Curculionidae; genus Anthonomus; species Anthonomus grandis. The sequence continues at coordinate 2,172,722 of NC_065546.1, forward strand.
TGTTAGGAGAAACACAGAATTTAATGATTTAAGGGCACCTAAGAATGTCCGGCTTCCAGAAATTTGTTATGTACATTATATTAAAATTTTGGTATGGAACCACGCGCTTTTAATTAGATAGGCAATCTATTACAATAAGATAAAATATACTTTATTTTTTAGCACTATATAACATATTCATGAGAAAAATATAAAGAGTATACATATACAATTTCTTTGTTAAATATTGGTTCATCAAAGCACGCACCTAGTACATAAATATTTGCCAAAAAAAAAAAAGTTGACTATAAGAATTAGTCCATTATTTCATGTATGAAGAATGTCAATGTCACATTTGTTCCAAATGTGAATTTGCTTATGCAAATTTTTTGACAAAACACACTTTACCGTTTGCTTTTTAAGTTAAGGTCAAGTTTGTCTATAAATCAAACTTTTTTCCGTTTTTGGAGAATGGTGTGCAATATTTGCACTACTCGAAGAAAATTGGAATTTTTATTATAGTATGAGCTAAGATAGTTTTGATACTTAGCATCTTAAGAACTATTAGAGGTGCTATATTGGGATGGTTTTTATTAGACTCAGAAAGTCAAGAATATAAAAAAATCGTGGGATCGATGGATTAACAATTCAGCTTTTCAGTATTGTTGATACTTTCGGATTGATAATACCGGATGTATCACATAATAAAATAGGTATTTGTTCAATTTTACATCTTATCATCATTTTTCGTTCAAAATTGCTTATGTAATTTAGGATTTTTTACAAAAATTAGGAACTAATAAAGGGATAGAAATTAAAATTTAACTTGAGCCAACATATCGGTACGACGACACCTCAAAACAGTTTTTATCAATTTGCAAGAGACGTTATAGCTTCAATAAAGACTTGAAAGTGCGTTCCGTTCGACCCCTCACTAATAATATAAAACCGGAAAAGAAGAATAATTTACATATGCTTTTAGAAAAAAGATTTGGATTGAATTGGGAAGAAATTATTCCTCTATTCACCTTCCGTTTTAACAATAAGGTGATTCAAGAAAATTTGGAGGTAATAGACGACGCTAACGATCCGGAAGAAGAGTGTCTTTGTCTTGAGGAAGAAAAGGAACTAAAGCATATCTAAAATATAAGAATAAAACCTTTTGTTTTTTTTTAATAAATAAGAAGTCTTTCTCCTGCATTGAATTTTATTAAAAACCCCTAAATAGGTTTTATATTTTTATTTGTTGTGAAACTACTAAATAAAAAAAACGTTAAATAATAAATTTAACTAAAATACTAAAAAATAGGTATTATTTCAAATTCCATATTCAGAGGAGTGACTTATCAAAACGCATTTTGTCCTATATGATGAATCAAAGCGCATTTTGTCTTAGAATTTTATTACTTTTTTTAAAAACCTCTGCTATTTTTGATTTGAACAACATAATTTTTTATATCTGCTCTCGATTTTACACATTATTTTACTCTAAACCATTTTGGTTGAGCTGTAAATCGTTTTTGCTCATTATTGAGAAACTGGATTTAGGTGACATAATGCGCTTTGATAAGTCACTCCTCAATTATTAACGACAAATGGAAGAACCTTTGAAGTGTTTTGTCGGTATTTATAACATAATAGTAAATTGGCCTTGGATTTGACATATCATTGTTACGAATTATCACGGAAACCTGTCAGTTTCTGATATAATTCGAGTTGTTCAGACATTTTTCAATAATAATAGTTATTCAGACAATTTTGTCAGCGACAAATGGATGACCATTTTGTGCCTTAATAAATTATTTGACATTTCAACTGTGAAATAATTTACTTATTTTTTTATTGGTAAGTCGTGCATCACTATAGTGGAACAAAACCTTTCTTTCAATTTGAGCAAATACTCGGTCAGGGGGGAGAAAAGAATGACCAACAATGGGAAATATAAGTTCTACACATTTCACATTGGGGGGAGAACAGCATTGCAGCCAGTATTGAATCATCCCAACCATTGTGGTATTTTTATTTTGCCCCCCCCCCCCCCCCCCAACGTACTTGCTCGATCTCTTGATGATTAAAACTGAAATGTTTGAGAGTGTTAAAAACGGCGAAAACTATCTCATTGGAGCTTCTTTGACGATCATTCTCTGTCCATATGAATCATTTTACTGTTTGAGGGTTAAAACTGGACTTTGAATGTCCACTTACTACAGTAAAATTATACTTAGAGGCTTATCTGCATACTAAAATAACAAGCTTGGTCTGGAATTTTCGGCAGCGGTAAATTTTTTTGGCAGTCAAAAAGAAAAATTTTGCAATTCTGGGATTTGTATCTCTTAGCAAGTCATAAAATGCTTTGCTGCGTAGTTTGTGTACGGGCTGTTCTGTTATTGCCTTTACCTTTTCGTGTGGATCGGTGATTTTTTTAATTTTCTCCCGAAAATTGTAGACATTTAGAACAAACATCAACTTTTGGTGATCCAAAGCCAATGTTGTACTTTCGTACAAAAATATGTCTGAAAAAACACTGCTTGACTCTTAACTGTTCGTTCACTTTTGAATTATACATCCTCCACAATTTAACTATGTTCAGTTCACAAGGTCTTCTAATAACTGTTTTATTCCTCGCGTAATGAGTGTCACAACAAGTTATGGATTCAATAAAATGCTGTACGGCCTATTTTTTATGGGCTGATTTGTTTGAAACACGGCCTCCTCCCCTTCTTTCAACTGGCAAAACACCTGTTTCGTGATATTGTTTCAGTATTCTTTCAATTCGATTTTTTCCAACACCCAGTATAGCTACAAATGTCTTTTTACAAACAGAAATTTGTCCTTTTGGAGCGATAATTTGTACTGCACACTGACTGTCTTTGGTTTGTTTCGAACATTTTCTTTAATTTTGGTACCAGGTCTTTTTGGTTTATTCGTTACGCAGTGTTTTAATATAAACAAATCTTGATATGATTTGGATGCCTGATGATAAAACTTTTCATTAATTTTTGTTATTTCGGTCATAGTAAGCGATAAACATTGAAGCTTTTTTGTTTTATGATCACACGTGGGAACTTCAGGAAGGCACTTTCGCGGATATCTAAAAACGAATATTGTCGCTGTAGAATGCACTAATAAAAAATTCTTAAGTAAACATACCTTTTTTTTTGGTTTTTTCTCTTTTCCATTCCTGCTCATTAACCAGTCTTTTTTGACCCTTGCCTGCTGGACTAGGATCAATAGTAATGTCACTATCCATGTCGTCATGTAAAGTCCAATTCAGAGATCTATTAGAATCTTTGATGTGTCGCAGATGCCGCACTAACTAGCCCGTGCGCCTATGTCGTATTTATTGTCGCATGAATACATGTTTAAATGGTAAGATTTTATATATTTTTTATTTTTCTTTCGAAAATATCCATTTTTAGAAAGAAAATAATATCACAAGAAAATAATATCAAAAAATTGACCGCGGACTTAAATCCAAGCTTACAAAATATTTTAAACACTCCCAGCACTCACAGCCTTGTCACCTCTTTTTAGCCAGTCTATTAAACAAAGATAAAACATCTGCGTTCTGGCGATTCCTACTTTAGGCTGTGCAAGTAATTGTGTATCTCTCTCTATCCCACTGATTTTGAGAATTACGGGGCCGTACCCAGATAAATTTATGGGCTGTTTTTGTATTACTTTTGACGTGTTTTTAAAGAAATCTTTAAGGATGGGTCTATCACCTTTAATAGTTGAGAGGGAGGTCAGGTGAGGTCATTATTATTTGATGGGTTTTGCTGGTTTTACTTTTTCCCCTTTTATGAAAGTGGTGAGTTTAGAATTTGGCCTGTATTCGTCTAAATTTGTTGCAGTTTTTATTGTGAGGAAGTGTGTTTTTTTATGTGTTTGTGGATTTGTTTTAGTATTATAACTGCCCCTGTTTGCCCTTCAGCGAGACAATAAAGACTACTTCTTTCACCATTCTCAGGGAAAAACCCTTTTTTGCTATAGTAAGAAAAACACTGTTTTTATTAAGAAAATAAGTCTAAAATTTTGTCTTTTACAGCTTACTTCCCTCTGTTGTCGCAGTTGAGGATCAAATTTCGTGTTTGCCTAGGAATTTTTTTTGACGAAGAAATTTACAACAAGTCACATTTTTTTCTTACTTAATAATAACTACAGTAATTTTTTCAAAAAGGAAAATGTCAAAATTTTGCAATTATTGATTTATGGATTATTCTGAAGATTTTTTTAGTCTTTTTTAAAGAAATGACTAAAATCCACTAGCTAAAAGCCCAGAACATTGAAATTTCATCCCAGGAGGGCTTGTGCGAAAAAAAAACATTTATTCCTTATTGGCACCCCAATATTTTAAATTTTTTAAAATCAACATTTTTTCAATTATTGATTTATGGCCATCTCTTTTCTGAAGAAATGATTGGAATTAAATGTCAAGACAATTGAATTTTCATTCCACGAGTGCCTGTCAAAAATAAAATAATTTGTCCCTTATTGACACAATAATATCTTGAGTTCTAGTAGTCAAGATTTTGAAATTATTGATTTATGGACTACTCTAAATGCTTTTTTAGTCTTTTTAAGAAACGCTTGAAATTCATTTACTAAAAGTCAAAAAATTGGATTTTTTGTTCCAGGAGTGCCTGTAAGAAAAAAAATAATTTGTCTCTTATTGGCCCGCCAATATCTTGAATTCTAGTAGTAAAAATTTCGTTATTATTAATTTATTGACTACTTTGAAGACTTTCCTAGTCTTTTATATAAAAATAACTAAAAGTCGGAAGAAAATGGACATTTTATTCCAGAAGGAAAAAATTTGTACTTATACCTTGAGTTCTAACAGTCAAAATTTTCCCGTTATTGATTTATGAACTACTTTAAAGATTTTTTTATTCTTTTTTGAAGAGAAGACTAGAATCCATTTATTAAGAGCCAAGAAAATTGCATTTTTATTCCAGTGGTGGCTGTAAAAGACAAAATAATTTGTTTCTAGTTAGTACCCTAATATCTTAGGGTTCTATTGATTTAATTTTGAAATGAATGAGTTATGGACTACTCTGAAGGCTTTTTTAGTTTTTGTTAAAGAACTTACTAAAATCCATTTTATAAAAGTCAAGTAATTGGAATTTTTATTTCAGGAGTGCCTGTAAAAACATAATAATTTGTCAACATTTATATGAGATAAAAGTATACTTATCTCATTCCTTTATGAGCTAGATAGAGATAAACTTATGTGTCAAAAAGATATTGATACATTTTAATATTCAAACGTTTTTTCATAAATAACATTTAAATAATGAGTGTTTATGGGTAAAAAAATTGAATGGGTTTATACAAAACGACAGTCAACTGATCAAAAATTAGTAAGCCCCAAAATTTTGTTCCAATCTTATCTTTTGGCTCATTGACAACATGCAGCAATATATGCCCTTCAGCGACACAATAAAGACTGCTTCTTCCTTCATTATCTGGAAAAAAGTCCCTTTTTTGCCATAGTAAGAAAACCCTATTTTTATTAATTAAACAAGTTTAAAGTTTTGTTTTTTTCAGCTTACTGCCCCCGTTTGTCCTTAAGCGACACAATAAAGAATATAATTATAATGTAATGCTTTAGTATCCATATGCTGATGTGCGACATGAAGTTGAAATCCATAGCAGCAACAGAGAAACTGTTTCCTTCCTTAATGGAAGAAACTGCTAAAGAACAAAGGCAAAAAAACAGAATTTAGAAAATTGTATTAACTCTTTGGGCCAGATTCAAAAGACTGGTTAAATTTATAAAAGTATTTAGTATCCTTACTGTAGTTTTAGGATTCAGTATACTTAAAATGTAGGACTTGTATAAGATTTTTAGTTTTTAGTATAAGCATTTATCTTTGTTAATTTTCATCTAATCTCTCCTATTATGCACAATAACTAAATATGAGGCAAACAAATTAATAAATATTACATTCAGGATGTAAAGTGTGTTTTTTGCAAGTAAAACTTGTGTCTTTTAAACGCATAAGATATAGACAGCTAGATGATTTTTAATGTAAAAGTTGATTTTAAAAAATATACTTCCACTTTTCTGACTACATATAATTACTTTTTATCAAAAGAGATTGGTACGAAATATAGAGATGGGGGTTTTCACGAGTATATTATTATAATAATATATCATAATAGGTATTAATTTAAAAAAAAAACAATAATAAAGGACATTGAATATGGCAGCTAAAATCCCCATTAATAATCACCACCAAGTAAAAATAAATCTCAATACCCAAAAAAACGGAAATTTGAAGACAAACCAAAACATTTTACCCTTTTGTGTTAAACAGTAAATATTTAATGCATTAATCCACAGAATAAATAGGCCTAAGTAATTCGTGCCATTCGTATTCTCTCATCACTTGTTATAAGGGACTGATGGCGCTAAAAACTAAACTTATTAAATTAAAATTTTTAGTAACTCAGTTTACTTACTTAAATCTTACTTATATTTAAATTAAATATTATCTACCTATCAACTATCCTGAATATCTAACTTAATAAAACTAATCCCAAGAATCCCGAATAATAAATTTTAAGGCCGGACCTGTGCAACTTTTCACGATTGAGTGCCTGTGACTCAAGTCAGACGTCTAACAAAATAGTACGTGGGCGCATGTAGTCATATTTTACGAAACAAATGTATAAATTCTTTAAAAAAATGCTTAAAACATTTATTTATTCAATAAAATGATTAAATATCGCTTAGAATATTACTTTATGACTCTATCCATATAAAATTTTGCGATTTAAACATGCATGTCATGTGACAATACAAGCAACACCGGCACACGGACTATTCGCGGCACATCAAAGATTCTAATAGATCTCTGAACTGAACTATACTTATAGATTAATTTAGAAAAATAATGGCGCCACGCTGCTTGCAGGTTCACGTGACTAGACAAAGTCACGCTTTGACTGGCTAAAAAGCAAATGCCTGCTTTTGCACCTAGGGGGCTCATATAAATGTCTGCTTTTGCATCTAATGCTAGATTTAAATCATGAATAAAGGCTTTAAAATGTCTACTTATGCACCTGATGGTGACAAAATCATATTGTCAAATATCTGTTTTTGCTTTTATACGCTTCAAATAATAAAATTTCAATAATGCTGGTTTTTTGAAAGTACCCACTATCGATTGTCTTATGCCAAATTATTTGTAAAAAAAAAACACTTTTTAACTATGGTAATGAGCCTCCCTAGTTCTATTTGAAAAAATTGATTTAGACCCGAAAAAACGATTTTGCAAACTTTAGACGCATCTAGGAAAGTCAATTACATTTTACTTATTATACATATTATATTTAATTATTATATTTAACAAAAGAGAGTCAATTATATTTTTCTAGGACTACTTGATGTAAAATTAACGATTTTAAATTATTCATGGCACTCTAGATTGAAATTTAAAAAAATAAATAATTTAAAGGTTAGATGTCAAAAGTTGACATATGGGGTGTCATTTTTATAAGATTATAATTTTCCATCAAAATATGTTAAAAAAGTGTGAGGTAAGTCCCATTTAAAATAAGAAAGTTAGGATCATTTCCGGTTAAACCAGAAGTGACAGAAAACAACTGAATACGTTAGCCAATCCCAATTCGGATGCTACACCCACTTACCAAATTTCATGTTTTTAACTTAAAAATTTAAAAAGTTATAGGGGCGGACAACTTTCCTAAGACGCCCGGTATATTAAAGCAGTTACATGATAAATATTACAGTTGATATTCATTCCAAAATCCTAATAAAAAGCTATAAACAAATTTTGCAAATTAAGTTGGCAAAATTTCATAAATTAGTATATAAACACTAATTAAATATTTATTTATTTATGTGTTAATTTATAAAAATTTAGCCACATATAGTAGTAATAAAAAAATAATAAAAAAGTATAATAATCGAAGAAAATTTAATATTTCTTAATAATAGGAAATTTTGAACAAGGACGTAAATATCTTTGTTTACACCGTGGCAGATAAGTTATACGTACCTTAGTACGTAGTATGTAATAAATAGTTTAACTATTTAAAAAGGATAATTAGTAATCTCTGCAATTAAGTGAGTTTTTTACTAAATAATTAAAACGTGCCATGGAAAAAAACTTTGAAAATTACTATGTATGAGAATCCTCCTTGATGACAATTTTTTTTAATTTGTGCACATAATAAATTTATAGAAGCATCTCATGCAGGGAATAAAATTACTTTAATAAATTACTTAAGGTGGGTGACATTCCGTCATTGAGTACGGCACCCAAGCAAAATCCGGCAAGTTTTATTTCCAAAATTTCCCGTGTATTTTTTTTATTCCAGCACCTTTGTCAAATAAAAGCTTTTAAAAAAATTATACAGTTGATTAAACAATCTGTTTTTTTTTATTGTACCTAGAAATGATGTGCCTCTCCAACAAAAATATGTTTCTTAAACATTACTTTTTAAGAGCACTAGAAAAACCATTTTTTTGGACTTTTTACAACTTTAAAAATAAGTACTTAACTTTGATGCCATTTTTTTGCGAAGAAAATATAAGACATGCGAGTGACCCTGAACCTTAAAAACTTCTTTAAATCATACTGATTCCAGCAAAGTACAACTTGAATAGATTATTAAAATTTCTTATTGTCTAATTAAATTTTTATTTTTTTAAGTAATAAGCAAAAGAAAATATTCCATGGCTAAATCAATATTTTGCTTTATTATTTTACGAAAGAATAATAAAATTAAGATAGTAAAGTGTCTCAAAAATGTTTAAAAATACATAAGTATGTCGACTTCTAATACTGACCAATTTATCTACGGTTATTTTGAAGAATGTTGATTTGTCGTGTTTTTTGTCGTAAACAAAATTTAAAAATAATTTAAAATAGGTAGTGTTGTGTTGTCCAGGTACTGGCTAAGTACATACAATTTTGTATTATTTATACAACTGAACACATAATGCCTTATACCGTCCGTGAGTATGCAGAAATGCATTATGTTTATGGATTTTGTAATGGAAACGCTCGAGCGGCTGAAAGGGAATATCGTGAACGATATCCTGACTACAGTGTGTTTCAACGAGTGCATAACGCATACGTGGAGGGGCAGATTCCTGGAAATCCTCGCAGAATAGGAAGACCTGATAAAAATGCTGAGGCAGAAGATGACATCATTGAAATGGCATTAGAGGAACCTTCAACTAGTGTTCGCCGCATATCAAGACGGTCTGGTATTCCGAGAACAACAGTACACCGCATTCTACGAAGAAACCAGTTGCATCCCTATCATGTACAACGGGTTCAAGATCTATTACCGGGTGATTATGACAAGAGCGTGGAATTTTGTAGAGAAATGCTTCATCGTAAAGGCAGGATCCACAATTTTTTATCAAAATTTTATGGTCAGACGAATCTAGTTTTCAGAGGGTGGGAATATTTAATTTAATATTCACAATTTACACCACTGGGCATATTTTAACCCCAGAATTGTTAGAAATCTTTCAACATCAATTTAGTGTGAACATGTGGAGTGGCATTCTTAACGGTTCATTAATTGGGCCGTTTGAACTACCAGCCAGATTAAATGGTGAAATCTATAGGAGATTTTTGGAAGAAAACTTACCTGTTTTACTTCAGGATATTCCATTAAATATTCGTCAATCAATGTGGCTGCAGCACGATGGAGCGCCCGCCCATTACAGCCTTCAGGCGAGACAGTTTTTAAATGAGGCCTACCTTGGTCGTTGGATTGGACGGGGAGGTACAATTCGTTGGCCACCGCGCTCCCCCGACCTTAATCCAATTGATTTTTTTCTATGGAAGTACTTTAAGGAGTTGGTATACGCCAGGGAAAATCGTAATGAGGAAGAGCTACGCCACCAAATAATTACAGCAACAAGATTAATTACTCAAAATGAACGTTCATTCAGAATGATTAAGAGAAATTTTATACGCCGATGTAGGTTATGCATTAGATTTCGCGGCAGACATTTTGAACACTTATTGTAAATGATAGCAAAAACTATCATGTAAAACAATAAACCATTTTCTAATGTTTTTTGTACCTTATTGCAATCCACCAACCCAACAAAACACAATTATTTATTTTAAAAAATTGGTAAATATTGATTTAGCCATAAAATTCTTTTTTGCCTCTTTTTTGAAAAACTCAAAATTTAATTAGCCAATAAGAAATAATGTATTTAAGTCATGCCTTGCTGGAATCGGTATGAAACGTAGAAGTTTTTAAGCTACAGGGTCACTCTTATGTCTTACATTTTTGAGAAAAAAATGGCATCAAAGTTAAGGGTACTTATTTTTAAAGTTGTAAAAAGTCCAAAAAGAAATTTTTTTTAGCTCTTTCGAAAAGTAATATTTAAAAAAATTTTTTTATTAGAAAGGTACATCACTTCTAGGTAAAAACAAACAAAAAAACGCATTGTTTAATCCACTGTATAATTTTTTTATAAGCTTTTATTTGACTGTGTTCTTGAATTTAAAAAATACATAAAAATGGCTATAACTTTTAAACTATTCACAATTGCATAACAACATAGGGGGTGATTTTGATTGAACATGACTCCCTCTATCCTCTGTTTGAGTTTGATCCATCACTTTTAGGACACCCTGTATATATTTAAAATTTTTCTAATTTGCCGAATTTAATGGCACAATATTCAGATACAAAAAAAAAAGATAAGAATAGATCATCGTGTCTATATTGGTCTTTACGGTGGGATGGATTGAGTATAGTTCAGTTCAGAGATCTATTAGAATCTTTGATGTGCCGCGAATAATCCGTGTGCCGGTGTTGCTTGTATTGTCACATGACATGCATGTTTAAGTCGCAAAATTTTATTAGTCCAGGCGAATTGTACCAATTTTAAGCAAAAAAGGAAAAAATTGTTATCCGGAAACTAACGACGGGAAAAGGTTTGGGGGGGTATCAGGAACGAGAAAAAAATTCATGCAGGAGCAGGTTAAGGGAAGTAAAGTTTTGGGGGGGTGAAAAATTGTACCTTTTCGATTTGCGGCGAAAGTTGACGTCAAAGAAAAAAATGTATAATGGAAAAGTTGTAGGTAATAAAAAAATCTACAACTTTTATAGAGGCCACTTTGTGACATAACCTCAAATTTTCCAAGAAAATCGCGAAAAATTGCTGTTTTTTAATTTTTTTGTTTTTTATTTTTCATTTTCGGACAAGCACACTGATTTTGATCAAACTTGGCAAAAACATACTTTCATGTGTCCTTAAAAACCACAATTTTTTTCAGACCGAAATATTGAAAATTTTCCGAGATATTAAGTTTTTACAAAAAAAATACGTTTTTTTCAATTAAAATTTGTCCTTCAAAAAATCATCGTAGGAGGTTCATCCAGGTTTCATTTTGTTTGTTTTTTTATCTACTTTCAGATTTTTACTGTAAACCACTTGTTGGAAGGTGACGAGGTAGCTTTCTGTGATTTTTTTATTAATAAGAAACAACTATTTCGAAATAGTAGTACCCCTGCAACGCCAGTTTCACGAACCAGGTCTGCTAGTAGAGAAAGTTCATCTTCAACTGTTCAAGTTGCTCCAGTTCCAGTACCTACTACAGTCCAAGTGGATCTAACAAAAAAACCTGCAGAAAGATCCAAAAATCCAGAAGTTCGCACAAACCAAACTCCAACTGCAGTAAAAGTTGTAACCAGAGCAGCTGCAGGAAAAACAAATTCTAGTTTGGGGAAACGTGTGGACAAATCTAGAAACAAAAATTAAATTAATGATGTGCTGTTCGTTTATGCAAAAAATCAACTTTTTTTTTGAATTTTTGTTTTTAGTTTTTAACCTAATAGTAGTGTTCTTAATAAATAGGATAGTTATTGTTATATATATGTTAATATTTTCTGTATGTGTTTATATTAATCTCTATTTGTTTTTTATCGTTCCTTTCTAGCAAGTATTTATAGTGTACGTCTCGTTTTTTTTTAACCATCTTTAGGCAAATTTCACCATATTGATTAGTTATTATTTTATTAAATTAAGTATCTATGTATAGAGTGAATCAAATCTTTTTTTTTATGAGAATTGAGTCTGAAATTTTTAATTATGAAATTTCACATTTAAACGTTAGATCTCTATTTACTGGATTTGACGAATTTTCTACTCTGGTCTTACAAAACAATTTTGATGTCGTGGTGGTAACAGAAACTTGGCTGCATGGGGGAATTCCTTCGGAATTATTTGGCATTCCGGGTTTTAATGTTGTTCGTAAAGATCGTTTACATGGTAGAGGAGGTGGGGTGCTGGCTTATATAAGGAATACATTTTCAGTTACTGAGGTTGGCTTTGATTTTGATGTAAGTGAAACTACTGAATATTTGTTTTTTAAATTTAAAATTTATGGTAAGGCCTACTGTGTTGGAATATATTACAGGCCACCTAACTCTCCAATGCAGGACTTTTTAAACGATATTGACAACATGTTTTCTTATGTTTGCAGCACTTTTGATAGTGTTATCTGCCTCGGGGACTTTAATATAGACTTTCTGAGAATTCCAAATCCAGTTTTATCTTGTTTAGAAACGTATGATTTAATCCAAGTCCTAAGTGAGCCTACAAGAATTGTCTTGTACTCTGATCGATCCGATTTTTCCTTTAAAAAGTTTTAAGATTAATCTGGTTGGGACGATGAATGCTGACAATATCTCAGACCATAAGTTGTGTTATTGCGATATTTCGTCACCTAAGATAAAAACTCCTTTAAAAATTATTACATACCGCTGTTTTAGAAACTTTAATTTAGAGCAGTTTAAACATGACCTACTTTCTTTGGACTGGTTTTCAATTATACGCATGAAAGATATTGATGCAAAAATTAATACCTTAAACTCATTTATTCTTCAATTATTTGATAAACATGCACCAACGAAAACTAGAAATGTCACAAAGCCCAAAGCAGATTGGTTAACAGCAAATATTAAAATGCTTATGCGAGACAGGGATAAAGCACTACAAACATATAACAGAGAAAAATAAACCACGGTGGTTTGTTTTTCTCTGCATATAAGTTGTCGAAAAACAACGCAGACTGGCAAGCATATAAGCAATTACGCAACTTGACGGTTTCGGCTATTAGGAGGGAAAAACAATAATATCTAAATTTTATATCGGCACAAAACAACCCACGAAGAACTTGGAATGCATTAAGTAACCTCAATATTCATGTCAATAATAAAAATAGCCAAGACTTACCGCAAAATTTATCGGATCCTAACCTTATTAATAACTATTTTGCCCAGATTTTTCAAAACTCAAGTAATGACTGTCAAAGTGGAATAAATTTTTATAGTTCTAATAAATTTAAGAATGATTTACTTAATTTTTCTTTTACGATGTGTACAAAACAAGAAGTCCATGAAATACTACTTAATTTAAAAAAAAATCTGTCGGCTCTGACTACATTTCTCTGCGTATGCTTAAATATTGTATCCCTCACATTGAAATCTGTATAGTGCATATTATTAATTGCTGTTTTGAAAAGAAATATTTTCCTCCTATTTGGAAAAATGCAAAGGGCATACCTTTACCTAAATCTAACGATCCAAAAAGCTTTTCCGACTTACGTATAATAAGTATTTTACCTGCCTTATCAAAAGTATTTGAAAAGGTTCTATACCAGCTAATCCTAAAATTTTGCAATAACAACGAAATTATACCAGTTAGCCAATGTGGGTTCCGACAAGGTTTCAGCACCTCAACTGCTTTGGCAAAAGTAACTATAAATGATACTTATAATGATATCTTCAAGGCTTATGATACAATAAATCATCAGCTACTTATTGCTAAACTTAAATATTATGGTTTCGAATAGTCAGCATTACAATTAGTAAAGTCTTACCTATCAGAAAGAACCCAGAGCAGAGGAGTATATATATAGTATTTAACTGGAGTCCCACAAGGATCTATTTTGGGCCCACTGTTATTTATAATTTATACGTCTGACTTACTCGCTGCCTTAAAACATTGTAAAAAGGTTACCTATGCTGATGACACACAACTGTACATTTCATTCAAACCTGATGAATATAAAATTGTTAATGACTTAGTAAATCAAGAATTAGACATTATTCAGCATTTGTCAACTGAGCATAATCTAACATTAAACTCTTCTAAATCTAACGTAATGTTATTTGCAAATAAAAAAAAAGTATTTCTAAAGAATAATATTAATATTTCTATTAATCAAGTGCCACTTAACTTTGTTGAGGTGACTCGTAACTTGGGCTTGATAATGGACTCTCAGCTAAGATTTGAACATCACGTTGCAGACATGAGAAAAAAGCATTTTACAACTTAAAACTGCTTTACGCAAATCGTAAATATTTCAATAAAAATCTTGCAAAAATGCTATCTGAATCACTAGTACTATCAAGATTCAACTATTGTGATTTTATTTACTTTCCATGTCTTATTTATCTTGAAAAAAATAAGATACAAGTCATGCAAAATGCCTGTTGCAGACTGATATTTGGCTTGAGTAGACGTGATCATATATCACATAAGGTTAACCAGCTTAAATGGCTCAGAATGGAAAATCGTTGGAGACTTCATTTGGGTAGTTTTTTACATAAGACCATGAATTTATCAATAAATAGTACTCAGTTAGATTGTCTTTTTCTTACTAGGTCTGCAGTTCACAATTTTAACATTAGGCGCAAACATAAATACACAATTCCCAAATTCCGTACTTCCGTTTTTAGAAAATCGTTTGCGTATAATTCAATTACTTTGCTTAACTTATTACCTGCAAACATGAAGTCTTTCAACATTTTAAAGTTTAAATATAAACTTAAAGAAATTTTATTTGCTGAACAACTTGGCTAAAATAAAAGTTTTTTTTTCTTTAATATCTCAAAGCTTTAACTGACTGTTAGCATTATTTGGATAATATGATTCGATAATTATGTTTCTGTTGCCATCAAAATAAAAATAAAAGTAAAAAAGAAGAAGGAAGGAAAAAAAAGGGAAAAAATGAAAATAAAAAAAATTAAAAATTGTGATGATTATTATTTTTTTTTTACAATGGTAAAATGTGTTTTAAAATGTTATTAGGTTAGCTAGTGTAAGGGTACCTGTATTTTTCTGTTTTTTTTTGAATCTGTGTATTTTATCTAATAATAAGTTTTTTATAAGATTGTTTCTATTCTTCTCAATTTTTGTGGTTAAGTAGAATAGCAGTGTTGCTAAACTTCACCATAAACTTGTATTGTTTTTCAAATAAAGGCCAGATGTATTTATTTATTTAAAATTATCATTTATATAAGCTATAAAGAATAATAATAAGTCTGACCAAGAAAATAATGAAAAGCTATGGATTAAATAATCTTATCTATCTTATTCGCTTTATGGATTGTTTTTTTCCAATTTAAGCTTTTTTTAATGAGAAGTAAAAAATCTTATTGTCATTTATTATTAAAACTCTAAACAATGATGCACACTAATAAAAACGTTGTATTTAATAGCTGATCTTTACAAACCGTAATAAACTTTATTCAATAAAAATTAGTCTGAATGTTTTGACGCGATAATTCCCCCTGAACAATCAGGAGCAATAATTTTTAGAAAAAATTACGTTTATATGAACTTTTCCGTTAATAAATCAGTCAAAACCAAATGGTTCCCGTATAACATATAGTAAACATAAATTATCATTTAAGTCCCTTTAAGGAAAATACAACTTTTTCGTCATATTATTAGCGTATTAATAACAATAAGAATTAATGCCGTCTCCTAAGTTTATTATTATTAAATTTACGATAGCTATATGTTGGTTTAGTGTCCTCAGCAGCAAACATTTAAATAAACAAACATTTTAAAGGAAGAATATAATAAATCAATAATCCTAAATTACAAGAGGATAATGTAATAAGAAGGATAATAAAGATAAATGTACTTATGTACCTACTTTTTTCTTACTTATTATTAATGTTTTTTTAATAGTTTCTATTAAGACGCAAAAACTTTGTTGGGCAACATCCTATTAGATTGCATGTATCACGATTTATTAAAATGATACGCCAACGGCCAAAACCTTTTCAAGAGGTATGACAAAAAAACCTCATTTAGCCTTGACAATGATGACCAGCGACAAACTTTTGGGACAAAATAATTAAGAAATACTGCCTGAAACAGATGCGAATGAGTAGACATATATTATTAATACTACATCAAATAAATTCTTAAGTACTTTTAAGTACATAAACTAACTCTTAGTACTAATAATCGCCGCATAAGAACGACCCTTAATTTCTAATATTTTTTTACCTGAACTACTACGGATGACTGACGCCAATAAATTCGAGGCGAAAGGCGAATGAGAAACAGTCAATAAACTACGGTGTTTTAAATTAGACCATTTTTTTCTTTTTCATGCAATATTTCATAAAACTTTAGGAAATTGTCGTAAACTAAGCTCAAGAACAAAAACATTCAAGCCTTAAATTAGTTACTGATTGTTATGTAACGAATGACAAACGGTAAGAAAAACATATTTTCTTATTATTTAAAGTTGATGTATTATAGCACGGTTCTAGTATGGTGTAAATTTTCAAAAACAATAAAAGTCCATAACTAATAGAAAACTTGTTACATATTAAGGCTGTTACAAAGATATATACTGAAGAACATCTCAATAACCTTTACAACTGAATTATTGAAATAAACTTTTTAGATAGGAAATTATTAGGATACTATATTAACATCCGCTCCACTAATACTCTATCTTTTGATTTAAAACTGACTTTTTCAAGCAAACTCCTTATACAACAGTACAATACCTCCGTGGATTACGGCATAAAATGATAAAAAAGGAATTCTGACTTCATATCCATGAAGGTAAATCAGTTCATCTTCATGTATCCGAGGACAAACCATATAATTTTATTGCAAAATACACAACAGTGGCATTTGTAACAACCCTGAATTCGCTACAGCAAATTACCGAATTTCGATTATACCCGAGCGCTGACGATTTCAAGAGGGATCCCCTATCCATTTCCGCTTCCTTAAATCATTATAAAAGTGGGATAACTAAATAATAAAAGATAGAGTTAAGTAACGGTTTAAATTAGAAGAGACGAATCTTACGTCAGTCATTATAACTTAGAAGGAAGAAGAACTGAGTTTTAGTTTATGATATTTAAAACACTGGGAAAGACGGAATTTATGGTTTTACCATTAGGTAAGATCCAGAATAACTAGCACAAAAGATATTGCAAAAGATGTGCACCGGAACGGCGATATTTTCTATGGAACATCTATGTAATAACGAGATCAATCTATGAACTCTGAGAAGAAGCCTGGGATGCCGCAATGATGCAGGTGTCCGCTCCCCGAGGACAACATCAGTGTCAAAAACGCGAAAAGTTCTCTAATAATAATTTTGTATTGTAAGACCCTGTTTATTTTCTAAAGAATTGAAATATTTTTCTAAGTCATTAAGATGAAATTTATCGGTCTGACCAAAAAGAGGTCCAGGATATTTACAAAACTAAGGGCGAAAACACAGTGAAAGCCGGTTTCCTGCTTACCGGAAACCAGCGCCGATCGGTTCCGAATTTCGGCACTTAGTGCGGACACAGTGCCGACGAGAAAAAAGCAAATAAAAACCAGCCTTTTGTCAGTTCCAGGTTAACCTTCGCGTCAACATGGCATCTAGCTCATCTGACGATGAATTTATTGCGTTAGATAGCCTTGTAACTAAAATAATTACTATTTAGTTATTATTTATTTAGTATTTATTATGTTATTATTTAGTATTTATTAGTGTTCACTCTATAAATCGTGAGAGGGTACTTTATGGTGAATATCATCATTTGTTCAAGAAGTTGACAGATGACCCTGACCGCTTTTTTCAGTACACCAGAATGAACCATGAAACCTTCAAATATATTCTAGAAAAAGTTAAACATCTTCTAACTAAAAACTGGTGTAACCTTCACAGTCAGCCCATTTTACCAGAAGAAAGATTAGTCATTACCTTGAGGTAAGTATCTTTATAATATTTACGAGTATATATTTTAAGTAGGTTACTAACAAACAAATCATTTACTATTAACAAAACGTCTAGCAAATAATTACATGTGTTGGTTTTGTTTCAACAAAAATAAGACTTAAAATGGTTGATTAAATTTTTATTTCAAAAAGAAGGACAGTGGTGAGGGACATTCGGAAGTACCAGAAACCGTTTCAGGTTGTTCCATGTTTGATAAAATGAGACTTGTACATTCTTCTTCTGCAGTGAAACGATTTCTATCGATGTAATTCAGTGATTGATTGGAAATAGATGAGTTGGAAGTTAAAGGACCAAGGATCGTAGATGGAACAGATTCGAACCTATTTAGCGGGTATGAAAATTGTTCAACTAGCTCTTGAACCCGGCATCGAAAAGCTAATACGCGTGACTCAGGAATTTTTTTCACATGAGGCAGAAGACTTTTAAAAAACAAGAGGTGTTCATCTTCTTTCTCATTTGCTCGCTTAGATTTTGACTCTAGGTATGCTACTTTTTGTTTCTCAATTTCTAATAATGAGTCGTTAAATATTTCTGTTGGGCCTCGTTTCTTTTTAGATGAAAATTGTGGTGTCGAAGATACATCAGTATTCCTTTTTGTTCTCGAAGGTGTTTCAATATTTTCTTGCCTTGTATTTTCTACGATATCATCGCCAGCATTTCGTTGAGGAGGTACAACATCTTCAGTGGAACAAAAGCTGGTCTCGTCTAATTCCATCGATGACTGAATCGACTCTTCTGCTTCAGTTTGACTTTCTGCAAAGCTTTCAGTACGACCACTTACTTGTGGCAAATTTCCTTTCAACTTTCTAGGCATTACCGTATCTTTCAAAAATAAGAGCAGTTTGAAGTATGGCCACTTGGATGTCGGAGTATCATTTGCGGCATCACCTGAACGTGGAGGAGGAAATTTTCCTAATTCTACGGAAAATTGATCTCTGATATACTTCCATTTTTTCCTCAGTTTATTTTCTGAAACAAAATTACATAGTAAAAAATTGCACCGACGCGACGCCGAAATTCAAAATGCACTAAAAAGTATGAAATAAAAATAATTAGTATCAAAAATTTGTAAATATCTTGATTATTCAAAATTCAATAATTTTTTCAAATTTATTGTTTGCTTTCATTATCTTATGATTTTACCATCTCTAAAAATATACTTTCAGGATAATTTTAATTTACACCCCTCACTGACCATTTTTAATCATTCATTCATTTATCAAAACGTCAAAACCACGTTCTAATAAAATATGTTTTTTGCAGGTATCTTGCTACAGGCTCATCTTTCAGAATGCTGTCATTTTCATTCAGGGTTGGAGCTTCTACTGTGGGAAAAATTGTAACAGAAACAGTTGCTGCATTGTGGAAAGTACTGCAACCAGTCCATATGCCTGTGCCCACGAAAGATGATTTTCAAAAGATATCTGAAGATTTTAACAATATTTGGAATTTTCCACATTGCATCGGCAGTATTGATGGAAAACATGTACGCATTCTTTGCCCTAGAAATTCAGGGTCAATGTTTTTTAATTATAAAAAATATTTTTCTGTGGTCCTACAAGGAGTAGCAGATGCAAATTATAAATTTATAGTTATAGATGTCGGTGGATACGGCAAACAAAGTGATGGTGGTATATTTCAATCTTCGGAACTGTATAAGTTGCTATCGAATAAACAACTGGATATTCCAGAACCAGCGTATCTGCCTCAAACTACCTTAAAAGCGCCGTTTGTACTAATAGGTGACGAAGCATACCCCTTGCTTCCTTATCTTTTGAAACCATTTGGTGGAAGAGATTTAAATTTTGAGAAAGAGTGCTTTAATAAACGTTTATCTCGTGCAAGGAAAACTATTGAATGTGCCTTTGGTATCGTGAGTGCTAAATGGAGACTACTTTTAAAGTGCATTGAAACTGACATAGCTACTGCAGATCATATAATTAAATGTATATGTATTCTTCACAACACTATAATAGACAGAGAAGGATTTGAACGACATTTGACAGATGTAAGGTTAAATATTCCTGATTACAATAGATGGCAAGTAACAGGACGACCATTAAATGAAGCCAAAACGATTAGAGATATATTTGTAACATATTTTTCCAACATCACTCTGTCATACGATAAATAATAATCTATTTATTCATATTTTTAGAGAAATAAAAACAATAATATTATAATAAACGAAATAATAGATATATATTTTCATACGTACCATCCTCTTTCATTTCTTCAGCAATTTCTTTCCAACATTTGTCAACAACATTTCTGAAAACATCTTGTCGGACTTGCATTGTCTTATTTATTTATTGTAACACGACGTTTCGGTTGGTAAGTATCTCCAACCGTTATCAAGTGTAAACTGGGTTAAACCGGGTTAAAGGATAACGGTTGGAGATACTTACCAACCGAAACGTCCTGTTACAATAAATAAATAAGACAATGCAAGTCCGACAAGATGTTTTCACTGTACCATTGTCTACCACCTTCAAAAACACAACAACATTTCTATTGCTGTGTAATTTACTTTTCTTATCCCATATTGGGCATTTCTTATACACTGATGCTATTAAAATCTCTATATCCATAGCTGTATCTGTCTGTCTGTACGAACAACCGGCTAGAAAGAACTAAATAATCATTCCGGTAAAACCGGTGACGCCGACTACCAGCGCCAACAAGCCTGAGCCTGTCTCTATTGTGTTATTGCTAACTTGAAAGCATTATTTATTATACCTAGAAGCTTATAGGCGCCGATCGGCGCTGGCTGCCGGTAAGCAGGAAATCGGCGTCCACTGTGTTTTTACACTTAAGAG
The DNA here is from genome assembly GCF_022605725.1 of Anthonomus grandis grandis. NCBI lineage: Eukaryota > Metazoa > Arthropoda > Insecta > Coleoptera > Curculionidae > Anthonomus > Anthonomus grandis. Next base: position 2,193,594 of record NC_065546.1, read on the forward strand.
CAATCATCAGCACGTGACTGCCTGAAATGGATTTAACGCGCTTTATCGGGAAGGTGAGCATTTGGCAACAACGCATCGCTAAAGCAAAGCAGAACACTGTTCGTCTCGCAGCAGACGGGTCAATGTTACCAGAGAGATTCATCGGGAGCACCGATTCGTGCATTATTTAGTTTGCATGCGGTTGGACTTTTCTGCGTTTACTAACAAATAAGTCGCACGCGTATTTTGGTATTTCACGACGTTTGTCTCAGTAAAGAAAATAACATTTTTGTATAAGTTCAATCAAAATATCCTCATGTTCCTTTGATAATACAGTTTATTCACTATTCAAATTAACGAATTTAATTTATTCATAAAAAATGCTTTTATATAGGAGGTGAAAATTATATATAGGAGATAATTATAAAGAAATTATCTCATTATCAAATATGCCTAACACTATTATATATATACAGTGAATCCCAAAAGTTATGTCTAAATTCATTTAAAATTCAGGGGTGTGACCCGTCGATTTCTATTTTAAGCTGCGCATTTTTGTACGTGAAGTTTGTATATATAGGGTTGCTCAAAAATAAATTACGACCATCAACTTCATTTTTTCAAATGAAAGCACCTTTTTTATTTCATCTGTGAATTTCGTGTGGAATTCTACGTATGTTTCATGCATGTAAGGTGAACTTCAATAATAATGTTTGGTCGTCTTTTTTTCGATAACTGACTTTAGGTATAGGACATGATGGAAATCGACGGGTCCGAGCGTTTTCGAACACACCCCTGAATTTTAAATGAATTTAGACACATTTTGGGATACACTGTATATATTACAGGGGGGCTAACCGAAACGGCGGCCATGTCGAGCTCAACAAACGCTCGGACACGTCAATTTAGATAACCAGGAGGAAACATTTTCAGAGTTTAATACCACCCCCATCTGTCATTCCTTAGCTAGGGTGAAACTATCCTCAAAAATGTATTACTATCCTTTAAATTTGTTATAAATGGAATAGTGGGTCGAGTTATAGCTTGTTTTGAAAGGTCTTTTGATTCCCTTAACGGCTATACTTAGTTTATAGGACTTTACTTTAGCGGTTCTCAAACTATTGACTATTTTAACATTTAATGCAGTTTTTTAGAAAATAATGGCAACTCTTTGTCAAACAATTAATTAATTAAAACAATCAATCATACATAAACACTAGTCCCACAAATGCTGAAAATGGCCACCGTTAACTTCTATGTAATAATACAGATTTTGTTCAAATCGACGTCGCACATTTCGTAGTATATCAGGAGTTATCTGTTGGCATTCAAATGTAATCCTTTCGCGCAATTCTTCTATTGAAGCTGGTTGGGTAGCATAGATTTTACTCTTTAGGTAACCCCACAGAAAAAAATCCAGAGGTCAGGCAACCGCACGGCCCATTAAACAGAGCCTCTCAGTCCAATCCAGCGACCAGGATAGTTCTCATTTAAATAATTGAGGACAACTATTACCTATTGAGGGAGTGCAAAAATAATAGAGAATTACATAAAAACATCAAATGTTCAAACAACCGCCCACTAACAGCTAAACAATATCCTAACCGATCATAAAATTCATTTCTAACGTTACTAAGTTGATATTGGGAAATTTTATTACATTCTAACGAAATAGCGTTTTGTAACTGGTTTAGATTCTCAAATTTTACACTTTTATAAATGACACGTTTTAAATGACCCCACAAAAAGAAGTCATTCGGTGAAAGATCAGGTGACCTGGCTGGCCAAAGTATCCGGTACCGTGGACCAATAATATTGCCGTTAAAAGCATTTTCCAAGCACTCTCTAACCATACGGGCGTTATGGGCCGGGCTACCATCCATTTGGTACCAGATCATTTGATCTTCCTGAACAACTTCTTCCAAGGCGGGTCCAATTTGATTTTGAAATAAGTTCAAATAGGTTTCAGCTGTTATGTTATAGTCCATAAAAAAGGGTCCAATGATATGGTGTCCAAAAATTCCCACGAATACATTTGTTTTTTGGGGATATTGTGTCCGAGTATGAACAAAGCGATGTTCATTTTCTTGGCTCCAATACCGGCAATTCTGAACATTTGGTTCATTGTTGAGGGTAAATGTACATTCATCGGTAAAACAAATATTTTTAAAAAAATTCCTATCATTATTTGCTCTTTCCATCATTTCAAAACAAAATGCCATTCTTCGCTCTTCATCTCCTTCCTGCAACTCTTGATGTTTTTCGAATTTATACGAATAATATTTGTGTTTTTTTTAGGTGCGCAATACCGTTGTATGTTGTTTATTATCCTCTTGCCCAAGAACCCTCGTACTAACCATCTTGCTTTCCTCCACACTCAGTAGAATATTAAGATCTCTGTTCTCTCTTTCTTCGGCTCTATTTTCGATATCCTGAGTTGAACATTTACAATTATTTATTACGGTACCTTTGGACTCATTGACAACACGTTTAATAGTTGAAATGGACGGAATGGGCTTGGTAGGGAAATAAACTGAAGACTTTTCAGATACTACTCTAAAACTGTTTCCCGCATAATGCCACTTAATTATGGATATTTTTTCGTCGATTGAATAATTCATACTTGTTTTCAAATATCGACTGTCACTGATTTATGGACACTTTTATTCACGTCAGTGACAATATTCACTTTACTAGTGCCCGTTTGGTTTTACCTGAACTGAAAATTTGCTAATTTTGCAATTACATTTAATTGAATAATTCAAGATTAGCTTATTAAAATTTTTTGAAACTTTGCACAAGGCTTTGCCAGATTGGTCTCTTCAAAGAGTTATTTTAAATTTTTTCTATATAATGTACAGGCCAATAATTGACCCCCTTAAAATTTACATGGGTTTTCCTATGTTCCGCTCGGCGACGCACCACCCGGTATATATAAATCTGTATTATTGCATGGCTTATAACGATGGCCATTTTCAGTATTTGTTGGCCTAGTGTTTATGTATGATTGTTGTAAATTAATAGGTCGATAAAGAATTGCGATTTAATACAGGTTTTCCAAAAAACTATATTAAATGTTGAAATAGTCAATAGTTTGAGAACCACTTAAGTAAAATCCTTTAAATTAGGTGTAGGCGTAAAGAAAATCAAAAGACCTCTCAAACAAGGTATAACTCAAGCCACTATTCCATTTAAAATTTTTGAGGTTAGTTCCACCCTGGCTAAGGGATGACAGATAGGGGTGGTATTATACTCTGAAAATGTTTCCTCGTGGTAATCTTAATTGACGGGTCCGAGCGTTTTCTTTTTAAAATCTTTACGAGCCGGACTTAGCCGTTTCGTTTTCGTTTAGCCACCCTGTATATACAGCTCTCGTCAAAGAGAAATAAAAAAATAAATAAATATTAATTTCTTTTAACGTTAATCACCTCTAAATATGCCTTCTTAAATAGTTCTTAGCAACCAGAATACAAAAAATAAATTATGACTATTTATTTTGAGTTTTTATACGCGTGAGCTTCATCAAAGTTCAATTAATTTTAAAAAAATGTGTGTCTCAGTTTTGAACTCGTTACATTAGATTACACTTATTTTTTTTTGTGTTTATGGATGTTGTGTGTACTTATAATGACGTAGGTACATGTTTTAGAACAAGCTGTATAAAATATAAGACAATATTAAAAAGTTATATAAGTATACAAAAATGAAAATTATAATACAACGAAGTGGCATATTCTAATGAAAATAGAAAAACCAAACAAATGTAATACAAAAATTGTCATTTACAGCTCAAGTTCTAGATGGGTTTCGAATTTCCATGCCTCTATTATGCCTAGGATCTATGATTCTACAGGCAGTAGACATTTAAAATAAAAAATCTTTATTTTTCTATCATTTTTTCATTCCAAAATGAATCATTTATTTTCATTTATATATAAATAGTAAATGCAATGTGGCATTCTTATTCCATATTTGCAGCCATTCTAGGCCTAAACTGATCCTTTTTTGGCTTCCTACTTTTTCGTTTAGAATAATAAACTTTTGACTTTCCTTCTTTTCTTTTTCCCATTTCTTAAAAATAAACATAAAAAACCTAATAGCATAAAGAACAACGTGCAGAAAATTGAAACACCTTCGCAATAAAATACTTCTAAGTGAAATGCCAATCAACATTTCAATTTTGCATAATATTGAATTATTGCTGTTGACTAGTAGCCGATACCGTCGCTTGCACAGATCGGGCCGAACAAGCGTCGCGCGTTTCTTGATTTGATTCATGCTAGCCCGGCCGTGCGCTGTTGCCATATGATACTAAACTTATCGGCGGTTCAAGAAATTATAAGAAAAATGCCTGAATTTTGTATTTCCATTCTCAAAGGTTTATTATTATTTTTTTTGAAATGGTTTTTTAATATAATGTTTCTAAAATCGATGTATCTAGAGACGTATGGAAAGGTTTTTTTATTTATCTTTTTGGTTTTTAAATAAAAAATCAAAATTTTAGAAATTTGAAAAACTGGCACCTATCAACTCTTGACAAAAATATGTACATATCATTAGTGAAAACCGCATTAAAAAATATTGTAAAATAAAAAAGTTATCCAGGAAACAGAAATTTATGGGTGAATAATCCTCTTAAGCTAGCTCAGCGGTACCGTAAGTAATCAAATACGGTTTACGCTTAGCGTTTCCCCTCGGGAATTATTTTTATGGGTTTCGATAAAAGAGTCTGAGATAAATATTTGGTTTATAAAATTCATTCGAGTTTTGGTCACTAAAGAGTGAAGTTATTTAATAAAAACAATAAAGGGAGTTGCGACGTGAAATAAGCTTTGTTGGTTTAGGCCGGGCGAGCGTTGAGACGCAGTTAAGAACGGTAATTACCGACAGACCGCTTGGAATCGGTTTATGTGTCAGGGCGGGCAAATCAGCTGACAGTGACAGCTCGAAAATATTTAAAATTTCCTAAACAATAGGCTTGTTTGGGTTTCAGATTAAAAAAATATATATACCTAATATGTTTTTAACCGTATATTACACCTACTTTCTAACCATATATCGTAAAAACCGGTAAAATATCAGTTCATTAGCATTTGATTAATTAATTCTCAATTACATTAGTTTTTTATAAATTTAAAAAGCTGGTGACTTAAATTGAAGAAAGCTTGTCCTAAATACTTAGAAGAAATATATTACAATGAATAATACGGAATCAGTGTATGCCCTTATTACCAGTTTATGTGAAACATTCTTTACAAGTCAGGAAAAAGTGAAGAATTTAAGATCGCAATGTTATGAGCTATTGTTGAGGAAAAAGATACCTAAGAATCCAAGAAGTTAGTATAAATAATTAGTATAGTAGAATTAGATAAATTATTAAATAACAAAAGGCCTATTAAATTACTGGATTAGTACCTATTACTCAATTCTCTATCGAAATGCTTTTCTGATGCCGAGAATAAGTTATATGTTGTAGGTATGTTTGCATTGAAGAATCCTGAATCCTTTTAAGCCAATAAAAATTTTGCTTTAGAAGATTAAGAATTTTTCAATAAATACAAGTGATATAATTAACTAACTATGAGAGTATTGATTGCTATAAGTAGAAATGATATCGCTATCCTCCTTTATCATCAAATACTTTGAAGAACCATCAAAAAAGTTGTGACTAGTTAGGTACTTTTTATTATTACTAATGTTACTCTTTTGATTTTCATTTGTCACACATATTTATGACACATAGTATATATTTTTACACTTCTGTTTTTCTATGGTTTTTCCTCAATTTTGTGTAAAACTTGACTCAATGCTACCTTCTCTATGTAAATGATATTCCAAATATCAAAATATGTGGAACATCAGATCATCATTTTAACTAAAACTCATGGTAGCTCATGTGGTAAATTATAAAAGTTTACTCTCCTGTAATCTCAATCAAGTCTTATTTTAATGAGTCTGATTAAAAAACTACATGTCTAGATTTACTTTTTGCCTAACTCGGCTGCAGCCAATTGGCAGAAATAATTTCTTAAGCCACTCCTGTTTTTTTTGTTAGAAATCAAGGAGGATTGACACAGATGTACAAGATGGTGAGAACTTGAAAATGCTAACTCTGGTAAAGCATCTGGAAATATTGTTTGACACATCAATATCACATTTCATGATCATTATAATGCAAGGAAAACTCTGGGTTTTATTCTAAGTTTATTACATGATTTTTCACTCTTATCTTTAATTATTTCATATTGGTCTTTGGTAAGATCTCAATTAGAGTACACATCTGTGGTTTGGTCTCCATTTTATGTTATTTTAGAGTAAGTTCAGAGGAAATTTCCAAACTTTTGCAATTTTAATTTTGGCAATCAACATCATTATCTTAAGATAACAACATATACATATACAAACAACATATACTTTAATGAGGACTTAACTCAACTATAACCAGACATTGTTTAAAAAGGCACGAGAATACAGGAAAAATCATAATCTCAAGAGTTCATACTGTGTAAATGGAAAAATATACCTGAGATACAATGAGACTGATCCACCGGTAAGAATTAAACGTCTTGAAGACTTAAAATAGTAAGATCTTGAAGATTAAAACAAACAATAAACATTTAATACTCTTCTGTTTAAAGAACTACAAAATAATAGCTTAAATATATTGTATATAAATATATGTAGCTTAAGAAACAAAATGGATGATATAAAGGGAATTTTAAAGCAACAAACCTATATAAACATTCACATATTGGTTTTAACACAAACATGGATCTTTCAAAATGAGACACAATTTTATAATATTGAAAACTATTCTTCCATACACAATTGTAGGAATACCAGAGGAGGGGGCACAAGTATTTATGTAAAAAACAATATAGACTATACAGTAAAAGATACATCCTTTGTAAACTTGGAAGAGCGCAATTTTTTTGTCAATAACCTTGACTAAACTTAAATGTACTATATGGAGTATATACAGACCACCGAGCAGCAATGCACAAAAATTTATTAGTGAACTGGACAATATCATGGAAAGTGAAAAAAATCCTTGCTTAATTATAGGTGACATAAACATAAACTTTGCCTTTTCAAGCCTTTGAAATAAAAAATAAGCTAACTATTGACAATGCTACTCGAACAACACAAACAAGTAAAACAATACTAGATCATATCATAGCAAATAAGAACCTACAGTGCAAAATAAAACTAGATGATCATATGGTTTCTGATCATAAAATAATAAAAATAACTCTTAATAGAAAGGTGGAAAAATACAAGAAAGAAAGAATTATTAAATATAAATTAGATGAAGAAAGGTGGATTCAAATGGTGCAAGAAAAACTACATGGAAAAAATAATGGTGTACAATCCTTCCAAGAATTGGCTGAGATTATTGTTAACTCTAAAAACCAATGTTCTAAGAAATATACACTAAAGATTAGATCTGCTAATGATTGGATTACTCCGGAGTTTATAAGAAAATTAAAAATACAGGATGAACTATATATTCGCTGGAAGAGGATCCCAAATGAGTTTACAGAAAGAGAATTTAAGAGCATGAAAAATACAGTAAATAATATGCGAAAGAATTTGCAACAGAAGTATGCTGAGATGAGATTTAAGGCAGTGAGTGGAGATTTTAAGAAGACATGGAGAGTGATTAATGAACTTTAGAAAAAAAAGAAAAACAGCAATACTAAAATAAAGCAAATTGAGATAGATGGACAAAAAATTACAAACGAAAAACAAATTGTAGCACATCTTAAATGTGGTGTACCTCAAGGGTCAGTGTTGGGTCCTATTTTGTTTTTATTATACGTTAATGACTTAAGCTCTCTATCACTGCATGGACTAATGGTTCAGTTTGCCGATGATACTACAATTCTGTGGCATAACAAAGATCAAAAAGTAGTCAGATCTCTCATAGTAGAGGACCTTCACAAAATTAAAGAGTGGTGCATCTGCAATCAGCTTGTATTCAATGTTGATAAGACTTTTGTTCTGGGCTTTAAGTGTAATGTAGAGGGTTTTTTGTTTGATGAACAGAGCCCACTACATGGTAGGGATTATTGTCGATTTCTCGGCCTCTTCATTGATGAGAGTTTAAGGTTTGACAACCACGTTTTGGGCCTCGCTGCTAAACTTTCTTCTGGTTGTTTTGCAGTCAGGGTTGCCAGGCATGAGCTGGGGGGGTTGTTTGCTCGTTCAGTTTATTTTGCCTTAATAGACTCTCATATCCGTTATGGGTTGCCATTTTGGGGATTGTGCTCCAGGGGACTCCTTAACATGATTTTTACTATTCAGAAAAAAGCATTAAGGTATCTGTGTGGTGTTGGTCTGAGAGTCTCTTGTAAACCTCTTTTTGTAGCTGAAAGAATTTTAACAGTTTTCTCACTCTTTATATTGGAAACTGCAACACTCATACATAAGTCCGTAAGTCCACCATCCTGTACCAGTCATAATACTCGTCAAGTGGGCAACTTATCTCTTCCAATCCCCACCTCCTCACTTACGAGAAATTCTCTTATATTTATTAGTCGTAAAATATTTAATCATGTTCCTTTTTCGATTAGGACTGTTACAGACCTTAAAAAGTTTAGGAGAGAACTAAAGAAATTAATCTTACCAAAAACTTACTACAGCATTGAAGAGTATTTTAACGATTCATTTTAATATTTAAAATTATTTGGTTTTGTCTTGTTTATATAAAATATGCTTTTATGTACAATCAAAATCGATTCTGTATTCTGTTTTTGTCCTGTATAACCAAATAAATACTTGTATTATAAATTCTAGGATTAGGAAGCTTTTAGCATAAGTTTGTAAACTTGGCAAATAAAGTATATTTTGACTTTGACTTGACTTGTACAGGAGTTTAATCACCATTTTACATCTATAGGAAAAAACTTGCCCTTAAAATGAAAAAACTCAAACTACAACACTTATAAAGGAGGAAACAATAAATACCATTTTCTTAGAACCTACAGACAAAAATGAAATAATAAATACAATTTCTGAATTGAAACAAAACAGCTCTCCAGGCCTGGACAGAGTTACCACCAAAGACTTAGAAAAATTAACCCATGTAATAGGAGATATTGTAGTGACAATGGTTAATGGAATATTAGAGACAGGAATTTTTCCAATAGACTTAAAAACAGCAAATATAATACCAGTGCACAAGAATGGAAAATGTGAGGATCTAAACAACTATAGGCCTATTTCGCTACTGAGTACATTCTCCAAACTAATAGAAAAAATAATTAAGAAACATATGACTAGGTTTATAGAACAGAATTTTCAATTCGATGACCAACAATATGGATTTCAAACAAAGAGTAACACCTTGGGAGCTGTCTCGGACCTATTAGAGTATGTGTCAAATGAAATTGATCAACAAAAATATGTTGCAGCTGTCTTTGTCGACCTGCAAAAAGTCTTCGACACTGTTGATATTGAATTGCTGCTTAGCAAAACTAGTAAAATGGGATTTCGAGGCATATGTGGGAGCTTACTAAGGACATATTCAGTAGGTAGGAGACACTACACAACACTAAATGACCAAAACAGTGAGGCAGAGACTTTAAATGTGGGGGTAGCGCAGGGATCAGTGCTTGGACCGTTGCTTTACCTATTGTATGTGCATAGCCTAAAATATGCTGGTCTTATGGCTAAGTATTTTATGTTTGCTGATGACACAGTTCTAGTTTTCTCAGCCAAAGACATTAAAACCCTTGAAAAGGAAATACATGACTCTTTAGATATATACTATAAGTGGCTGTGTTATAATAGGCTTAGTATAAATGCTACCAAAACTGTCTACATGATTGTAAGTAATAAAAATAAAACAAAATGTGATATTAGTGTACATGTAAGCGGCAATAAACTTAAAGAAGTGACAGACTACAAATATTTAGGTTTAAATATAAATAATAAACTTTCATGGAATAATCATATACAAAAAATTAGTGACAAAATATCTCCTATGCTTGGTGCTATGAGAAGGTGCTCTCACATGTTAAATATTAAAACAAAAAAATTACTCTACAACAGCTTTATTGAACCACATTTGAGGTACCTTATAGTATGTTGGGGAAATGTTCCAAATTATTTATTAAATAAAATACAACGAGTGCAAAATAAAGCAGTTAAATTAGTTTATTCTTTAGATTATTACACACCAAGTGATATAATTTATAAAAATACTGGTATTTTAAACATTAATCAATTAAGAACCTATGAACAAATTAAATTTATAAAATGTATACAGTTAAATAATATTAAGACTAGTTTAAAGGGAAAATTATTACAAATTAAAGACTGTCAAAAGTATCAGCTAAGAAATAAAAACATGTTGAGAAATGCATTGGTGCGAACAAAAAAATGCCAGGACTCTCCATTACATAGTGCAATAAGTGTCTTCAATAAAATTCCAGAAACTATTGTGAATCTAAAAAGCTACAAAAATATGTGTAAAAGACTAAAACAATACCTTAAGGTAAACTAAATAAATATATTAAATATGTAAGGCTGTAAGCCATAATCTCTATATTAATCAAGTAATATTGTACTAATTTTATTTAGAATTATGTTCCTAATTTTGTTGTATTTTTTTCTTTTTTTTGTTAAGTTTTAGGCCCTGGTGCCAGTTTGTAAACTGTTTTTGGGTCATAAATAAAGTTATTAAAAAAAAAAATATATATGTTACAAAATGAATTTTGATCAGTTTGTTGTCAGTGTTGTCAATCAGTTTAGTTAATTGATGGCTGAGCTTTTTTGGAGCATATGGCTCCTAGTTCATCTATTAAATATCTTCTTTAATTGATCTATTGCAAACATATAAAGCTGGATGTCAGATTAGATTATAATATTTATATTATAATATTCTTATTTTATAAAGAGAATGAAGAGAAAGCTATAGTAATTTTTTAACTTTCATAATATTTATAGAGTTCCAAGATGTAGAAGGAGCAACAGAACCAATCATAAATTTATTGGCTTGGTGTTACAAACTGAAACAACAGTATGACTTTATTGAATGTGCAGAAGAATTACAAACAAACGTAGAACTTTTACAAGAGAGTTATGGACCTGAGAAAGCGAGCTTTGAGGCAGTTTTAACGTTCTTGTTATGTCTGAAAGATTTACCTAAGAAAAGAACCAACAAGTTGGTAAGAGTTTAGAATAATATTTTTAGTTTCCACTTGAGGCAGTCAGTGCCAGTTACCTTATCCAAAAACCTAAGTTTTGGGAAATCTCATAACAGCTCCACAGATATTTATTTTAATAAAATAGATTAGAATAGTTTTCACAAAAGCATGAATAAGAATGAAGCACCAACAAACTAAGAACTCATAAATGGTAAGACTAGTAGTTATTCCTATTATTACTACAAAAATAAAACTTGAAATTACAAAAATATAAGAACTTGTCATTAAAATATTTAAACTATTAAAGTATCTTCTTCAACAGGTATTTCATTTAAATCTTCCTCTTCTTTTTGCTCATTTGTTTCGTTCTTCAGTGCCTCCTTGTAATATTGCGAGTTCTTGCCAATTCAGGCCAAAATGTTCCTTCAGCACTATATCAAGATCCTCTAATTTCTCAGGTTTAACTGAAACTCTTGATAGAAGTTTATTTGGCTCCAAAAATTTGGCCTCTTTAAGAAATGGCTAAAAAAGCGGAACATTTTGCCTTAAAAGTTTTATGTATTTGGAAAAAATGTTTATGTATTCCTATGGTTGAATTGCTGTGTTTTTTTTAATCTCAATTCTTGTTCAATATGACCGAAGACTCTTTGAATATCCAACCACTGGGAAAATAAATTCTAAAGGGTAATAGAATTAAACAATTTTTTAAGGAGCCGCTTTGCAAGCATGCTTATCATTGTTATGTTTTTATTTTGGCCTGGACAGCTATTGGAAAAAATCTGAATTTTTGCTAATCCACTTAAGGATTGGTTGCAAAGGTAATCAGATACTATGTATGATATTTCATTGGAACCCTTATAGCGTTGCTCTGATCATGTGAAAATTTTGACTGTTTCGATGTTCTGAATGTTATACTGATAGAACTGCCTAGAGTAGTACTTTCACTTATCCGAAACTTTTCAGAATGTTGTGAAATGCTTCAGGTTTCATTTTGTGAACCATGCATCAGCAATTGCAGGACAAAGCAAGCATCAATTGCAGGACTTTTAAGACTTATATTTAAATCAGCCACAATAATAGCCTAGAAAAAGTGATACGTCACTTTCATTTTTAATTCTGTTTGGTTATTAACCCATTTGACCCTGAAACTATATTTTTCCGAATTTGTATATTTTTTTCTTAAAACGGTCAATAGAAGGTCCAATAAGTCGAGAAAAAATCATGATTTTTTATTTCAATTTACAGTTTTGGAAAATACGGCAGTCCTTTTAAAAGGACGGTAGGATAAAGGGCTACTATTAGAAAAATAAGTAAAGACTTAAAAATATGTTTATATATCTTACAAAATGCTTAGCAAAATACTTAAAACTTAAAAACTAATTTGTATGATAGTCCACAAAACAGTTTTTTGGGTGAAGACCAACTTCACATTTTTGGCACACAAAATTTGCTTTTTTGTGGCACACAGCACATTTCCGCTGACTCTCGTGATATATAGTCTATCGTAACGTGAGAATTGAAATGCAGTTTTTGTTCGCAGTTTTCGAGCAGCTGTGTCTCTAGGTCCCTTCTAAACTGAAGTTGGTCAATAGTACCACCATTATTTCTATGGAGTTGCCACGAGTTTTGTGAGGCCATGTCTATAAAGTCGGAAAATAACGGAAAATACCACTTTTTACCTCGTACTGAAACTCTATATTGGCTTATGTTTTGGTCACTACGGTCTATACCTCCCATATTTTCGTTGTATGCCTTGATCAATTGAGGCTGATCTATATAAACATGCTTTCGTTCAGCCTGTGAAAATCGTTTGACCTTATTTACTGGCAAAACTGAACATGCATTGGTGGCTAAAGTAACAACGCTGTTGTAATTCCATTTGCATAATGCGATTTCATTATTGGCAACACCCCATTCAAATGTACCTCGTGTCTTTTTCTTCAGAACTGCCGCATTGCTAAATGGAGATTGTGGGATCCGGTTTTCACGTATAGTACCAGTTGCTTTGATGTTCCTCAATTTTAGCTCCTTTAGAAGTGACAAAGATGTGAAAAAATTGTCAAAAAATATGTGAAAGGGCTGGCAAAAAGGCATTTTCTGTAAAACATCTGCATATTGGAGAACAACTGACGCTCTCAAACCCAGGTGTTTATATTTGTCCGGAATTGTTATTCAAATTCAAATTCAAAAGACTTTTATTACCACTTAAACATTGTACATAGAAAATTACATTTTTTTATTACAAGAATTTACACAATGCTAAGAGTAATGCGGACTGAACTGCGATTATAAAAACAACCGATGACACATACACGAGCTAGCGCGCATGTGCTGCTTAGACCGTTAAAACATACTAACCTAATTACAACTAAAAGAAGAATAAAGACTTTCCCAATTATAATTATTAAGAAAATAAGTCATTAAACCCTAAAAACATATAAAAGATAAAAACAAAAAAAAAAATATAGTGTAATAATTTACTATATCAATTACATTAATATAGGTACCATCTGTGCAATAGACAGAGAGGAGGAAGGGCGGCAAAAAACACGAGCCGAGGCTGGAAAACCAGGGCAACACGACGCAAAAATGAATAGATATTCCAAAATGAACCATTTAAAATTTTATTTTTATGCCTGCAAGATCAACAAGACCAGTGTTGATTTAAAAAGTAAAAATTCAAAAATAATATGGTTGCAATTAAATAAAAATAATTAAATTATATTTTTAATAAAAATTTGATGGCGTGAATTTGTTAAAATGCCTATGTTAATTGAGAATCAAGAAGAATTTCTTTAACATATGCAATAAATTTCTTTGGTGAACTATTTTTAATGTATTCCGGTAACCTGTTCCACATATGAATGCCTACATACTGGAATGATTTTTTGAAACCTGATGTTCGATGAAATGGAATTCTAATTAAATTTGGATTTCTTACATTGTGTATATAATCATGGTGAAAAAATAAGTCTCTTAAATATGGCGGCTGACCTGATTTAATTATTTTGTAAATTAAATTATACATATGACACTTCCTTCTATTTCTCATATTTAATATAAAATGTGAATTTAGATAAGGAGTAATGTGGTCTCTATACGATATATTAAAGGAAAAACGCATACAACTATTTTGCAGTTTTTGCACCGTCCTTGACAGAGATACGGATAGTGAGTCGCCATACACAATGTCCGCATAATCCACCAAAGACAGTACAAGCGAATTGCAAAGCAAATATTTGGTGTTTGATGGTAACTGATTTTTGTATTGATATAAGTTTTTTAAACGACCGTAAGCAATTTTAATTTTGTTCTTAATGTGGGAGGCAAAGCTGAGATTTGAATCGAATATAACCCCTAGATTACGTTTTTCCGCAACGGTTAGTATAGCTGTTCCATTAATATTAATTTTAAAATTTTCCATGCAATCTAGAAGATGACTTTTATTTTGTGAAAAAAACATTGCACATGACTTTGAAGCATTTAATTTGAGGTTATGGTTTTCAGCAAACAAAGCAATCTGATTTAAGTCGGCGTTAATTTTATTCTGTGCCACCTGAGCGTCTGATATTTTAAAAGAATTATAAATTTGGGAGTCGTCAGCAAATTGGTGCAGCTTAGAATTTTCGATGCACTGATTCATATCAGCAACATATAAAGAGAAAAGTAAGGGGCCTAATATGGAACCCTGAGGCACCCCTTTTTTAAATGACAAAAACCTTGAAAATTTAAATTCACCATCATTCACCGTTCGGACACAATGTAACCGATCTTTAAGATAAGAGCTAAAAAAATATATGGCATTTGCCGAAAAACCATAATAGTGCAGTTTTGCCAAAAGCATTTGGTGATCTATGGTATCAAATGCTTTACTTAGATCTAAAAGAGTTAGGCAAGTTATTTCCTTTGAATCCTCTTTAAACCTGATATCATTAACAATACTGATAAGACTTGTTATAGTACTATAAGATTTATGAAATCCTGACTGGCAATCAGGAATAATTTTTAAATTATAAACATAGTCAGCTATTTCGTTATATACGTGACGTTCTAAGATTTTTGAAATGACAGGCAGAATACTTATTGGCCTAATGTCTTTATAATCTGTTGGACAAGGTATTTTTGGTAAGGGAATGAGTATCGCTTTTTTCCAATCATCGGGGAATTGGTTTTCTAAGATGCAGGAATTTAAAATATTGACTAATGGCTTAAGACAAAAAGGAAGACATAGTTTAAGATCTCTAATGGAAATTCCATCACCATCTATTGCATTTGACCCTATTTTATTTATAATATCGACAGTTTTATTTTCAGTTATAAGACTTATATTAAATTCCGTCTCAAAGTGACTAAATGTATTTGAATTATAAAAGTTAAGTTTTTCTAATGATGTTGAATTAGTAGGGCCCACGGTGTTTGAAAAAAAATTATTTAAGTCCTCGGGTAAATTGAGATTTTCAGGAATAGAGTCAATCTTTTTTTTAGTAAAATTAAGTTTTTTTGCTTTGTTCCAAAATTCTTTACCCTTTTCTGTAGACATTTGCTTGAAAAAAGTAATTTTTTCGCGATTAATTGCGTGTTTAGTATAATTCTTTAATTGCCTGTAATATGACAAATTCACGAGAGTTTTTTGTCGAGTATATTTTTTCCGAGCTTTGTCTCTTAATTTAATTAGATGTTTAATATTACTCGTTATCCACGGCGTAAATGGTCTATCCTTATATAGTCTTGTTTTAAACGGAGCGTATTTATTTATTAAATAGGAAATATTATTGCTAAGTAATGACACTTTTTGATTAATGTCAGAAATATAATAAATATTATGCCACTGTAGCTGCTGGGCCTCCTCCCCAAATGAAGTCATGTTAATACTATTGTAGTCCCTGGACCTAACAACTTTTTTACATAATTTAGATTTTGGTAAGTTTAAAATCGCTTGAACTAGATTATGATCAGATATGGACTCCGATATACAGGTAGATTCAGAGCTAAGACACTCGATGTTACTGCTAGCTACAATGACGTCAATAAGGGTATTAGACCGATTGTTGATTCTAGTAGGGTTATTAATCAGTTGCCGAAGATCGAATACTTCCAAAAGATACTTAAAGTTTTGAGTTGCTGCAGTTGGTCTAAGTAAATCTATATTTAATTATTGACGCACCTTGGTAGGGATCAAAATAAACAATGTATCCAAGGCGTAGGGTACCTTCCCAAAATTTATACCCCCACCTTATAGACTTGCCTCGAATAAATTGCTTACCGCTATGTCTCCCAAAATACGGTATCATGGCCTCATCAAGGCTGTGATTCTCTTCAACTCGGGCATAATCAAAAAATTGTTTATTTAGGCTCTTGAAAAGAGGGCGCAGCTCGCATAATCAATAGCATAATCAAAAAATTGTTTATTTAGGCTCTTGAAAAGTATTATCACTGTAATGAAGATTACTCATTATGAATTGAAATCTATCTCTGGAAATAGCGGCTAATACAAGTTTATTCTGGGTATCGTTGCAATTTTGCCAATACATATGTCGCGTTGGAACAGTTGTATATCCACTAAAAAGTAACACCCCTATGAAGCAGTACATCTCGTCTGCAGTAACGTTACCGGGGCAGTTTTTTTGCTGTGCATAAATGTTGGTAAAATTGACAATTTCTCCTACCAAGTTTTCATCAAAGAACAGCTTGAAAATATTTCCAGGGGAACGATTGCTTTGTGCAGTTTGAACTGATTGCCATTGCATAAACGTAGACTCTAAATCTTTATTGAGAGTATAGTCAAACGTCTTTATGTGTTTAGGTCGCCTTTCAACAAAAGTGGACAGTGGTAGATCGTCATCACTGTATCAAAATATTGTATTTATAATAAATTAAAATAATAGCAATTATTTTCAAGAGCGTTTTCTCCCAAGCAACGTGACTTTCGTGTTCCTGTCCGTTCATTTAATATAGGAGTATCAGAATCCATTAGTTACACAAATATTCTTATTCACATAGTTAAAAAATATTCTTATGAAAAACAACAATAAATATACTTAAGGATGTCCTTTTTACAAGCTTTTATTATTAAACGAAACGAAATGACAAGAATCAGCGTAAAATTTTGACAGATATGATAAGGCGAGTCTTGCTGCAAAGGTCCACTAGGGTAAAAAGAGTTTTGAAAATAATATAAAATTTCATAATGCCAAATATCAGGGTTAAAACACGTTTTGGTACTACTAAGTTTTAGAGTTATGCAGAGATAATAAACCATCAAAATCAACAGATTTAAGGATAAATTTAAAAATTAATAAAGCTACTTTCGTACTCACTGCCTCACTTATAAAGTGACCTTTTACGACAGCTAAATTATATTTTACATTTTCTATTTAAGGATTTATCCACACTTCCCGATATAGATGACCAAATATCTGACTTCAACGCTTTATTCAAATTTCCTTCCTCACTTCTTGAAGCTCCACCAATGGACTATCAATCCTTCGATATGTTTAAGCTGTCTCATAGATCTGAGTCTGCTGAACTAATAAAAAAGAAATCATCTCCACTTTTAAGTGATTCAGAGGGCAATAGTATATCCAACAAACAATTACTAAAAGACGAAGGATACTCGTCGCCCAATAAAGAAAGTATTTGGGATCTCGTGACCCAGATGTCGTTCTCGAAACAGCGTAACTGGGAAAATTATGGACATGGCCCGCCCGAAAAGGAACGACCGTTTATGTCTGAACTTGGCGAGCTCTCATCATTATGGGTGGAGAATTTGGACTCTTTATATTTAGCTAATAACTTGCATCCTAGTGTTACTGTTATGAGCAGCAAGCTGAAACCCAGGAAGATATTTATTCGGGACCTTAAGTATTTATTGGGTAAGCTTTTTTTACACATTTTCCAATTTTAAACTATAATATATACTATTTTAGAGTCCAAATTACTAATATTCTTACAGGGTGTCCTAAAGAAAATAAAAAAGTGTGACAAACATTTTTTTTTCAAGAATTTGGGACAGGTTGGTTTTATTTTTGAGGGAGGCAACTTTTAATGAGCAAGGCGCCTTAAATATCTTAGGAGAGGGTGGGATCACCCTAAAACCTTAAATGGAAAAAAACGTTAGAACATAAATTAGTATAGTTACTATAATCGTCAAAAATAGCCATGTGTCACCTAATTTTAATGTTTTTTTTTTTAAATATTGCTAAGCACTTTAAAGTGCCCAATGCATTTTTTAATCATGACAACTTGTTAAAATTCTGATGAGATTATTTGATCCTGATTCATAATAAACTAAAAAAGGCAAGGAAAATTTGCCTACTACCAGTGAAAAGTAGATAGATAAGAAATACTCACTATTATTTCGTTTAAATAAAACAAAGTTATTAAATTAGATCAATTTATTAGGTGCTTCAATTGAGCCCCCCTATTTCCATACAAGAATAAAGGTTTTTCTCAAAAACGTGGTCTAGCATTTTCTAAATTCAGATGTTATCATCGGACACGTATTTATGATCCTTTAGTGTAGTTATTTCAGGTTTCTGATTGGGTAGCGTAAACTTTACGTTTGAAATGCGCCTATAAAAAAAATCAAGTAGCGCTAAATCAGGCGACCTAGCTGGCCGTACCATAAAGGGTTCCGTTCTTCCAATACAACAATCCAGGAAATACCTAATCAAGATATTGCCTCACTTTAGCAGCATAGTGTATATGGCGCCATATTATTTGAAAACCACTTGATCCTCATTATAATCGTTTTATTTATTATTTCTTTTGGTCTTGGATTGGCCGCATTTTTCCAGAAAATCTTGATTCATTTTACAACATAAGTTTCTGGGTCGAAAAACGGCCCAATAATGGAGAGTTTATAAGAAAAGATTGCAGGCATAAAGTGATTAAAGCATTATGTGAATATTTTTATCTATTTTTAAGTTAAAAACATTTGGGTGTGTTCTTATAATAATAGCAAAAAGGGCATTTAAAATAAGGTATGACACGACTTGTCTTGATATTTAAGATTTCAGGGGTGTGATTTCTATCTCTCGTTAAGGGTTGCAGGATGGCACCTGAATTAATAAATTACCTTTCGAAAATAAGATTGATTTGCCCTTTAAAACAAAAAACATTCAAAACATAGTCCAAACCTGTGGGAATCTAGTAATAAACCATATATCTCGGTTTGATAAAATAAAGCTTATTAAGACAAAGAAAACGACAAATTACAGCTCATTATTTTAAAACCGGATGACTGACAGGCAGACACTTAACAGCAAACATGTGTATGTTAAATAAAACAAAATTCAACACAACTGGTGCCTTCTTTTAGTCACACTGCTCTAAATCTCTACCCACAATATAGCTGAACTCAAGCTTAACAAACCTAGACATAGATGGCATCCTTTGTATAAAAGTGGATTACAATGTACATATTTATAACAGCCCCACTTAATCCAGTGTATACTAGAACTTAAGAAATACATACATAAACACTTACCTAAGTACATGATTATATACCTATACCAAAATTAAAAATATCCCAAACAGTTTACAAAATATTTATGCTTGGACCCGGACAAACCCTTAGTAAAAATATCAGCAGGCATATCATGAGTTGAAATATATCTTAAAAATATTTCTTGCCTTTCTCCTGCCCCTCTTATAAAATGATATTTTACATTTATGTGTTTTGTCCTATTATGAAATACAGGATTCAAAACTAATTTCTGCGCACTCTGACTATCATTAAATAATAAAATTGTTTTGTCAATTTTTAAAATTTCATTTAGAAAACATGGCTTCTTTAGGGGCTTGGCAAATAGAAACATATTCTGCTTCAGTACTTGATAAACTTACTGATGCTTGCTTTTTAGATTCCCATGAAATTGCCCCCTCGGATAATAAAAAGAGATAGCTAGTATATGATTTTCCATCAATCAAATTATATCCCCAATCAGCATCACAGAACCCTTTAAACTCTAGATCATCCTTTTTAAAAATTAAAAAAAAAAAGGCTTTGATCAATTGTACCTTTTAAATACCTTAAAATTGTTTTCGCATGCTGAAAATGAGTATCAGAATAACAAGTGTTAAACTGGCTCAAGTAGCTTACTATGAAAGCTATATCCGATCTTAAGTTTACTGCCAAAAACATTAAAGATCCTATCAAACACCTATAAGGAATATTTTCATCACAACAATTACCTTTTTCTAATTTTAATCTAGATTCTATAGGAGTTGAAATTGGTTTAGCCTCTAACATACCAAATTTTTCCAGTAAATATAAAATATAATGCTTTTGATTCAATCTTAACTCTTGCTTATTCTGATCTCTTTCAATGTTCAAACCTAAACATTTTCTAACTTACCTAACTCTTTAAGTTTAAAATTATCTGATAAAACACCCTTTAGTTTTATTATTTCATTACGATCATTGTAAAACAGTAGAGAATCGTCAACGTACAGAGCTACAATAAGAATTGTGCTTTGAAATCTCTTAATATAGACACATGATTCAAATTTTGACTTTTCATAACCCAAACTTGTTAAAACCTTTTTGAACTTCTAAGTTCCACATCCGTGAAGCTTGTTTAAGCCCATATATGGCTTTGTTTAATAACCAGACTCTATTATCATTATTAAAACCTTCTGGTTGGGTGATAAAAATTCTCTCTTTTAAATCACTATTGAGAAACGCTGTGATTATATCTATATGATCAATTTTTAAATCCATACTTACAGCTATGGCAAACAACATTCTTAAAGTAGAGTTTCTAACAACAGGTGATAAAGTTTCTGTATAGTCCACCCCATATTGTTGTGTGAAACCCCAAGCTACAAGTCTAGCCTTATATCTCTCTTCACCATTTGCTCCACACTTCAACTGGAAAACCCATTTACACTGGACAACTTTTTGATCATCAGGTTTATTCACTAATGTCCACACTTTATTGTCCTGCAAAGAACTATATTCCTCCTCCATTGCTCTCCTCCATTTATCTGCTTTGTTACCATTCAAGGCTTCTGACACGTTTCCGACTTCTGACGGTTCTTCACATATGGCCTCGGAAACTAAGTACAACACATGATCTGGAAAAGTCTTTTCCTTCCTGTTTCTTAGTGATTTTCTCAATGGCATCAAACCATCTATAGTATCGTCCGACTCACTGTCACTTATATGTGTGTCTTCTTCATTTTGATTCGGCTCAATGGGTTGTTCAACTTGATCATATTCTATCTCATGTTCAAAAATATCTATGTTCCCATCTATTTGAACACCTGCCTGAGTATTATTGTTGTTCTTGAGTTTAAATTTATTTTCCAAGAAAACAACATCCCGCGATTTGATTATTTGATCTGGTTTTTCCACATCATACAATCTATAGGCTTTTGTATGTTCATCGTAACCCACAAATAAATATTCTTTACACTTGGGATCAAATTTTTTTCTTAACTGATCAGGAATGCGTGTCTGTGCAATACAGCCAAAAACTCTAAGATGTTTAATGTCAATCCTTTTTCCTGACCATTTTTCTTCTGGTACACAATCCTTGACTGCCTTGTGAGGTGATCTATTTTTCAAATAGACAGCAGTATTGACAGCTTCAGCCCACATTCTTTGATCTAAATTTGCACCTTGTAGTAGACATCTAGCCTTCTCCACAATTCTCTTGTTTGTTCTCTCGGCAACACCATTTTGTTGAGTTGTATATCTAACCATTCTCTGATGTTCAATACCTTTTTGTTTAAATAGTTTCTTAAAACCTTCATTTAAATATTCTGTGCCATTGTCACTGCGCACCTTTTTAATGCTCATGCCTGTTTGATTTTCAACATAAGCCTGAAATTCTTTAAAATATTGCAATACATCAGTTTTAGACTTTAAGAAGTATACAAATATTTTTCTTGTGTAATCATTAACAAGCACAAAAATATATCTTGCACCACTCCAGGAAGTAACTGGCATACAATGATACGGTGGTCCACACAAATCTGTGTGTATCAACTCTAAAATACTATTAGCTCTCTTACCTCCTGCCTTACTAAATGGTTGTCTTGTTTGCTTGCCCAACAAACACTCCTGACATTGTTCGTCTTTTCCATTAATATATGTAATGCCATCGGCCCATCCATTTTTCAACAGCTGCATGCTAACTCTATTAAGATGTCCTAGCCTCATATGCCATAATTCCTCTGAATTTGGTCCTGCTACAGTAGTGAAAAGGCTTTGTTCCTCCACATCAAGTTCATATAGTCCATTCTTCATGGTAGCGGTGGCAACAACGTCTCCTTTCACATGGAAATCGACACAGTCAAAAATGTAACATTTTTCATCTTAAAAAACAACAGTGTGGCCCTTTTCAACCATTTTACTAACTGAGAGTAAATTTGTCCTGAGAGTAAACCTCTAGAGGCCTAGAGGTTAACGCTAAACCAGTCATCCGGCTAATTGAAATTTTACTTTTGAAAACGTATATTTCGTAACTTATCACTTATTAATTTCTAATTTCACTTAATAATTAGGCTATTAGGTAACTTTAATCTAAGATAAGGCTTTCTATACCTATACATATTTACATTTCGGGAGCTCGAAGCGCTCGCAAGTGAAAAGCGAATTGAAACGATTACGCTCACTTTGAGCCAAGAACCTACGGATACTACGGAAAACATACGACTTTGCCAAAGACGCCCAGTATCTGAAAAGAAAATTCAATCATTCCTGGTTACTCACCATGGTTAGCATACTCCCGCCAACAAAAAGGAGCCTTCTGTAAATTCTGTACACTATTTCCACCCAATCTGAGCTCCGTTAGAGGTGTTTTAGGTTCGTTCATTATAAGGCCGTTTTGTAAGTTCAAAGATGTTCATGAATACTGCAGAAAACACGCAGATACTCACTTTCATAAGACGGCATTGGAAGCAGCTAAATCTTTTCTTGATAATGTGCCAGTAGATGTGCAAATTAACAAATACTCTCAGGAAAGTCTTGGAAAAAACAGGAAGATTATAAGATCGATTATTTCCTGCATTGCGTTTT
The DNA here is from genome assembly GCF_022605725.1 of Anthonomus grandis grandis. Classification (NCBI taxonomy): domain Eukaryota; kingdom Metazoa; phylum Arthropoda; class Insecta; order Coleoptera; family Curculionidae; genus Anthonomus; species Anthonomus grandis. Next base: position 2,216,754 of record NC_065546.1, read on the forward strand.
GCGGATCCCACGACCTAGCATTAAGGGAGGCAAGCTATGATGATGGAATTCTGGAAGGGCTGTATAAGATGCGAATTGACGCAGGAGACACTATTTTAAAAAACCCATCTTGAGCATGGAAAGAAAAATGCAAGTTATCGATCGGTTGACATCCAGAATGAGATTATCAGTATTTGTGGAGATGTTATTAAGGCCGATTGCATCAAAATTGTGAAGATATCGCAAGCATATAGCATTTTAGCGGACGAAACAGCGGATATCTCTGGAAAGGAACAGCTCTCAGTTGGCATAAGATATTTTGATGAGGAAACCAGCAACATTGAAGAAGTATTCCTCGGATTTGCTGAGCTTACAGCCTTGGACGCTAAATCGATTGCCACGAACGAATTCCTGACGAAAGAGGATCTCGATCCAGATAAATGCGTTGGTTTGGGATTCGATGGTTGTTCCACTATGTCTGGAAAAGAAGATGGCGTTCAGGCTATTTTGCGTAAAAAATACAAGAAAGCACTATTTTTTCATTGCTCGTCACATAAACTCAACCTGGTAATCAATGATCTGAATGCTCTGCCGGAGATCCGAATTACAGTTGGGGCCATCAAAGATATCCTTACTTTTTTTCGTGAATCGGTTCTAAGAAGAAAATTAATACCCAATATTCCCAAGCTGTGCGAAACAAGGTGGAGCGAGAAATACAAGAGCATCGGAGTTTTTAAAGAGAACTTTTGTGATATAATGGAGGCACTAGAAACCCTGTCTCGAGATGGCAATATTGCGACAAGGAAACATGCATATCAGCTCCATGCTGCAGCTTCCAAAGTTTCGTTTATTTTTAGCTTTGGATTGATAGCCAAATATTCCGCTCTTTTAGAACCAACAGTAAACGTGCTCCAATCAGTCTCCTTGGATGCAGTTCAGGCATCACAGCATATTGGTCGTATTTTAAAACTGATCAAAAACCACCGTGAGAATCCCGAAAAAATAACAGAAGAAATTTTCAAAGATGCTTCTGTTATTGCGGAAAAAATTGGATTGGATATGAAATCAATACCGCGTACTGCTGAAAGACAACAACACCGTAGCAACCACCCATCAAAAAGCCCCTCAGAATTTTGGCGCAGGTCCATAACAATTCCTTATTTGGACTCAATTATAAATTCCCTAGAAATAAGGTTTTCTAAAGGAAATAGACCATCATTTACTTTGTCAAAACTACATCCTGCGCAAATGAAAAACATTTCTTTGGAAGAACTTGAAGAGGCTTGCGAGGAATTTAAAAATTTTTACGGTGTTACAAATATCCAAAATGAGATAGAGCTTTGGAAAAAAATATGGGAGGAAAAACCAGAATCGGTCAAAATGAGTGTTGTGGACATCCTCAAGGAAACTGATGATTTATTTCCTGAAATTAAGAAGGCTTTACAGATCCTTGTTGCATTACCTTGTACGACTTGTTCAGTTGAAAGGTCGTTTAGTAGCCTTAGGAGAATCAATACCTGGTTGAGGAGCACCATGTCTGAAACTCGACTCAATGGCCTCGCTATGATGAGTGTACGCAGGCAACACATTTTTAAAAACTTGGACGATTTTGTTAACAAAGTGACTAACGAATTCGCAAAGAACCCTAAAAGATTATGTTTCAATTGATTTTTATGTAAATATTTTGTTCGGTTTTTATTTTTTTTTAATTAAAATTTTTGTTTTTTGTCTTTCATGCTGCCCCTCCCTAGCTTACCGGCTGGCGACGCCCTTGATGCTCCCTGTTTCCTTTTAAGATTTTAGGGTAATCTCGCCGCGTTGAGGGTGCCTTGCTCATTAAATATTGTCAGAAAAACATTTGGAACAGTAATTTGATAGTTGAATATAACATTTGCTCTTAATAATGAAAAAGAAATAAATTATTATTATAGTATGTTAATCTTATTTATTTTTCTTTTTTTTTTATTTATTCCTGTTGAATGTTCTGTTTATTTATTAATTCTGCTCGTTAAGCCAAGTTAAAAATATCTTGTTAGTTATAACCATTTAAAATTGTATTATTAAGACATACAACAAATAAATAGTAGTACATTTATTTTAGTTGGAATGCCCTCTGAAACATTTAACTTGAGCGCTAAAAATGAATTTTTCAAGACTCCTGGTATAATGCAGGAAGGATTAGCGCCTGATACATTTGCGAGCTACTGTCAAAGTTTTATTTTTGCTGGAACCTGCTATAGGGCCTTAAATCAAATGGCCACTCCAGATCCAAATACCAGGAAGTATAAGTATGATGGATATATTTTTGCTGTAAGTTTTTTCTTAATTTAAACTAGGATAGTATAACAAAATAAGTAAATACAAAATGAGGGTTTTTTTTATATACAAAAGTTTTAATTAAGCACAGATATCTGCAAGAACAAGCAAATCACTAAGATTACTCTACTTTAAAACTGTAAATTAAATTTTCTTAGTATATTTTTGAATAATTCACAATCAAGTTTTGTGACACTGTGGATTTTCAACGTTTTGTTTTGTTGTACTTTTGGTTATTAGACAGTGTTTTGGTCATATTGGATGCTTTTTTTCATTTTAAATTATATGCTTAAATCAGATTATCCTATATCCAAACAATTATTTATTGTAAAATGAAAATCCTGCAGTCTCCCTCCACTTATTTATTAAACATTCAGTTATCTAAAATTTCCGTCATGTTTCGGACACAGTGGTGTCCATCATAAAAGGTTTAAAAATTGGTATTAGATATACGCCCCAGGGTTTTATTCCATGTCAAAAAACCCTCTATTTGTTATTATTTATTTATTATTATATTTGTTCTGGTTTTTTTTTTAATTTTTATTATTTTTAATTTTATTTGTTTACATTCTGTTGTATGCTCAGCATACCGTTCGGTCCTTGTCAACAATAGAATGAAAATAGATAAAATAAAAAAGCAATAACGAATAGAGGGTTTTTGACATGAAATCAAGCCCTGGAGCGTATATCTATTGCCAATTTTTATCCCCTGATGATAGACACCACTGTGTCCGAAACATGTCGGGAATTTTAAATAACTGAATGTTTAATAAATAAGTGGAGGGAGACTGCAGGATTTTCATTTTACCTTAACCTACGACCCCACTGCAAGTATGGACTATTGCTTCACAATTATTTATTGCCCTATATGACAGTACTAAAATCCTCTTACTTAAACTTAAATTATAAAATTCTGCCATTGAGTGAGTAATCTCTTCGCCTATGACCAATATCTTATTTCCTAACCGGACAACGTCCTAGCCTATAGGTATAGGTAGCAAACCGGGAAAATTTCTGCAATATTCGGGATTTAACATAGACCTTTAAATTTTTCCTAAAGTATTAATTGACTTTTTTGAAAGTTATAATATGATACATCGATGAACCAACAAGGATATCTGAATCTAGAAATTATGTAATTGATGGTATTTTTCCTTCAATTGTTATAAAATCAGGAGTTTTGCCTGCAGATTTGATTTCTGACCATAAAATAATATTTTCTGAGCTAAATCTTTCTAGAGTTTCCTGCGTGCCAAGGATTATAAGGTATAGGAACCTTCGGAATTTTAATATTAATGATTTTTTATATGGGATATGTATGCCCTTCCATGGCACGACATACTTTTACCAATTATAATTTACTAATAACACTCTTTGATGCTCATGCTCTGTACCGGGAATGAATGAGGTAAAAAGGGCCAAAAAAAACTTGTCAAGAAAAAAATTTAAGAAAGACTGGAGAGCTTTAAAAAATTTACATATTCGCTCAAATAAACATAATACCATACCACAGAACCTCTCTGATCCACATGAAATGAATAGCTATTTTGCCTCCTTTTTTCAAAATGTTTCTGATTGCCGTGAAAGGGTAAATTTCTATAAAGGTCACAAGTTTAATAATGATGTATTTTCTTTTCAATTAACTACAGTGGAGGAGGTTGGTATTATTTAAAAAAACTTAAAATCCAATGCAACTGGTATTGATGAGATATATATTTATGCTTATATATATGTAGTCCCTTTATAGACAAGTATATCACTCATATTATGAAGTGTTGCCTTGAAGGTGGTTACTTTCCAGATATATGGAAAATGTCCGTTGGAAAGCCTTTGGGAAAAGTCGTTAATGGCATAAATCGTTCCCTACTCATTGCCCAGTTAAGTTATTACGGTTTTAATATCACAGCTCTTAATATAATGAAATCATATATGTGTAATAGAACTCAAAAAGTATTTATTAATAACAAATATTCAAATTCATCTCAAATTTTATCTGGAGTACCACAAGAAGGCTCGATATTGGGACCGTTACTCTTGTATATATGTCTAATATTTTAAGATTACTGAAGTATTGTAAAGTTCAATCTTTTGCTAATGACAAATAATGTAGAAACTCAAGGTCTTATAAATGAAGATCTTATGACTCTTAATTTATTATCTAAGAGCCACAATTTAATGTTAAATCCTACAAAGTCTTTTCTTACGTTTTTTAAATAAAAACCAAGTAGAAATTTTGAAATATCATTTGAACATGATATGGTGGATAAAAAAAAATCTGGGTCGAATTTTAGATACTAATTTACGTTTTAAAGAACGTCTTAAAACTTTATTTCAATAGGTATATTTTTCTCTTTGAGCTAGAAAGAATTATGTGAATCTCTTGTACTTAGCAATTTTAATTATTGTGATTATATTTATGGCTTTTGTTTAGATCAAGAAAGTAAATCTCGCATACAGAGAGTTGAGAATTCTTGTGTTCGGTTAATATGTTAAAAAATATGAACGCATTATACCGTGGTATAAAGAACTAAAATGGTTGAAAGTTGATAATCGGAGGAATTTGCATTTTTGCAATTTTTTAGAAATTCATCAATGTCAGCTTCACTTAGGAACCACCTTATATTCAGAGATGAAGTTTATAATGGATAGGTCTTTCTGTTGTCTATGCCTCGTTACCGAACGGCCATGTTTCAAAGAGTTTTCAATATAATGGTGTCAAATTGTGTCAGAGCTGGTTTGCAAAAAAGACACAAATAATTGGCAACTGATCATTCCTCTTTTGACAGAAATTGTCCTTCTTTTTTGAAAGACTTAAATCTAAAGTAAAATATGATTGATATTCTAGTTAGTTGTTTTAATAATGATTAATACACAAAATACTGATTTTTTTAAGCATTGCCAATATTAATGTATTTCTTTTGCCAAGTTTTGCAGATTTTGCTAAGTTTATGAAAAGTATGATATTATTGGTGTTAGTGAGACGTGGTTGAATAGTTCCATAACATCTGATGCAGTTAAATTGCAGGGATATTCTTTTTATCGAATGGATAGGCTAAACAGAATCGGGGGAGGTATTGGTATATACAGTAAATCAACTTTTTATTCTGAAAGAGTTGATATCAACGTCAACAATGTAGACTTTGAACATTTTCTATTATTATGTCAAAGTCGGAGTCCACAAAATTGCCCTGCTTTTTATATATAAACCTCCTAAGACTTGGATATCTGAAATCTTGAATTTCCTTGATAAAATCATTCCATGTATATTAGTAAACTATGACTTCTCTAGTATTTGGAGACCTAAACATAAATATGATGAGGCCTAACTCTTTATATTCTGCACTACATTCGTACCGGTATGACCAACTAATAAATGAGGCGACGCGTATTACAAATACATACATGCTACATGCCCAAACCCGATTTTTGTTAATTGTAAAAAAATTTGCTATAAGAGTGGGACCGTTACCTCACATATTAGTGATCACGATCAAATTCCGTTTTGTATCCTCACCATACTTATTAAAAAACCTCAGCAAAAAATAATTAAAATTCGCGATCTTAAAAACATTGACTTTCTTTGGAAAAATTCTCGATAGATCTGGCCCAAGTTAATTGGGACAATTGTTTTTATATTGATAATATAAATAAAAAAGTTGACTTTCTATACCAAAATATTAACTTCCTATTTGATATCCATGCTTACAAAAACATAAGAATTAGTAAGAAAGCAGCACCTTGGTTAACCTACAGTTTTAGACTTATTTTAAATGAAAAGAACAAAGCCCTTACTAAATATAAAAACGATAAAAGTCCAGCTAACTGGACTTATTATAAGGAGTGAGAAGAGAAAAGGCTGCTTATCTAGAAGAGCTTCAAAGTCTGGTTAATTGCTTTGAGAAAATAAACTCTTATTTTCATAACAAGTTTAGTATTATTAGTTTTTACTTTTTCCTTGTTGATCAATATTCAGTGAAAAATATAATTAACGCCATTAAATCTAATGGTGCAAGACCGGACAATATTACTCTTTCAATGGTAAATATGTGATTAGCTAATATCATTAACCCTATTACTAATATAATAAATAGTTGTTTCTTAACGGGTTATTTCCCTAAAGCATGGAGGGAGTCGACTATCATTCCTATTCCTAAAGCTTCCAATCCTAAGAGTCTACAAGATTTACGTCCAGCCAGTTTATTGAGTGTAATTTAATAAGTCCTGGAAAGAGTGGTCTATATATAGTTTGCTACTTACCTGACATCCAACAATATACTTCCTCCTCAGCAGTCCGGATTTAGGACTGGACATAGCACAACTAGTAGTGCACTCTTGAATATTACTGATAATATAATTCAAGCGCTTGACAATAAACTTTCTGTTAATATGGTGTCTCTTGATTACTCAAAAGCTTTTGATGTAATATACCATGACTTACTTATTGCCAAACTGAAGTATTATGGGTGCAACGATATAGTTTTATCTTTTTTATATCTGTGGAATCGTACAAAAACAGTACGCATACATGCCAACTGTTCTGAATCAAGGCTCTTCTCAAGGATCTATCCGTGGGCCTCTTTTATTTCTTAAGGAAGAAGTCCATTCTGAAGTGGAGTCAATATAAAATTGAAAAGTTAGTAGGGGGAAGTCTTTTCTCCACAAATAAAACGCTAATCCTCTAATTTCAGGAGTGATGCATTTCAGCAAGTATTCTTGCCATCATCAGACTTTCTTATTACTGTAATGTTCTTTATAATTTTGTGATTTGTTTCTTTTAATTGGGTGGGGTAGATAGGAAATATGATTTTTTGGTAATGGTTGCGCCATAATAATTTAAAATATTTAAAAATTCTAAAAATTTAAATATTTAATTTTCAAAAGCATGGCTTTTACTTGGTTCAGTAGAGTAGCTTTTATTATTATTATTATTTTATTATTATTATTATTATTATTATTATTATTAATATTCTAGACATTAAATTTTATTTCTTAGGAACTGTGTGAAAGCATCGCCCGCTATCTCCAATTCTTCAGGACGGCCATTCTAGGAATTCCAGATGAAGTAACCTTCTTAAGATTTCACGAGACAACTTATAAATTACAGGTACAAGTGTCGACTTTAGCGTCAATTTGTAAAATCGGCCCTTTTTCTTTCGAATCGGGTGAAATGCCCCATGGAGTGGCATTACTCAACTACTTATATCAGGAAATATTGGGGTTAAACGATAAACATCTTTGCATGGTACTATATTCTATATTGTATCCTTGCTGTCAAATATACTTTAGGTAATATTAACTTTTTAGTGTTTTTTGGCTTATAATAAGGGATTTCTTTCAGTCGATTTTTGCATCAGTGGTTAACCAAAGGGACCCTAAGCGATCCTTATGGAGAATTTTTTGTTTCTCCAAACTTTAAATATTTATCATCCAGAGGCAGGATTTTTTGGATAAAAGGGTATAGTGTTAAAGAAGATATTATTCCAGATTTCCTAATTGATTTGAAACACGATATTTTACTTTGTGGAAGAATTATGAATTTCTTACATATATGTGCACCTATGGTAAGTCTATGTAAAACCCTTGGATAATTTTTGTTATTTATTATTCCATTTTAAGTTACTTGTCTAGCGACGTATCGGTCTTTGTTAAAAATTCATCAGAATAAAAAAATTAAAATTAACGTCGATAAACGAATAAAAAAACCTTTTTCTTCCTATATTATTTCCCGTTAATTTCTTTACGATTACAATTTTAGAATAAACTTTTTGTGTATCTTATGGGACAAAATCGATTTATGTTGACTTGTTGTCTGACCCATGATAAATTGACCAGTTTGGAGCAAAGTATATCGAAATACTATTTAGAGGCATTGGCTGAGTGCGGTCCGAAGTTTAGCTTTTCAAAAGTTTTCGAAAGAGATCGAGAGACCGACTTAAGCTACTTACAGCTTATAGCTAAAAAACGAGCTACCACACTACGGAGAATAGAGCTCGAACGACAAAAAGCAGCTGAAGAGTTACGTGAAAAGAAGCTAGAGGAGCTACTTATGCTAAAAGAACAATACGAAACTGCTTTAGAGGAAAAACAACTGAAAATTTATAAAGAAATCGAAAGGGAAATCAAAACTATCCAAGAAGACTTGGAAATTGAGCAAATGAGGCAACAACTTATCGAAAATGAAGCGTAAGTATTCACTGTGTCTTATTTAGAACGCTTTAATTGGAATAAAAATATAGGGTAAAAGTAAGGTTTTTTTGATCTCCCAAAATTTCAATTTTTTTATGCAGGGTGGTCCATTTTCCGTAGTTTTCTTTTCTTTATGAACACTGGTTACGCGGCGCCGCCCCCAGTAGTGTGGGACTCAGTGTCGAGTCTGTTTCGTCCTATACCCACTAAAACTCCACCGCTGGGTGGTGCCTTGTGGCTCCCTACACTGCGGTCTGCTAAGAAGCAGTCCTATTGTGTCCCATATGTTTAGTCCCACAGGTTCAATTCTGTAGCTTCAAGGAAGTCCAGAATTGTGCCCAGTGGTAGATTTCTTATACCCTCTGGTGAGGGTTTCTCTTCCCCTAGGAATGTTGCCCTGGTTTGATTAAATGCTTCACAGAAGCACATTATGTGAAGAGTTGTTTCGTTCTCCTCATTGCATCCCCTACATAGCGAGGTAACTGATTTCCCTAGCGTATGCAGGTGTTTCCTGCTGGGCGCATGGCCTGTAAATAGCCCCGCGGCCCTTCGCAGTTGTTGTCTGGAGAGGCCCAGTATGTTCTCACCCTTCTTGAAGGGTGGGCTGCCTATAAGTTGTTTGGATTGTTCCATCTTTGGCAGCTGTTCCCAGTAGGATTTGTTCTGGTTTGTTAGCCAGTTGCCGATTTCCCTCTTCCAGGTCTTATCGTTGACACAACATGTTGGTTCAGGGCCTACCAGGCTGTTGCTGGCTCCCTGAGTTGCAAGTTGGATAGCCCTTCTTGCAGCCTTATTGTTGCCCATATTCTGGCCTATTTTGCGCTTCGGCGAGGTTCCTGAGATCCTTCCAGCAGCTTTGCACAGTCCTTGACTTAGTCTCGAACTGTTGTAGTGCAAGTGTTGCAGCCTGGTCTCCTGTGAAAATTGCGAAGGTTTTGCCTCTTGGCAGCCCTTCTCTCATCAGTTGGACACAGGTTTGTATTCCTATTATGCTTGCCTGTAAATTTGTTGTTTCCAGGCCCAGGTTTAGCATGAGTTGTCTGCCCTGTTGTTCGTCCTCCACCATGCCCACAGCTACCCCGATCTTGGATCGTTTGGTTGCCGTGTGCCATACTGAGTAACCTCTTTGCCTGAGCCTGTCCGCTTCTGCGTCCAGTGGTCCCCTTTTCTCTTTGATGACAAAAGGTTTGTCTAGGTATGTGACCTTGATTCTGTCTGTTCTTAGGGCCAGGCGCCCAAGGTCCTGTATCTTGTCAAATAAGGCATTGTGCCCATCTTTCGATAGGATTGTTGCGCCATTTGACAGCAATCTTTTCGCCCCCGATATAGCTTCAGCCCGTACCACTAAGTGTAGCGGGCTTAGTTCTATCAGGTTCTCTAGGGCAGCAGTCGGCGTTGTTGACATCGCTCCTGTTATGCCCAGACATTCGCTATTCGTTGTGTTTTGTTGAGTATCTGTATTACAGTCCTCTTTTCTGCCGCATGCCACCATATAGGTGCTGCGTATGTAATGATGGGTCTAACCATTGTCGTGTACATCCAATGTACCATTTTTGGTGACAGTCCCCATGATCTACCGAACATTCTCTTACAGTACATAAGAGTTTTCGTGGCTTTATTTGTAGCATGGATTACATGCTTCTTGAGCTGAGTTTTTTATCCAGGGTTTTACCTAGATATTAGACCTCGTCTTCAAGTCGCAGATTTTCTCCATTAAATTTTATGTTTCTAATGGGCTCTAGTTTCCTTCTTTTGGTAAAGGAAACCAGAGTAGTTTTTGTGGGGTTTACCCTTAGTTGTTCGTCCTCACACCAGTGCTCGACAGTAGTCAGGGCTCTTTGCATTTTTTCGAATACATGAGCCTGACTACCCCCTCGTGTAAGGATGACTATATCGTCAGCAAATCCTATAGCGAGGATAAGCTGCCTCTCCAGTCGTGTCAGCAAGCTGTCCGATACAAGGTTCCACAGCAGCGGTGACAGTACGCCCCCTTGCGGTGTTCCCCTGCACACTTTGGCCTTAACCGTTGTGCTGTTGAGATTTGCTGCTACTTTCCTATGATTTAGCATTTGGGTTATCCAGCCGCCAATCATGGGATGTATTCCTCGTGCTGCTATCGCACGGTTGTCGAATGCTCCCTCAATGTCTAAGAAAGCTCCTAGGGCGATCTCTTTGTTGTTCAGAGATTGTTCGACCCTCTGGGTTATCTCGTGAATCGCTGATTCGCAAGATTTACCTGTTTGGTAGGCATACTGGTGTCGATGTAGAGGGTTGACCCGTAATACATTGTCCCTGATATGCCTTTCTATGAGCTTTTCCTCTGTTTTTAGGAGGAATGATGTAAGGCAGATTGGTCGGAAGGATTTAGGTTTCGCATGGGAGTCGCGTCCCGTCTTAAATAATATAAAAATACTACCTTTGCTTCCCTCCTCTCTCTGGTATATGCGCTGTGGCTAGACTTGCCCGCATTATTTTACATACTGCAGGCAGCAGCAGTTCGCTACCCCGCTGTAACATGACTGGCATTATGCCATCCATTCCGGGAGATTTGAATGGTTTGAAGGAATTTATCGCCCATTGACCTTCTCGTAGGTTACTACCTTTTTTGCTAGTTCCCAGTGTTCCCTTTTGCCCCTGTTCGGAATGATAGGAGTTGAGTCCTGGGTATGTTCTGGTTGATGGAGAATTTTCGATCCCGGAAAGTGCGTGTTCAGCATTAAGCCAAACATTTCTTCCTCGGTTGTCGTATATTCTCCATCGGGTTTTAGACAAGAGCCTAGAGTTTGTTATGGCCCTTTGGATATTTTCCGTAGTTAAAAAATCTCGAAATAATATCAGTCTGGCTCAGTATCCGGCCGGATACCGGATATTTAAACAGTAACGTAAATAACAAAAAATAGTCGAACTATACTTCTAATAGCTTTTATTAAAGATAAGAAAGTCATAGAAACCATCTGAAAAACTAAATTATTCGTTATAAAACAGTAAAAACTAAAAAAAGAAAATCGTAGCTACTTGAAAGTTTTAAGTATACTAGACTAGAACAACTCAACCACATATTAAAAAAACCGCAAAGGGATTTTTAAAATTTACACCTAAAAATATTTTAAGAGTAAAAATACATATACCCAATAGTCAAAATTAAGTAGTGGTAAATTATGGTGAATGAAAACCATATTTTTAGCGTTTGCCGGCAACAAGCGATTTCGCTTGTTTCCGTAAACCAAACCTGCTTCGGAAAACAGCCTCTCACTGAAAACACTGCTGCAAGGAGCTGAAACGTATACTTTGGCAAACTTCATCAAATTGGGATACTCTTAAAATTAGCCGACCACCAAGCGTACGGATCCCGGTTGTGATCAATTCGAACTGTCTTCAAATAACCGTCAATCTCTCTTGCAATTGGATTTGTCGCTTGATTTTGACTTTGACTGTTATTTTCATGTGCTAGTTCATTGAAACAATCCCAAAAGGTGTCGTGAGAATCGCGAGTCACATTGGAATCAGTTTCATTTCTGCTTTTTTTAGGTGTGGATGATGGCGATGTATCACTGCTGCTGGAGGACTCGTCGCAAGTCATTTTTAAAAACTCTAACAAGATCTTTTGTCGCGCTCTTTCAGCTTCGAGAGTCCCTAAATAGTTTGTTTTGAATCTGGGGTCCCAGAAAGTTGCAATAAAATAATTCGGATCTGTAGATAATGAGCTAAAACGAGAATTCAATTCTGATTTTAAGGCAGCTCTCATATGAGGTAAATCAGCTGTTCGTTGCGCGCAGTCTCATCCTTGCATAGGTATTTTTTCAATGCTGCTAGATGCGGTATTACTTCGGATATGCAGGAGAGACCAGCATTTGTGATTTTAGTTATCTCTTCGAATGGCTTCAAAAGTTTGACACATTGTTCCATCAGACACCACTCATGAGTCGTTAAATTAGTCAGTGTGTCGTAATCGGCAACATAAAGAGATTGAGGTGTAATATGTATGACATAATTATTGTTTAATCTTTAATTAAGGAATATAGTCCAAGGTATGTAGGTTAGTATGGTGTTCTAGATTGTCAAGGCAACACCAATATATTGATAATTTATATTATGCTTATTACATAAAAAACAACACGTAGACGCTGCGTAGTTAAGGTTACTAGTTTAGGATTATTGTAGACGTAAAGCAGTTGTAAGTCAGATGCTAATAAATGTATAGTAAAAAACCACTCTAACGCCTTCGATTTACGATGAACCTTTTCCCAACATCACAGGATATAGCACGTTTTTGTTCAAACAAGCGTTCTGACATGTAAATTCTGACATGTCATCCTGCACTAATTGATGTTCGGGTAAACTCAACGCCTTAATTGCCAACAGTTTTTCTTGAGCTAACTCCGATTAATTTAACCATGATTAAAATGTGTAACGAGACGTCTGCCTTTGCTTATCATTTCGATTACTTCGGGCTGTATCTTTAATGACTCAGTAACAACCCTCTGAAGCGAATGAATGAAACATCTGGCAGAACTGTACTCCATGAAATCGAACACCTTTCACCATGTTTGCACCGCTGTCATGAACAAGTACATGTATTTGGTTTTGGTGAATATCCCATCGAGCTGCAATAGCATTGAGTTCATTTGCTATGTTTTCCCCTGTTTTATGTTAAACATTTTTCAGGAAAAACATGATTGATTACTATAGCGAACTCCATCGTGTCTCAGAGGAGCGCAAAGAGAAAATCGAAAATCACGTAAAGTGCATTACGAAAATTCATATCGACACCGGAATCGGCGACAAGGAATTTAAGTCTGCCGAAAGCATTCCCGAAAAAATCAACAGCTCTTCGGAAAGTTTCTATTCGGTACCCAATGACGTCCAAATGGCAGAGAGCATCGACCTGGAATCAGAAAAAGGCGATTTGCTGAAACATTCTGAATCTCAACGTAAAATGCATAGTTCTGAATCGATGGACGTTATTAACGCTAATGTGAGAACTGAATTACTTGGTAAGTGAGAGCATCAAATCCTAATTTAGTGCCTCTCAAATGTTGCTAAAACTGATAATAATATATTAACAGTTAAAAGTCTTAAAATAACAATGTTACAAGAAATATTCAAAACATTAACATTTAAATTTTTTTTAAAATTAAAAAAAATTATCAATCAGTTTCTTAAGAGCAATCATCAGCACGTGACTTTGCCCGAAATGAGCATTTGGCAACAACGCATCGCTAACGCGAAGCAGAACGCTGTTCGTCTCGTAGCAGACGGGTCAATGTCACCAGAGATTCATCGGGAGGAACCGATTCGTGGATTTTTTAATTTGCAAGCGGTCGGACTTTTTTGTGTTTACTTACAAATAAGTCGCACATTAACATTTTTGCATTAGTTCAATCGAAATATCCTCATGTTCTTCTGGTAATACAATTTATTTACTATTTAAATTGACGGATTTAATTTATTCATAAAAAAATGCATTTATATAGGAGGGTATTAGTATCACAAATTTAGGGAGAGAAGGAATAAAATATAAAAATGTTTATAATTTTGTCTCACTTTCAAATATATGTACCTAAAACAGTTTTTAGTAATCAAGATATCAATAATAAATTAGAGAAATGTGAGTGACTCCCGTCAAAAAAAGGTAGAAGCAGCCCTATATATTGAAAAAAAATTGTCTCACTTCCAGGTATGCCTAACAGAGTTAGTTAGCAATCAAAATATAAAAAATAAATTATAATAGTAATGTACTTTAATTACCAACAACACTACATTAATGTTACAAATTAATTTATAATATACAGCCTAAAAATAAAAATCTAAATAAACATTACAAAATAAAGATAATAAAACACAAAATAAATTAATCATAACAAAAATCAACTATATGAGAAAAAACACACATAACTCAACATCTTGCATGCAACATGCAACATGCAACATGCGCTTCGTGATAAATGTGTGGATTGTGGCCCAACCTATAACGGCAATTATGACGGTTGACAGTGCCGTTTAAGAAAAACGAAAATTCATTTGAGAAACAAACATTAAACACATAATTGGGATTACTTAATCCTCTTTCACTAGTTATCTCACAGAACTCTAAGCGCCGATCCTCATCGTCTTCATTTATTTCATATACCAGATTTATTTTATAGGGGTGGAAATCTATACTTCCTCGATTTTCCTCGAGCAAAAAATAACTTCACCATTTCTATTTTTTCTTGTAGGGTATAAACCACTGTAACTATTACTTTGTTTAACACGATAAACTAAAAGTCAATGATCCGATTTCACTCTGATTAAGTCGAATTGACCTCTAAGTAACATTATTATTTATTGTTTATTTGTATTTTGACATTCTTATTTTTTTCCTCCTAAACGTTAATGTAAATCTGTATTATTGCATGGAGTTTATAACGATGGCCATTTTCAGTATTTGTTGGATTTGTTTATGTATTATTGTTATAAATTCATAGTTTGATAAAGACTTGCGATTTAATACAGTTTTTTTTAACACCCAACATTTAATATAGATTTTCCAAAAAACTATATTAAATGTTAAAATAGTCAATAGTTTAAGAACCGCTGAAGTAAAATCCTTTAAATTAGGTGTACCCGTAAAGAAAATCGAAAGACCTTTCACAAGGTATAACTCAACCCACTTCCTATCACATTCCTATCGAGTCAGCAGGAGCAACTACGGCAGCAGCAGTATAAGACGCAATTATTGTTCCAGGAAACTGTCGCTGACCGATATGTATTGTTAATGAAATAAACTGACTCGTCAGCAGTCTTGTCGAGCTCATTATGCAATCAAAACACAGAAATTCTTGGGCGGATTTCTGAGTCGCTTTTTGTCGTTTGCATTTAAGCACGCGGCGTCGCGTCGGTTCTCCGCTGTTTTGTATCTCCCAATTTTCATTTCATGATGAATTTCGAAACTCGTATTGTTACGAAAGAATATTATTTGGGTTGGTGACGCCTTAGAAAAAACGAAAATTTCATATTCAGAATGGAAAATGGTTTCTTTATATGCAGCTTAATTCGGGATGTTCTGATGCTAAAACTATGGATGTGTGACAATAATATGATGCAAAATCTCTGTTTCCAGAAACATCCTCAAAAGCAATTTTAGAGTTTTTTCTTTCCTAACCTAAAAAAAATATTTATTCAAGGGAGCCACGTCCATAAATTCCTATAGTCGTTTATGAGAAAAACGATGCATATTCGAGAATAAATGGAAAAATTCTGAGTATTGCTTTTAGGACATACTAACCGTTCTTTTCTGTTTGAAAATACAAAGAACTGTGTACCCTGACCATTTTGGTTTGTTAATCATCATTATCTACAAGAATCTCTTATTTTAAATAATGGTTTTAAAAGTCCTTGTATTATACCCTTTCCCCCATGATATGTGTAACATAATTTTTTTTTCATAATAATTGATATTTATTTAAATCTGATAATTAAAACTAGTTTTGCCTTTCAATAATTCAGAAAGTGACCGTAGTTCACATGAGTAAAAATAAGTGATTATTAACTGAATCTCAGAACTCCTACTCTACTAGTTTTACTCTTTTAATATACAGCATTATTTTTTTTATGTAAACAAGTCAAAACCGCCGGGCATGGACTCAAATATCTTATTCTGTACTTTGGTGTAACGGTTATATCTTATTCTGTACTTTGGTGTACGGCATAATAAAAAAAAAGAATATAAATCTACACGAAAAAAAATAGTAGCTGCAAAAAGCGTGAGAAACCAAAAAAATTGTTTTTATAATTTGTGTTCATGAATGTCAAATATTTATTACTGAGGAAGAAAGAAATAAAATATTTTAATACTACTACTCATTACGTGATAAAAAAGAAAAATTTTTTTTTTGAAAAATACTGTACAAAGGCATAGAAAAGGAAAGAATGCACAAAAGGACAGATGTGTGAGGAAGTAAAGTTATTAGCAAATGAGAGTAGACTAACAACTGAAAAAAAATGAAGAGTATTTAAGGCATACCACAGAAAAAACTGCCTCCAATAATAAAAAATAGAATGACAGGGAAAATGAAAACACTGTTTTTTCATGTTTTGATGCAAAATGTTTTGTCATGCCCTCGAGCCGAAATCAGTAGTTTTTACTACAAAAGTAAGTTTAATGTATACAATCTCACAGCTATCCTTTCAACTACTAAGCAAGTATATTGCGCTGTTTACCACGAAATGTTTATGGGACGAACTGTCAATGATATTGCCAGTGCTGTGGTAACAATTTTGGAAAAGGTATTCCTTGACAATCCACATATCACTAACCTAGTCTTGTGGCGTGATACTTATGTTTCGCAAAACAGGAACTCATTGATGATGCTATAGCATTTTTTTTAAACACCCTAATTTAAGCACTGTTACAATGAAATTCTCAACACCTGGACATTCTTCTGTCCAAGAAATTGACAACGTGCATAGTTGCATTAAACGAGTGCTTAAAAAAAGTGAGTTTTTCTCTTCAGTATCTTTGCTACGACTTTATTGAAAAGTCTCAAAAAACCTTACTGTGTAATTCAGATGAAAGCTAAAGACTTCAAGGACTTTAAGACATGTGCAGGATTACTTAATTATAAGAATGTATCGCATTCTAAAGTAAAATGTTTTCACTAGAATTTTTTGATTTTGAACTTAAGACTTCTTTTACTGAAGAGACCTGGTAAAAAGTTAATTTGAAATCTTTTATTATTAAAACAAGGTCCAAATCTTACTGCTGCATCAATACTAGGAACCCCAAAGCTTGCAGATATAACAAACTTTATATCTATATATATTTCTTAGACATTTGATTGTTTTAGTTAGCTTAAATAAGTTGTATGTGTCAAGAATAAAGTTTATTAAATCTTGTTTTGAGAAACAAAATTGCATTTTATTTTTTAAAAAGTCATATTTTTGTAATCAATAAATTTTTATTAATTTTTTTTTGTCAAATCCTTATATAATTGTGCTGGCTTAAGTACAAGTTTCTCTAATTAATATTTTGAAACCATGTGAGTAGTTTACGCACAACCAAAATTTCAAACCTCTCTCCTGAAAAATTTGTCTGGTTGTACCGACAACTGTGTAACTCTAGGCAAGCGAAATGTAATACAAAAATTGTCATTTACACCTCAAGTTCTAGATGGATTTCGAATTTCCATGCCTCTATTATGCCTAGGATCTATGATTTCAGGCAGTAGACATTTAAAATAAAAAATCTTAAATTTTTCTATCATTTTTTCTTTCCAAAATGAATCATTTTATTTTCATCCGGCCGTGCGTTGTTGCCAAATGATACTAAACTTATCGGCGGTTCAAGAAATTGTAAGAAAAATGCCTGAATTTTGTATTTCCATTCTCAAAGGTTTATTATTAATTTTTTTTAAATGGTTTTTCAATATAATGTTTCTAAAATCAATGTATCTAGAGACGTATGGAAAGATTTTTTTATTTATATTTTTGGTTTTTAAATAAAAAATCAAAATTTTAGAAATTTAAAAAACTGGCACCTATCAACTCTTGAAAAAAATATGTACATTTAATTTTTAGTAAAAACCGCATTAAAAAATATTGTAAAATAAAAAAGTTATCCAGGAAACAGAAATTTATGGGTAAACAATCCCCTTAACCTTTTAATTATCAATGTACTGCATTTTTGATTATAATAACTTTTATGTGAAAAATACTTATTATAACTGCTATATTTTTGAGCTTAAAAGGTTGTTCTGTACTATTTTCCTATATTTATGGATATAATGTTCATTACCTTTTTAACAAACGATTGCCTAAATTTCCTCCTTTAGAATGTATTCCTGAGCAACAACGAACCGAAACTAAAGAAACAATCAGCACCGTTAATTCTAATCCAACCATTCAACAAACGATCGATAACTTCGAACTGGCTCGTAAAATTAAGAAAAAAGTCCTTAATCAAGAATTAGGTATTGCAATAAGCGACTGGTCTCAAAACAGAGAGAAACCAATTAAACCAGGGGTCACGTATCCCAATTTAACCGAGGCACAAAGAAATAAATTGAGGGTTTTATCGTCCGAGTTTGGAATTGAAAGTTTAAAAGACAACGTGAAGACTGATCGGGTGATAACGGTTGCTGTGGTGAATCGGAATAAAATAATGGGACATAATGAGTGTTTTATTCCGAATTACGGTGTGAAGACTGATAATGCGAGTTTTGTTAATAAGAATGTTAAAGAGGATATGCACCCAGGTAAGATCATTTTTATTTTATTCTATAATAATAATAAATCCTAAAATTTGTGCTTTTCACATAATAAATAGTTGTTTTCTTTTACTGATGAAATAAAAATATAAAGTAACATGGCTAGTTTAGTAAAAAGTCATTAAAAAATTCAAATTAATTGATAATAGTAAATTTACTAACAAATTTCTTCGTATTGGATTAAAAAAGCAACAATAAAAGTCCGTTAACTTGTTGTATTACTTATTTTTATTAATTTATTCAATTGCGGTAATGCGTAAATAAGTAGCAAGTTAAAAAAAAATCTTATGACAATTTTTTGTGATAAAATACACTACTACTAAAAAACTTTCTAAAATAATTAAAAAAAACAAAAAATTAAAAAATCTGATTTATAACTTAATATGAATAAATTCGCCATTCTAACTTGGTTGTAGAGGAGGTAAAAACCAGTTATAAAATCTGAAAAATAAAATATACTGAAAGGAAAAAAAATACTACCAACAACACTATCAATAAAAACAAAACTTTAGCAACATGTTTTTTGTTTTGTTACAATAAATCAAACTTTAAACTACTTAAACACTATTATACAGGATGGTCCAGTTTAAAAGTCATAATTTTAATACGTGATAATAAATTTAAAATGAAATAGACTTTTATTATAAATTTTTTCTCAGAAATGTTTCATAACAAAGATACAGGGTGTTAAAGTTAAGAATAATTAATTGTTTATTTATCAGAACTTTTAAACTAGGGGAGACTGGGGTCAATTGTAACACGGGTCAACAGTAATCAAAACTTTCTTCCGCTACAAAATAGAAACAAATTACGCGCGTAATATAGACCATAATATCGATAACCATTTTCTGGCAGTACGCCGCGGGCCATTAACCCCTAAGTTGCAGAAGTCTGAATAGAAGTCTTTTATATTTTTTTTCTTTTCATATTATTTTTTTTTGAGGTGGGAAATTATTATCCCAAAAAAATTTTAGTCGAATAACTATCTTTATGAATTTGCTGGGAAAATAATTTCCCACGTGCATGAAATTTTTATAAAACAATGTAATCTACTAAAAAAGATTTTTATTCGAATAAGTAATCAAAAAATTATCAAAGTATGTACAAGAAAATACTAAACTAAAACTTCCATTGCTATATATTTGAAAAATTTTACAAAAACGTATGGATTTCAAATAAGGAACCGAACTCAAAATCTAAGACCTATGAAAAGGGGGTAAAACAGTTTTTACATAATCCGACATTACAAGTTGAGCAAATTCTATTGCTCCGTTTCTCCTTGGCTTTTGTACTACAGCGGGCGCATCTTCTGTAAGTTTTGATCGTTGAGGGCATATGATCGCCTACATTTGTAAGTCTGACAGTATTTTGTACGGTCTTCGTACCATCAGGGTTGTTTCTTTTTTTTGCGCTTCCTTTTGCGGGGTAAAATTCTGGTCTTTTTTGCTGCAAAAATATTTTATGAGTTGGTTTACAAGCAAGGAGCTAAATTTCAAGTGACTTATGGGTTTTTTCTTTTGCATTTTTGCTGACAACCTATAAAGTATGTAAGAATTCACAGTACATGCTTCTAGTAAGTATAAAAATATGTTGATCCACCATCATCTAGATTTATGATTCATATTATAAAATGACATGTATTGGTCAAAATAGTCTACTCCGCCCATATATTTATTATAATAAGAAATCATTGTTGGACAATTCATAGCAATTTTTTCGCCTTTTTGGTTACGTCGCAAAACTGTGGTTTTTTCACTAGGATCATGAATTGTGGATGCAACACATACAGATTTTGTGCCTCGATCCTTCCATTTTACTCCTCCGATGTTGCCAGATTGTGCGAATTCAAACTCTGATTTTTGTAACTCTTTATCAGGTTTTAAAATATCTTTAGGGTAATATTTTCTATCTACTCGTAAGGTGCCACACGCAAATAACTCTTTACTAAGGAGAACATCAAGAAGAGTAATACTACAAAAATAGTTGTCAAAATACAAACAGTAATATTTTCCAGCATAAGGTTCCGATAGCCGCAACACAAACCTTTTCTCCCAGGCTTTGTGCTACTGTACCATCTTCATTTTTTCCGGTGTAGATATCAAAATTTAACAGATACCCACTTTCAGAACAGCAACAAGCCCAAACTTTAAAGCCCCTTTTGGTGGGCTTCATTGGCATATACTGTTTCATACTAGACCTTCCTTTATACTATCATAGACTAATCGATAGAAATATTGCGTGAAGGATTATAGCATTTCGGAAATGTAGTTTTAAGATGATCAATCATAGGACGTAGTTTGTAGAGTTTATCAAACTGATCTGTTCCTTTGGCAGGCATTTTTGTATTGTCATTGAGATGTAGGTATCTCAAAATAAATAAAAAATCATAACTCTTGCGATTCTATCTACATGAAGGTTTTCATCTTCTGACCATTATAATTTTATACTGGGTAGGGGGTGTATTCCTATAAATACCAAAATTCCTAGAAAAGCTTTCAACTCCGCTAGTGTAATTTTTGACGTATAACTCGTCATTCTTGCGCAATTGTTGAGCGTATAGATAGATTACTTTCATCCACTATATTTGTGAGAAAGGTATCAGCAAGAAATTTCAAAAAGATTGAATGTGGACTGTCAATGTCATCGCCGTTTAGTCCTACATTTTCGATAAACTGAACTTTGCTATACATCTCTGGAATTTCGGTATTTTTCGTCCATTCAAATTTCTTTTCAGGTTTGTCCTTGGTTTTAAAACTTTGTCTGATTTCTTGCTCAATATCTTTTGTAACTTCTTCTTCTGATTCGCTGCTCTGAGACTCCAAAATTTCTGTAAAAGTTTTTTGTACTTGGATGGGTCTGTCAGCTCGTAATCTGGGTCTGCAACGGAGTCATCCGAATCTTCTGAAAAATTATCTTCAGTAAATATTTTCTTTCCTTGGAGACGTTTTTGTAGTGAAAAACTGGAATTTTCCGAAGATGTAAATGACATATTTATTATTTCCGAAGAAGGCTCAATAAAATCATTAGGAAGTTGCTGGTCTGATTCTAATATAGAGTTCCTAAAGGATACTTTAAAGTATTTGGTCACTGACAATGGCATATTGTTTTCTGCATCTAAATCACCTTCATATTCTGAGTCAACAGCCATAGTTTTGGTGATATCTTCTTGATAAAGAAGCTGTTCTAACTGTTTATCGGACAAGTATTTGGGCTGCCACATCATGTATGGGACACAAATCACCAACTGGCGATTGCTAAAAAGACAAAATTTAACGTACTATACGTGTTTTCTGCCTGGCCAAATGTCAGGCACTAATAATAATATTTTTTCTTCATAGATTAGATATTGGTAAGTATGAGAAACAGTTATTATTTGTTTTTAACAAAGATCAATAAGAAAAAAAATTAAACCTATTTTCCATAAATTCTAACCTCAACTTTTTTTAAAATTTTTATCTTGAGTATGACTAAATTCAAAAACCATTTAACACGAATTCACTATAATTTAAGGCTAATAAGTACCTATAATACTATACTTACATTTTTTTAATAATATTTCACCTTCTTTTTCATAAAAAAATTCAACAAAAGGATTCAAAAGATATGCAACAAGTATTTTATACTTTTTGTGCTATATGGGGAACCACTGGGATAATAATTTCCCACTAAATGATCGTCTGTCAAGAGGAAACTTTGTCCACCGACGTACAGATGGCAACACATATACTATAATGTACCGTAATACTTTCGAAAGATATTTTCCCAGTAAAACATTAGGCGCCTATGTTAGGCACGGTGGGAAAATAATATCCCAGTAGAACCTAAAGGGTTGAACAAAGTATACGTACCTAGTGCGAGATTTTGTGTTTTCACGTATCCAAAGTAAGTATTTGCTATATTTCTTATGCGTGTGTAAATGAGTCTGTATGTGTATTTAGTTAGTTTGTCGGTTTTCATTAGTTAGGCCATTAACTTAACTAAACTAAATTTGAAATTCATTTTGTTTGTAGTCAATATGGTGTCATTTATTTAAAAAAAGTCGTTTGGGGTCAGTTGTAACGGGGACATTTGTAACGTTTCAACTGACCCCGCCGTTCATTTCTAAAATGAAATAAATTGTAATTGAGTCTGTAGCGTGTTTAGGTTTTTTGTCAGCTTTCATTAGTTAGGACATTAATCTAGTAAATTAATTAGTTTATTTCATTTCAGATCGTAAAAGTGTCACGAAAACTGATCGTTCAAGTTGAGATATATGTTTATATGAATCTGCATATGCAGAGCTCAAAAATGGAAGTTCTCTACGCTTAGCTGCCGACCAATTTGGGATCTCTCATGTGTCTTTGTTGAGATACAAGCGAAGGAAAGAAGCCGCGGGGAATACTGAAGGTCAACCACCTGTTACAATAGGCTATAAACCTGCAAATAAAGTTTTTAATGAACTTCAAGAAACCGAAATGGTAAAGTACATAAAAAAAAGCTGCAGATATTTATCAAGGTCTGTCAACCAACGATATTCGGAGACTTGCGTTAGAATTAACCATTAAATATGATATAGATAAACTGGACACTTGGATTAAAAACGGCATGACAGGAGAAGACTGGTTTTCCGGTTTTATGTCAAGACACCGTGACTTATCAAGAAGAGCACCACAAGCAACCAGCTTAGCCAGAGCAACCAGCTCCAATTGTGCAAATGTTTCTGTAATTTTTAATAATCTTGTCAAAGTTTTGGATCGAGACAAATTTGAAGCAAAGGATATTTACAACGTAGACGAAACTTGTGTGACAACAGTCCAGAAACCAAATCGAATTGTAGCATAAAGAGGCATGAAACAAGTGGGTGCAATTACCTCACAAGAACGTGGTACACTCGTAACAGTTACGGTGGCCATAAACACACTAGGCAATTCGATTCCGCCCATGTTTATTCTTCCTCGAATATTAGCTTCTGTTATTTTTTTGTTGTTGTTATGAGGCATTTTTTACAGTTTCTATATCATTTTAAGTCTTTTTTGAATAATAAAAGAAAATAAAAAGAAATGTGTTTTTTATTTAATCTATATTGCTTTTGTTACAACTATCCCCATAATGGGTTTCAATCGACCCCTGATCGGGGTCGCTTGAAACATTATGCTCTACCACTTATTTTTATTTGCATATTTTTTGTCGCTTATCTATAGTCAAATTTAACTACTAGGTCAAGTATGTCAAGTTCCCAGCTATATGTTACCTATTTTTTATCATATTATAGTATTTATCTAGCCAGAAAAAAAAAATTGTACAAAATGGTTCAATTGACCCCAGTCTCCCCTACTAGCTCAATTTCAATTAAATGTCGAATGCAGGTTATTATAGTGAATTATCAATTACTGATAAAGCCTTTTTTTTTTTTAAAAATGCCAGTGACGTAACATACGGGGGGACCTGGTCCTTTTTTGTTTCAAATCTGCAAAGTGATAACATATTTTTTTTATGATATTTTTTAAGAAGTCAACTGATTCTCTATTTAATTTTAAAAAAAAAGTTACTCCTGCAAAATTATGATTTAAGGCATTGTTTTTAAAATATCTTAGTTTAATTTTAGAGAAACGCCAGTTGAAATGCTGGAAAAACAAAAAAAAAAAGAAAATTAGGCTTGAATCTTAAATTAAACCAATCAAATAAAATAATGACTTAAGGTAACTTTTGATCGTTTTTTGTATTCAATTTTTTTACAAATCCAAGCCCGATTTCCTTTTTTTTTCTAAATTTTTGCTACATTTTGGCAGGTATTTCTGAACAATTAAAGTAAATGATTTAAAAACAGTGCGTTAAATCATAATTTTGCAAAAGTAACTTTTCTTTTCGAATTAAATGGTTGATGGGACAGTTGACTTTTAAAAAAATATTTAATCACCTCGCAGATTTGAGACAAAAAAGGACCAAGTCCCTTCGTATGTTACGCCACTGGCGTAATTTTTTTTAAATTTGACTTCATCAGTAATAATTGACAATTCACTACAATAACCTGCATGCGTAATTTAATTAAAATTGAGCTTTGTAGTTTAAGAGTTATGATAAATAAACAAATAATTATTCTTAACTTTAACACCCTGTATCGTTATTAAACATTTCTGAGAAAAAGTTAATAATGAAAGTCTATTTCTGTTTCAATTCTCTATCACATATTAAAATTAATGACGTTTGAACCGAACCACCCTGTATATTTACAAAACTAATATATAGTTTTTAAATTTGTAAATCTTAAATTTTTGTTTTTTTTTAATCTCTATAATCTAAATTAAAAAAATATATATATTTACTAGAAAAGTCTCTTTTTTATTTAAAAGGTCTTTTTTTATTAAATCTTTGTCAAGAACAAGAATAACTAATCTTAAAATTGACAGCCAAAATTAAAAATAATGTTCAAAAATCATCAGAGCATCAATTTTTTAAACACTATAAAATATAAACCATTTTTTCTATTAAATTAAAAGAAAAAATATAACACAATTATCATTGTGAGTGTCAACACGACACCACACCAAAGAGATTCATTAATAAACTAAAAAAATATGTGCAATGATATGATGTAAAACAATTTTAGTAATATTTTTGTTCTTCAAATTCTTTAAGTATTTTTTAGCCTTGATTCTAGTTTTATGACTGTTTAAAGATCACTAATAAATAAGTAAATGAAAAAACTCATATTATATGAGCAATATTCTCATTAAAATCTTAAAAAGACTGGTATTCTAGGAACGTCTATTAAATCAAGCCACTTAATACTGCACAGCAAAGAAGATAATAAAATATATGGCAAATTAGTATCTATTTAATAAAATTACAAAATTTCAATAAAAATTTAATATTTCCAGCTTGTTATTTTGTACATTTGGGAACAATAACAGAGAATTAGTGCATTTTGGTTGTATAAGATCCTAAAACTTATATACCTAATTTTTTCGTGTATTACATTACTCGATTAATGATTGAATGATGAAATTATTTATTTCATTTCTTAATATTGTTTCCACTTTATTTAAAGCTATTATATTGTCTTAAAATTGTATATTGATTAAACTTTTTGAATCTGGATTTTAGAAAGTCTTTGCTATTCAGAAAGCCGATTCTTTCAAATTTTATAGACACTGCAGTATGAGTATAAAATATATTCTGAATAATATTTCAGCATAAAACAAATACGTTTTTAACCTTATCTCAATTCACCTAATATTTAAAAAATTCGTAAGGCACGGAAATAAACCTAGTCACAAACAGTAAATGTTAATATTTAATTTTTATCGACCATTTTTAGAAAAAGGCGAATCAAAGACTACCCAAGTTAAAAAATCTGTATCGCTTCAACTAGATTTGAATAAAACAAAATCCGATGGCGAAAAGCCAATTCCGATGTCCGTAGACTCTACTCCAATGAGTGATATGCCGTTCATTACGACACCGTTAAGCGATTTACCAAGGAGCGTTACACCCAGTAGCATGTTCTTAAGTACTGACACAAAAATTGATAGTTTTCCTACGACTGCTGACACCGGACTGACTGAGGAAGCTTTTAGTTTCCCGAGTAGTTTTTCCAGATTAGGACGAATAGAATCGTTTCAGGTAGGATATAAAATTTAAAAAAAAAAGACGCTTTTTAGTAGTCACATAACACTTCTATTCAATTTCGCGTAGCACATTCAATAAAATGTATATCAATTTTTTTTAAGGAAATACTGTATAATGCAATATTTGAGAATATATTAGAGTTTCTACTGATCCAGTGGCTTTAGGCATAATAAGCATAGGCAAATCTGGTTTTCATTCTCAGTTTGATTTTTGTTTTCTTCTTCTTGTAATACATCTCCTATCGAAGGTCTGCTATCATGAAAGCAAGCGGACCTTATTGGCAGCAGATCGGAACATTGCTGTAATCAAACCATTCTCTCTCTCTTTTTTTTTGACAAATCTTTTCCTGAACTACTAACTGGAGAGTTACTTATTTCGATAACATGCATACATTATCTGGATTAATATAGATACAGAGTTGGAAAAGAAGGCTAATCTAATCCTTCTTTAAAGGATTTGGTTTCTTAGGTATGAGCATCGAAGTGACCATTTAAAAAGAGTTTAAAAAGTTCTTTCGTATCATAAATATGGTTAAAGAAGTTCAGAAGAATATGAATTACAGCGTCATCAAAAAGTTAGATAAGCTCTATCTGATCAGGGTCAACAGCTTTACCGGGTTTGACAGTCTACCAGGGATATAGTATTTCTGATGTTTATATTTTTGAGTATACATTGCTTGCTTCTAACACCGCTTTTAGGAATGTTTTTTATCATCGAACAGATTGTTCAGATAGAAAACAAAAACATGAAAATATCAGTTTTTATTTCAATAAGTGTTCAAAATGTTGCCCGTTTTGGCCAAACAATGATATAGGCGATGTTCAAATTCCTGACGGACATTTTCAAAAACATGTTGTGGGATATCATGGCAGCTGTCGATGATGCGTTGACGAAGTTCATCCAGATTGGGGAGTAAACACAATACATTTCAAATGACTTCATAGAAAAAAGTCTAACGGCGTTATATCAGGAGATCTAGCAGGCCGTTCTATTGGCCCCCTTCGCTCTATCCATTTATCTGGAAACTCGTCGTCTAGCCATTGCCTAACGGGAAGAACATAGTGAGGAGGAGCGCCGTCTTGCCGGGAACCACCCCCTCTATTTTTTTTTCGGTCACAACCCTCTGTGTGTGCCTACTTTGTCGTTAAAATTACTCATAATTATTGGAATATCATTGAGAGGCTTCTATTGATTTTTATAGGACCTAAAAACACTGTCCAATGTTTCCATGTCAATAGTTAAGTACATTTTAAAATGAGAACACAAGGACCTACCAAGAAAATGTTTTTTGTAATTTTAACCTTTTTAGGAAATATGACTTGATCAAAAATATTAAAACGTTCAGAGATAAAGTGTTTTGAGAGTATTTTTAATTAAATGTTCATTGTAGAAACCGGAGTCACACATACCGATATTCTCAAAACGGGTACCAGCAGAAGAGGCCAAAAACATCTCCAAAAATTCCCTGAACTCCCTCAATTTATTTTTGCATGAAAGTGTAAATATTCCTTTGCAAATCCAGTTAAAATTGGCAAACAACGAGATTTTAAAGTACTTTATCGACGAATTAAAGTTCCTTAGACACTTGCAAAACATTAGGGACTATTTCTTTTTGCAAGATGGGGAATTTGGCAGGAGTATTACGGAGAATTTGTTTGAGAAGCTTTATAGCGTCAATTTTCCTTTAGAACTTATTAATTTCAGGACTCTACAACATTTAGGTAAGTTTATGAACTCTGTTATGTACTTATTACACAGGGCATTTTTAGTGTTTAGTGCTCTGGATAACTCTAACAAAAGCCCGGAGAATGCCGGAAATTTGTCATTTAAGATCAACAATAACCCGAAATGTTTCGACTTAGGAGATCCAGATGTATTAAGCTGTATTTCTTTAACATATAAAGTGCAATGGCCTTTAAACGTTTTATTGCCTTCAGATGCTTTCGCTAAATATGATCAGGTCTTTAAATTTTTATTGACAATCAATCGCATATCATGGGTTCTGAAAAAAATCTTTTTGGTAAGCATTTTTTTTACATTTTTAGCATAGACTAAATAGGATAAAATATAATAAACACAGTTTATATGTAAATATTCAATATGATGTCGATAAGAAACATCGTATTTAATTTTAAATATTATGATTTATGTTGTTCTGCTGACTTTAAAATATCGTAGGATCAAATTAAAAATATGAATTTGAATTTTCGGTCATTTTCGGATTTCTCCGGAAATATTGGGCATTTTTTAAAATTTTTAAATGGCATTTTAATAAAGATCAATCAGGTACAGTCTGGCAAGTGGATCTGAAACAGCGGCAGGAATGTGGGCCAAAATATTCGACGTTGCCACGTTTAACCTCAAAACGTAATTGTGCGGGACTTACTTTCTAATAATATGCAATATAACATTTTTTACAATCACAAGATATAGAGGGTAAAATGTTAAGAATTATAATTTAAATAGTTATTCCATTTTGGCTTTAATACGCAATTGTTTTACCATTAAATATGGTACAATTAAATGTTTGTCCAAAAAATGGATCATATTTAGTAAATCTGGCAACATTACGTTCGACCTCTACATTCCTACTTCTACTTCTCTACTTCTTGTATAATAGGGGTCAGCCATTATGAACCTGAACGCTTGTGATTGGTTTCCCTCGCCGCACGTGTTTTTGTTATGAATTATTTCGACAGTTCATTGGACAGCGTCTTTGCCACCTGTTTACAATGCTTGCTGCCCTTTCAAAACATTGATTACTATTGAAGGGTGGACAGTGGCGTAGGTTTTATCGTTGATTTTTGGATTCCGTTTATTTTATATGTATGTTATTTATTATTTTGTTTTATTTGTGGCTATTAATTAAAAAAACTGATATTAGTGTTGTGTATACCTATAAGTGTTTGAAGCAGATCAAACAACAAGCAATGGTTCAACCTGAATTGCAAAAAGGCAGTAAACACTAAAAATGCAGCATATCGCAAATGGCGTCAACATCCTTCCACCGAAAATTGGAGGAACTTTTTAACCTCCAGAAATAGCTGCAAGCGAATTATTGATGAATGCAAAGAGAGTCACAACAACAGGATCAAAAACAAATTGCTAAACTGCCCAAATGGAACAAGATCTTTCTGGTCGGTGTCGAAAGCCGTTAGTCAAGGATTTGCTAAGTCGGCCTTGCCACCCCTAACAGCAAATGATGGTTCTATCGCGGTAACAGCAAGGGAAAAAGCCAATTTACTGGGTAAACTCTTCGCGTCCAATTCTACTCTGCACTCGCAAGGCAAAACACCGCCATATTTGCCAAGGGCGAATTCATCGATGGGAGAAATTTCGTTTCCCCAACGAATTATAAATAAAATTCTTAAAAGCGTAGACACCAACAAATCTTCTGGACCCGATGGAATTCCAGCCCTAGTACTAAAACGTTGTGCAGACGAATTGACTTCTCCCTTATGTAGACTGTTCACGGCATCGTATAAACAGGGCTCATTTCCAACAAGCTGGAAAACTGCTCAAGTGCAAGTTGTACCCAAAAAGGGTAAGAAGACGATGCCGTCGAATTACCGCCCGATTGCACTAGTTCCAGTAATATCGAAGATTATGGAGAAAGCAGTCAACCAACAACTGTTAAGATATCTGGAATCATTTGGACTAATCAGCGATCATCAATACGGCTTCCGAAAGCTTAGATCCACCGGCGACCTTCTGGCTTACGTCACACATTTGTGGACGGAGGCCATGGAGAAGCACGGCGAGTCCTGCTCAGTCGCTCTTGACATTTCCAAGGCGTTTGACAGAGTGTGGCATGAGGGACTACTAACCAAGCTCTCCTCAATCGGCATACAAAACTCATTATTGAATTGGATCAAAAGTTTTCTTGAACAACGAACAATACAAACTGTCTAATGACCAGACTAAGATGGAACAGGATGCATATAAGGAATCTAAGAAGTCTTTATTAGATAGAAAATCTGCTGGTGAGGAAAACCTGATTATTCAGTATCGTAGAGGTGTTCCAGTGGTTGTAGAGTCCAAACAAAAAAACTTGCTTCAACCCCATTAACTGTGTTTTACCAAAATGTTGGAGGTCTTCGTACGAAGATTCAACCATTACTCAGTAGTATTATGTCCTGTTCTTATGATATAATTATATTGGTGGAGAGCAATTTGAATGACAGTATTGTAGATGCTGAACTGACGTGCAAGGGTTTCAGGGTCTTCAGATGTGACAGAAGCTATCGAACTAGCAGTAAGTTGAGTGGAGGTGGTATTCTGATATTTGTCAGTGATAGTATACAATCACAGTGCATTTCTATTCAAGAGAACCGTATTGAGCAAATTCTGATTCTATGCCAGTGTAATGGGACTAAGTTCATTATTGGTGGTGTTTATATACCTCCACAATCACCTCGGGATACTTATATCTGGCATTGTCAAACCATGGAGTGTGTTACTACTCAATATGCCAACCTAAATGTATATCTGTTTGGAGATTACAACCTACCAAGGGCTGCATGGGGCAATGATGAGCATGGTCTCCTGGTTCAATGCCCAAGAGGTGACCCAGCTTTAGATGTTGCACAAGGATTTGGTTATTTAAAATTTTATCAATGTAACTTGATTCCTAATGATAGAAATGTATTTTTAGATTTGGTTTTTTCTAATGTTAAGGATTTAAATGTTCTTAAAGCTTCTGACCCTCTTTTTGAAGCTAATTTTCATCATATTGGATATGAGTGTCATTTGGATATTTCAACAGCAAATAACTCAATTTTTTCAAATCTAGCTTATGAAGAATTTTTTTATGATTTCCGAAGCGGTAACTACAATGAGCTTAATATCTTTCTCTCCTCAATTAATTGGAACGAGTGTTTATCTCATAGTGATCTTAACTTATCAATCAGCGTTTTTTATGAATATCTCTCTATGGGGATTGCATATTTTATTCCTTTAAAGAAATATAGAACTTCCTCATTTCCTAAGTGGTTCTCCCCTGAACTTAGAAAGTTAACTAGGAACAAAAGGAGTGCTCATTCATTATATATGAGAGATAATACAGACGAAAATTATATAAAATTTTCTCGCCTTAGGTCTGAATGCAAACGTATGTCTGATTTGTGCTTCCGACAATATATTGAAGGGATAGATTCTGGCTTACAGGATGACCCTAAATCATTTTGGAAATATATCAAGGATAAGAGGTCCAATTATACCCTTCCCAATACGCTCTTTTATGGTGTCAAGCAAGCGTCCAGTGGTTTGGATATTGCAAACATGTTTAAAGAATTTTTCCAAACTGTTTATTCTCCTGGTATTGATAATAATCAGCTGCAAAATTCTCCCGCTAATGGTTTAAATTTAAACATTACTAAGATCTTAACATATGATATATTTGAAGGTATTAGCTCACTCCCTAACAAGATTACTGCAGGCCCAGATGGGATTCCGAATTTTCTCTTGAGGAAGTGTGTATGTACTCTTCCAATTCCTTTATCTTTGTTATTTAATGCTTCCTTACAAACATCCACATTTCCAATTGCCTGGAGGGAAAGTTTTATTGTGCCATTGTTTAAAGCTGGCCGTCGGGATGTCATAGATAATTATAGAAGTATTTGCATTCAATCTTCAATACCTAAACTTTTTGATAGCCTTATAGCTAATCAACTTTCTTGGTTATGCAAAGGCTTAATATCAGATTCACAGCATGGGTTTTGCAAGAATAAGTCTACTGCCACTAACTTGATCTGTTACCAATCTGATCTTATGAATAAATTAGAGGATCATAAACAAATTGATTCTATATACACCGATTTTAGTAAGGCGTTTGATCGTATTGATCATCAAATTCTTCTGTCAAAACTGATCTCCGTAGGGTTTCATGTTGATTTTGTGAGTTGGATTAAAAATTCTTTAACTGGCCGTATTCAAAGGGTCAGGGTAGGTGGACATCTTTCTGATCCTATCAGCGTAACATCAGGTCTTATTAATAATTATTATAACCCTTATTATTTAATTTATTTATTAATGATATAGTTAACTGTTTCCTGTATAGTCAGTGTTTGATGTTTGCAGACGACTTAAAATTTTGGAGGGTGGTTGGTAGTATTGTGGATCAAGAATTACAACAAGCAGATATGGATCGCTTAAATAATTGGTGTGAACAAAACAATCTTCATTTAAATGTTAGGAAATGTTGTGTTATTAGTTTCACTCGCAGGATCAACCGGTTTCAATCCAATTACTTCATTAATAATGAGCCACTGAATTATGTTGCATCTATTGGGGATTTAGGAGTTATTTTTGATGAGAAACTCACATTTATTGATCATATTAATTCAATTTCTATAAAAGCATCAAAATTGCTAGGGTTTGTTATGAGAAACTGTTCATATTTCTCAGTCTCTTCAACAAGAAGGGTTTATTGCTCCCTAGTAAGAACTATATTGGAGTACTGCTCTGTAGTTTGGTCTCCATACCACCAGATTCATATCGATGCTTTAGAAAGAGTTCAACATAAATTCCTGAGATATTGTGCTCATAGAACTTTAACTGTTATTGAGAACCATGACTATTCTTATATTGAAAGTCAATTATCTATTCCGACACTGTCGCAACGCCGTAATATTTCTGGTGCTAGTTTTATATATAAGATCGTTAATAGGCTTATTGATTGCCCTGATCTGTTGGGTCGCATACGATTTAATGTTCCTCATCACGGGTTGCGCCATAATGTAACCTTTAACATTCCAATCCACAGAACATCCTATGGAATTAATAATCCTATGGATAGGTATATGAATTTGTTAAACAATTCGAATATTGATGTGTTTAACATAAGTTCCTTAATGCATCTAAAGAGATCACTTACTTCATAATTGTGCATAAAGTTTTGTATTTACATTCTCGCATATAAATTATTAAGGTTGTTTCTAGTATATGTAGTATAGGTGTTTTTTACTTTAGTATTAATTTTTTAAGTAGGTTTAGATTATGAAAGTTGTTTATGTAAATATTATTGCTTTGTAAAATTTACAGTTAATGGGGTTTTCCCGTATTATGAATAAATAAATAAATAAATAAAAACAATCCAAGTAGCCGTCGATGGACACCTCTCCGACAAATTTAACATTAACGCTGGAGTCCCTCAAGGATGCATTCTATCCCCCACCCTTTTCTTGATATATATCAACGATTTGCTAGGAACCACTGTCAATCCAATCTACAGCTTTGCGGACGATAGCACACTTATTTCCACATTTAAGTCCGCCAAACCAACGACAGCCGCAACTTCTCAGAATCTTAGGCAGCAACAAGTAGCTTCAACCAACAACGATATTAAAGCAATCTTGGAGTGGGGCGATAACAATCTGGTCAATTTTAACGCTAAAAAAACGCAGGCTGCAGTATTTATGATGAAGACTAACGTTGATGGCCCAGAGCTGGTTATGGCAGGGAAAACATTGCCAATGAAATCATCTTTACATCTTCTAGGAGTCGAAGTCACCAACAGTGTGTCCTGGCATGACCACGTTGCCGAGTTCGCCAGGGCAGCTTCCAAAAAACTTGGAGTGCTTTTCAAAACGAAAAAACTGTATACACCAGAACAGCTGCTGACTCTTTATAAGGCTCAAATACGCCCTTCCCTCGAGTATTGCTCGCATGTCTGGAGCTCTGCACCCAAGCATAGTTTAAAGCTGCTAGATTCTATACAGAAGATAGCTATTCGTCTTATCGACAAACCAGAACTGACAAAGAGTCTGGATAGTCTGGAGCACAGGAGAAAGGTGGCTGATCTCTGTTTATTCTACCGTTATTATCACGGTAAGTGCTCCTCTGAGCTGGCAGGCCTGATTCCACCCAGGGCTGTTCCGGCAAGAAGGACGCGTCTAGCAGTTGCGGCTCATCAACATCGAGTCCACCTGCCTACCCCAAGGACGTCGCTGTATCGGGAGTCATTCATCTGGAGAACATCTTCTTTGTGGAACGGGCTTCGACCTCACATATTTCCCGACGCATACAACCTGCAGCGATTCAAAATAAATGAAATGCCCACAAGTATCTTCGCGCAAGCACCACTCCAAGAGTGACATAGGACTTTCCTCTTGTGCTTGTGTTTACCATTAAAAAAAAAAAAAAAAAAGTAGGTAGTGTAATTTTCGTAGGTTTGGAGTTTCACTATTTTATTACTTACATGAAATACCTAATATTTAATTTTTTAGTTTGTTTTATTATTGTCTATATATATACGAATAATAACATTCATTATAATGAATAAATTCACTGAGGGTAAGGTCCTTTATAGTCAAACGAGGGAAGTGATAGCAAACGTTTACAGGTAAGTTATAATAATTTATTTAAAAAAAAGTGAAATACGTTGTGCCTCTTAAAAAAACAGTAGTTTATATTATATTTTATTGCTTTTTGTATACCAACTATGCATTCAAAATATTATTATTAGGATTTGCGATGAAGAAGCTGCAAATAATTCGATGAAATTGCCTCTTAAGCGTAAGCTTGATCGCGTTTCCCTTTATACCGGAGTCTCCGTATCATCTGTGAGAAAAATTCACAAGGAAGATGAAGAAAGGCGACAAAATAACCCTGATGAAATGTTAGCCAGTCCAGGGAAAAAACGGCCACGGAAAAATGTCGTCGAAAAAGATGACAGTTTTTATTTTCAAATAGTTAGGCATTGTATCACCAGATTTTACCCAGAATATAAAGTGGTTCCGACAACTAGAAAGTTGTTAAGAAAATTAAAAGAAGAGGCAAATTTTTCTTATTCCAGGGAAACGCTTCGGCTTTTATTAAAGTCAAATGGCTTTTTTTGGCGTAAGTGTTAAAATAAGAGGAAAATCTTAATGGAGAAGCCCAATATTCTTTCCTGGAGATACAAATATCTTCGCGAAATACGAAAATATCGCGAAGAAGGCCAAAACATTATTTACTTGGACGAAACTTGGGTGGATAACGATTTGACGTTCAAGAAATGTTGGCAAAGCGATACGGTTACTGGTGTTTTAAAAAATAATAATTCAACGGGTACCTAAGCATACAATACAAAACAGTGTGTATAAGTTACAGTCATATATTTTTTCACGGGCAAGGACCCGTTAAATTTGAGAAATATATATATTTTAAATGATATTTTAGGTCGGCTAATAATTGTTCATGCAGGTTCCGACAAGGTTTTTGTGGACAATGCCTGTTTAATATTTAAAGCCGGATTGGCCACAGGTGATTACCAGGGCCAAATGAATAGGGAAAATTTTACTAGATGGCTCACGGAAAAACTTCTCCCAAATATACCTGCCAATTCGGTAATAGTGTTAGACAATGCTCTTTATCATTCGGTGCAGGAGGATAAAACCCCAACAAAATCCTCTTTAAAAAGAAATATAATCGCCTGGTTAACTAAGAAAGGTAGCTATAACAACTTAATTAAGCCTTTTGAACTGATAAATTTTAAATATATAAATGTACCTACATAATATGTACATACACGGTGAGCTAATGAAAACTTTCCACCCCAGTTTCTTCAGATATTTTCTTAAAAAAAAAATTGTTGATGATCGTTTTTTAACTTCAGGCGAACAAATTTATTTGGTATTTTCAATTCCAATTAACAAATTAAAACAATTTAACAAATTCATTTTTGGGGGATGTATTTATTGGGGTTAGTTTTTTTAAGTAATTTTGGGTAGTGGTCCTATAGCTATTAATTTTTTTTTTTAATTTTTATAGTTAAAAATAAAAAAGTTATATCCTGTGACGTTGATTGTGGGACACCCTGTATACCAAAAAAAGGAACTTATTTCTAAAACCATAAAACATACAAATGAATAATTAATTAGGAAAATTTATTTTGATAAATTTTAAAATTATTTTCCTTAGATCGAATTTAAATAGTTTCACATAATACCACACGCCACTGTCCATTTTATGAATGAAGTCGGCCATGTTGTCTCGACTACTGCATTCCCCTTACCTCAGGCCGAAGTGTTTTAGATCCGTCGCGGCCGCTTAATATTCGGCTCCTTCAAGTAAGAAGTTTCACTGGTACTGTTGAAATTTGTTGACGTGTATGCAAAATCTGAATGACAAAAACCAGCAATTGAATCCTTTATTTAATCTAGATTTTCAAGAATATAGTTTACTAGTTAAAATTTTTTACAGGAACTAAAAATGCTCGCAAAAGAAACTGGAAATAAGGAAATCTATTTGATGTCATCCCCCCAATATCGTCATTTACATCAGTGTAGGCACGTAATGTCCCATTTTATGCAAACCTTTCAAAACTATATCGTGGGTGAAGTCTTGCAACCGAGCTGGTCCAATTTGGAAAAAGTGTTAATGGGAGTCTCCACAATCGACGAATTATATAATGCCCACAGTTATTATATTAAGGACATTATGTTCAGGTACGTTACGGTGGAAAAATATATATTTAATATCGAAAAGTGGCAAAATAAGATGGTAATGTTCGTTACAGTAGGTTTTTTACATTGAAAGAATTCGTCCATTATCTCAAAGAGCCCTACGTAACTAGAGAAAAAAAAAATTTGAAAACTCTCGGTCTCAAAATATCTTTTTATATCTATTAATCAGGTAACATGTTTCGCTAATAAAGCATCATCAGACCTACAATAAACAGAAAAACACACGTAACTACAATAAAACCTTACACTAAAACAAAATCAAATTTCTATGTCAAATCTCTAATCTAGATGAGTTGCTACACACTATATACATGGCCAACAGGTATTTGGTAGTCTGTGGAGATTTTAACATTAACTTTTTAGTAAACGATCAGAACTTCTCTCTTACCAAACAATTATTAGCTAGCTATGGTTTAGCACCACACATAAAGGGTAAAACTAGGGTGGTAGGACAATTTGGCTCTCAAATTGATAATATTTTCAGCAACTTGGCTAAATGTCAGGTAACAAGTAATACATTATTCTCAGATATATCAGATCATTATGGTCAGAAACTCCATATAGAAATGCCTAAAGAGAGTAAAAAGCCAGTATTTATAAAGAAACGTTCATACACAGAAAACAACATTAAGAAGTTTAATGATCTTTTAACACATGAATCCTGGGAAGATGTATATAACTGCGCTGAAGTCGATCTAAAATATGATTGCTTTTATAATATTTTCTATTACTATTTTAATGTAACATTTCCTCTAAGTAGCCACAGAATAAAGGATCCTGATAAAAAATGGGTAAACTCTGAAATTAAAAATTATTCTAGTCATATTAAAGATCTGTATGTATGGTCCAAGGAAACAAATAGTGAGGCAGTTTATAATCAATATAAAAAAGAAAAAAAAGAATATAAAAAATTTATTTCTAACTATAAAACTTCTTTAAATGAAAACAAGATTATCTGTTCAAATAACAAAACTAAAACTGCTTGGACTATTTTCAATCAATGCTCAAATAAGTCAAAGTCATCTAAACCTGTCACCCTAAATTCTAGCAATAATGAAATTATTGAAAATTTGGATGAGATAGCCAACATATTTTTGAAGAAATTTAATGCTTCATCTCTTACTCCTTCAATTTCAGGTCAATTGCCTAAAGGAAGCCACATCCCCACTATTTTCCTCTTTCCCACAGATTCAAAGGAAGTTCAGCATATTCTATCAGCCTTGCCAAATAAATACTCTGTTGGTCTTGATGAAATACCAATAAACATACTCAAAAAAGTTAGTCACCATATAGATGTGCCTCTAGCTCACATAATAAATGCCTGTCTGCACATGGGAATCTTTGCATCTAAACTAAAAAAGGCGAAAGTTCTTCCAATTTTTAAAAATAAGGGTGATGAGCAGGATGTAGAAAACTATCGACCAATATCTCTCCTTTCTTCAATATCAAAAATCTTTGAGCGAGTCATTTATATCCGTATTATGAACTTTTTAAAAAGGCAAACTATTCTTTCAGATAGCCAGTTTGGTTTTAGGCCCAATCATTCAACCCAGTTGGCAGTTTACAAGCTTATATCCTTTGTGATTGAAAATGTTGACAAAAAAGAAAAAGTTGCCGGACTCTTTTTCGATTTATCGAAAGCATTCGACACAATCAACCATGGTCTACTGCTGTCAATCCTTGAAAATTGTGGACTGAGGGGAAACTGTGCCAGACTTATAGCCTCTTATTTAGATCAGAGGGAACAAACAGTTTGCCTTGGCTCTGGTAATGGTACATATGTTTACTCAGCGTCATCCTTTATGGTACAGGGAGTGCCTCAGGGTTCAATCCTAGGCCCAGTACTATTCATATTATATGTAAATGGTCTCAGTGAGTGTTTTCCAGGGTGTTTTATCAACCAATATGCTAATGACACTTTCATAATCTTGTCAGAACATCTGATTGAAGAACTGTCAGAATCTGTCAGAGCTTCTCAGGTGGTAGAGAGGATGCAGGAGTGGTGTGACAATCATGCTCTGAAGCTAAATGCTGATAAAACCGGGCTAGTGACATTCTCCAAAACTTTACCTCAAAATTCCCTACTTGTAAAGTTTGAAAAAAAGTCTCTTCAAGAGGTAGCCTCCTTAAAATTCCTGGGTATTCAAATTGACTCCTGTCTCACATGGGTCCCACACATAGACACTCTTGGCAAAAAACTAAATAGTTTCTGCGCGTTAATAAGGCGTCTACGAGAAGAGCTTTCCCTAAATTGTCTGAAGCAAATTTACTATGCATCGGTCCAATCTCTAATCACTTAGAGTGTGATGTTTTGGGGATCTTCAACTGACGCCGTGTCAGTCTTTATAGCACAAAAACGGATCATAAGATGCATGCTCAGACTCACACCACAAACGTCTTGTAGGACCCTTTTTACTAAGCTTGGTCTACTCGCTGTTCCAGCTCTGTACATTCTTATGTTAGCTATTTTTGCAAAGAAACACCTGCATCTTTTTCAAACTAATGAAGATCATTATGCTGAGGGTATGTCTATTGTGACAAGGGGGAGAGCTGAACTGAGTGTCCCGACTCATCACTCTGCCTTTTTTCAAAGATCTCCTGCCTTTGCTGCTATTAAAACATATAATAGATTACCTCTCGCCCTAAGACAAAAGAAAAATATCATGAAGTTTAGGAAAGGCACTGCAAGGTATCTGTTGGGCAAGTGTATCTATAGTTTCGATTTACAATTTTAAATGTGTATTATGATTAATATTAAGGGTTTGTTTATTAATTTATTTATTTTCATAATGTATCATACTTGAGATATATGTGGTAAGGTAATGCACCCAATATTATGTCCAACATTATCTTTTTGTTCTTACTATTTTTATTAGCAGTATGTACTGTGTAGATGTTATCAAATTTTAATTTTGTTCGTTTTGTGACGTTGCTATTGTCTATTTAAATTAGATCTTGAAAGCAATAAAAAAAAAAAAAAAAAATATTAAAAATTAGTTAAAACTACCTTATAGCTAGATGACCTGCCAAGTACTGACAAATAAAATTTAAATCTGAGAATACTCACATACCTTATAATAAAAACAATAACACGGCACAAAAATTCAACAAAAAATATAAAAACGAAAAAACGTGACAGGTGTAGTATTTGAACCCACCCTCTAAAGTCGATCTCGGTGAAACACCAGACCACACGGTCAGCCCTGCTTATGAATATTAGAGTCAAAGGCATATATGCGTATCGTGAGCAGAAACAAGAGGTTAGATAAGATTATTAAAGATAAGTCCTGGCTCAAAGGTGAAAACATCATTAACGAATGTCAAAATTGGACTCTTTTTGGCTTTGGTGATTTCCATTTTCTCCAAGAGATCCAACTTTTTACTCTTAGGGCACTCGTGAACAATGGAAACATTTTCAGGGACAAAAAAACTATGACCCGTTGATAATAATAAATGGTTAGCAAATTCTGACTTAGTTTCTGTGGTGTCGGTGTCCCTGAACCTATTAACGAGGCTTAGGTGTTCCTGTACTCTTGTGGATACTCTCCTTTCTGATGGTCCCACATAAACAGCACAATTAAGACAATATACACCCGATTTAGATAGAGGGTCACTTTTATCGAGTGTCTTTACTAGATTCTTTCTTAGCGAGTTAGTTGTTTTGAAAGCTATGGAAAGGTTGAAAGGCTTAAAAAAATTTGCAAGTTGTTGAGAAATGCCGCCGAAATAACTAAGGCATCTATAATCATTATTGTTGGTGATGTTGTTCGGCGGGTGGACGATGTGATAGGACAGTTTATATTTATTATAAAATTCGTAATATAATTTGTTCAAGCTGTAAAGTGAGAAATTATTGTTTACAGCAATTATTTTTATAATATTATGTTCTTTTTGAAAAGCATCTTTGGACAGAGGTAATTTAAATAAACGGTAGAACATTGAATTAAAGGCTGCATATTTGTGTTGATAAGGGGAATTGGAGTTAAATTGGATTATATTATTTGTTGCAGAAGGTTTGCGATATACTTCAAAAAAAATACTGTTATTATTTCGGTATAAAAGAAGATCTAAAAAGGGTAATTTTCCGTTTGTCTCTCTTTCCAGCGTAAAAGAGATCTGATTATGAAGGGAGTTAATAAATGACAAGAAATTCAATAAATCATTCTCGTCACCAACCCACAACACGCACACATCGTCCACGTACCTTTTATAAGCTCTCAAAAAGCCGACAAAACGACTTTTCATGATTTTCTCCTCCAAGTGACTCATGAAGACCTCGCTCAAAAATGGTGAAAGACAAGAACCCATGGCGAGACCAGATTTTTGCCTAAAGAATTGATCATTAAATTTGAAGAAATTTTGTTCCAAAACTAATGATAAAAGGTGGATAAGATTATCTACCACCAGTTTTGGTAAAGTACTATTATTGCTTAGCAGGGTCTCAACCAACGTTAGACAATCTGACGAGGGTATGCTAGGGAACAAGTTATTTACATCTAAGGAAAGCAAAATGGCATTGTTTGGAACATCTATTTGCTTTATATAATGGGCAAATTCAATTGAGTTCCAAAAACCAGTTACTTCTCTTAAAGTATTGTTAAGCCAAGAGGATAATTTGTAGCAAGGAGAGTTTACGAAGGAAACTACTGGTCTTATCGGGTTCCCCTCCTTATGAATCTTAGGTAAGCCATAGAGCACAGGAGTACGTGGGTTCATAGGGTATAGGTTAGATTTAGTGGTGTTAAAGTATTCTAGAGTTATAAGACATCGATCTAGAGAATTCTTAAGTTTTGAGAAAAAACTAATCGTTGGATCCCTAGTAATAGACACGAAGTCGTCAGTCGATAGAAATTTCGTCACGTTAGCCACATAGTCAAGTCTATTCATGACTGCCAAACATGAGCCTTTGTCTGCCCTGGAAATTAGAAAATCATGCGTTTCAATTTTGTTTTTAACAGAATTAAGGTGTTGTTTATTGTAATTATCCATAGCTTTCAAAACGATTAACTCGTTAAGAAAGAACCTAAGACGCTGGATAAAAGTGACCCTCTATCTAAATCGGGTGTATATTGTCTTAATTGTAGGGATTGCCCTGCTGTTTATGTGGGACAATCAGGAAGGAGAGTATCCATAAGAGTACAGGAACACCTAAGCCTCGTTAATAGGTTCAGGGACACCGACACCACAGAAACTAAGTCAGCATTTGCTAACCATTTATTATTATCAACGGGTCATAGTTTTTCCAGAGAAAAACAAACCACCGAGAAGCGACAAAACCCGCATTTACGGTGTTACAAAACCCGGTGCCCTTGAGCGGGCTTAAATGACTGGCGCTACATATAAAGTAACGGAGAAAAATCGTTTTGGCAATTTAATAGTCCCGTACACGGAGAGAAATACGACAATTAATAGATTAAAAATTTTATTGGGAATTTGAAATCAAAACTATTACATTATTTTACTGTTGGTATAGTTAAGTTATAGGTATACCTAAACTATACCGGGTGATACAGGAAAAAGGGAACACGCAACAACTTTTTTATTTTTCAAGATAAAACAATTGAATACGTCAAAATATGCCTTTATAACCATTCTATTGACATACCAAATTTCATTAGTTTATCTTGAAAAATAAAAAATTTATTGCGTGTTCCCTTTTTCCTGTGTCATCCGGTATAGTGCCAACTATAAAAATTACCATTTAGGATAAATAATGGAAAACAAAAAATCTTCTAAACAAACTTTTATTTTTTGAGAAAATAATATTGGCTCATTGTATAATGAAACACAAAAATACATTGGCAATAATTAAATTAAACCTAGGTACATTTATACATTCCGCAAAATTTTTAGTTTTCGAACATTTTTATCTTTATTTGTTTTTAAGACCCTATTATTATATTTAATGGTGTAAAATATTTTCAACCTTATAAATAATTTTAAGATAAAGGTTTTTGGAAAATGTGCACAAGGGTGTTCATAATTAATAGTTTTCATTATGTTAAATAAATTGTTAGATATTTCCTGGTTTATGCACATTTTCTCAAAATTACAATTGAATATTTCCTCTAATTTAAATATATATGAAATAAACTCTTCTGGAGGAGATTGTAAGCCACCAAAGTTACATATACTGGAATTATAAGCCTTAAAATGAAGAAATAATCTATTTATATCCATTTCATCACACATTTTGCCGAAATTGGTGCAGGTATCACAGTTAATATGAACTTCAAGTGCTCTTTTCATAATATAGCCACAAACATACCGAAAGGCATTTTCTGTGGGAATATGGTCTGTCCTATAACTATAGTTTTGAAGTGCAATACCTTTTGCAACTTCAGATTTTTTTTCATTGAAAATTTCGGGTAAATTGATGGATTTGACGTTCATCAATATACTATCCAAATCATTTTTACAATTCATTCTTTCCGAATGTAAGTAATTCTGACAGAACAGCTTTTTAAACGCTCTTTGGAATTGCAGTGGTGTTGGATTAACATTATTCTCACTTTGCTGCCTTACAGCACCAAAGAAATTTTCGATACAATCTGTATTTAAGGGAGTGTTACTACTCAGCTGAGAAGAAGTCTGAGTAGAAGCTGACGGAGAAAGAAGGCCTGGTGGAGAATTCTCGGACGGTTTATCTATTTCGATAGATAGGAGGTTGCCGAGGGGCTCGCACACTGAATATTGTGAAGTGCTTGGGCCTGCAAATAATAAAAAAATGCTTTAACATTTTAAAACTTTACATCTTTAATATGAATAAAATTAGAAAGTAAAACTGATTTACCATATAGTCTTTGGTAAACTAAAATAAATTTGGAAATTCTGCTCAGGTAAAACTACCTATGTATTTGGTTTTCAAACTTTAAATAAATTATAAATAAGTGATGGTGAGGTTGGTTTTTATAGAAATGGAAACAAAGACAAAGGGTATTATTTTACCCATTTTATATGGGGTCCAGACATTTTGGTACCTAACCTAATCCTGGTACCTGTCCCAGACAAGTTTTGTATAACCATTTTATAACAAGACCTTGTCTGGACCTTGTTATAAAATGGTATAAAACTAATTAGGGTTTTCTGAAAAATAATCCATTCTTACTGAAATCTTATTCCAACCTACTAAACTGAAAGAAGAGAGTCTTACCAGAAAAAATATCCAATAATGGGTGTTTTTTAGGCGTCTTAGTTCTGTCATAAGGAGAATTTTTTTCGGCAATACTTTGCTGGGCCAACGTTGCTGGTTTCATAATTGCAGGCTGTATTAAAATATCTAAAAAGAAGAAATATAATAGATACAGAATATATTTTTATGTGCAAAATAGGGTTTCAAGCATAAAATTAATATTAGTTAGTAGGTAAAAATTATAGTTAAGTTAACCCATCAAAAGCTAACAGGATAGAATTTTTATGTCCTTTTCCTTTGAGACTTTTTTTGGCCGTCCATCCTCAAGCTGTTCACCTTCACAAGTCCTTTTTGTGGGA
Organism: Anthonomus grandis grandis; assembly: GCF_022605725.1. NCBI lineage: Eukaryota > Metazoa > Arthropoda > Insecta > Coleoptera > Curculionidae > Anthonomus > Anthonomus grandis. The sequence continues at coordinate 2,261,026 of NC_065546.1, forward strand.
TTAGGAAATAATGTTGGTAACGCGTTAGGTAACAAACGCTTTCTTGAGGGCCCTGCACTATAAAACTTCCCATCAAAATGGTACTCACAGAGCTTATAGTTCCTGGTTAGTTGTTCTCTAGGTATCGAAAACAAGTCTGTTCTATAGCAAGCTGCCAGCTATAACTTGACACTGAAAGTCATAAAATTACATGTTTAATTCAAAAGCTAATTTTTTTTTTTTTAATTACTGCATAGATAAATCCTCTAATTACTGTAATTACGAAAAACAAAAAAAGAAACAACTTATTTTGAGTGGAAACAATTAAAAGAAAAGTTGAACTTACCGATCTTCTTCCTGCGGAAAAGCAAAGAAAGAAACACCACACCCTGTCTTTGAATGACATCCACGAAAAGCACAGGTATAAGGCATATTATAAAAGTTTTTAATAAAATAAAGAGCACAATGACAACACACACAAAAAATAAACACAGAGAAAAATTCAGGCAACACTTGACTAGACTAAAGTAGGCGTCGAATATTACCGGACTAACCGATGGCTGGCAGGGGACCGACAATAAGACAGGTATACCAAATAAGCTCGCACATGCGCAAGAAAAATCGGTCCCGGCTTTGTCCCTTCTCGGTGGTTTGTTTTTCTCTGGTTTTTCCGTCCCTGAAAATGTTTCCATTGTTCACGAGTGCCCTAAGGGTAAAAAGTTGGATCTCTTGGAGAAAATGGAAACCACCAAAGCCAAAAAGAGTCCAATTTTGACATGCGTTAATGATGTTTTCACCTTTGAGCCAGGACTTATCTTTAATAATCTTATCTAACCTCTTGTTTCTGCTCACGATACGCATATATGCCTTTGACTCTAATATTCATAAGCAGGGCTGACCGTGTGGTTAACGGTCTGGTGTATCACCGAGATCGACTTTAGAGCGTGGGTTCAAATACTACACCTGTCACGTTTTTTCCTTTTTTATATTTTTTGTTGAATTTTTGTGCCGTGTTATTGTTTTTATTATAAGGTATTTGAGTATTCTCAGATTTAAATTTTATTTGTCAGTACTTGGCAGGTCATCTAGCTATAAGGTAATTTTAACTAATTTTTAATATTTGATTTTGTTTTAGTGTAAGGTTTTATTGTAGTTACGTGTGTTTTTCTGTTTATTGTAGGTCTGATGATGCCTTATTAGCGAAACATGTTACCTGATTAATAGATATAAAAAGATATTTTGAGACCGAGACTTTTTTTTTTCTCTAGTTGATTTTTTGCCTGGATTTTGTATGGTTATATTTTTATATTAATTCCAAATTTAGAAAAAAAGGACTTTAATTAATACATACCAGTATTATTTCTAAATGTAAATTTCGTAAAAAAAAAATTCGCTTTTAAGTTGTTATTGATACTCCTGCTTGTTTCTTCTATTTTCTATTTTTTTTGACAAATTTTTATTCTCATAGGATGATTTCCTTTCAGGATGATCACCTTATACAGGGCTTTTTTATATACACTATCTTATAGTGAGATTTTTTTTAACAAAATCCCAAATTGCTAAAAGTAACAACTTAGCATTGGAATTCCAACGTTGGTCTTAAACCTTTGATTTCATGTCATCTTCGATATTTTTTTGCGTAAAATTAAAAAACACTAGCTAATAAATTAGTCATTTGTTATTTTTAAGTCTATACCATATCGTCGGCTGAATGCAAAAACTAGGCAACTATTTTTTGATAGTTTCGAGAAAATAGGCAAAACATTATAAGCGATATAATTAGAACTGCTCTGCAGTAAATGTATTTAATAAAATATCTTAATTTTTTTGTAAGTTATTTATTATGATGAAAACATTACATTTAGTACAAAATTAAATATATATATATATATATACATATATGTATTATGCAAGGAAAAATAAATATATTTAAAAATAAAACTAAAGATATCTACTTTTTGCACTAATTTTTTTTCCCTCCTTGTATGTACCTGTACGTGAAAGAGAGGCACAATACATAATTAAAATAACGTAAATTAAAAGTTTTATCCTTTTATGGTTGCTTAAAGTAAACAAAATTGCTGTGATTAATCATCTTCTTCTTGTTCCCTCCTACCGTGGGGTAAGTTATGGTAAAAATTAAAATAATCACGACTTAATGCTGGTGGGTTTGTAGAAAACAATGACATTAGATCATTATATTTTTGCTCAGTTATGGGATCGCCCTGTGGATAACAAGGTAGAATATTGATTGACTGCCTACCTAAAGTTTTTTTTTACAATCCACCTGTCTAAAGTTAGCTTCACCAAAAGACTCTTTGCACTCATATTGGTAAGCATTTTCCTTTCTAAAGCGAAACCAGCAGAGCTTTTGAAATGAAACAGGCTCATTATTAATATCTGTTTTTCTCATGGTCAACTGGCTATTGACAAATGCCTTCCAATCAAAAAAATCATTGCCCTGAATGTCATGAATTGCATAGGGCTGATCTCCCCTTTTCCTTGCACTTCTGGCAATAGTCTTCCAATCGCCTGGTCACAGTGCTTTACCAACCCTTTTAAATTCAGTGCCTATAGCGGAGTGCATTGAGTCGCACTCCATTTCGCTGTGACCAGGTGTCAAAAATTTTAGATGGATCGTTTTTAAATTGCCTATTACTTGTACTGCATGCATGCACATTGCAACAACGTACTTGTTAAGGTTTTGTCCACCACATCTATCACTAAAACACCTTATTTCTTCTACAGAATTTGGTAGGGATTTAAAATATCTAAATAAAAGACTCGCTATTTCACAACTACCTCTACCTCCTTGGCCCTCGTGCCACATAAAACAGTCTCCTTTTCTGTTACCAACGTTATAAATTGTAAAGTTATAAGTGGCTAATCGACGTTTGTAAAATAAGGCATTGTTCGTGGGGTCACTAGGACTAAGTAAAACTTGTTGCAAGTCAAAATTGCAACTGACAATTTGATCATTGGTAACGGCAATTTCTTTGTCCGTACGTTTTTGCTCTCTGGCGGATTATTTTAATTGTTGATGTACTTTAAAATCATTTGCCTCCTCGTCAGTTATATTTTCTTTATTATTAAAAGCCACACAGATTCGACACTGGTCTTTTCTTGGCCGATGAAATCCTAAATTATAGTTATCCTTAAAAATATTTCGATAGGTCGATAACTTTGCTTCTGGCCTTCCATTTTCTCGACACCACTGGACATACATCCTATACATTGTAGGTAAATTTAAAAAAGAATCCAAATATTTTCGTTCAATATCAGCTCTGCAATAATGAGAGGGAACACATGGAAAACTTTCTATGTGTGACTTTATGTCTTGAACTAAAGTAGGATTCAAGGTTTTACTCTTTCCCTTTCCTCGGCCATCAGAAGCTGAAATATTTTCGTTGGATCGCTTTGCCATAGCAATGTCAACAACGCCTTTTTTTATACCTAAAGTACTCAGAAACATGGGCTTGCATACTTTTCTTCTTTTTCCATCAACGGGAAGAAAATAGCTGATTGAATACTGCCTTTTAGATTCGTGCTGAGTTGTTCTAATTTTTTTCACGGTTTTTTCCGAATTAGAGAGAATAAAATCTCGTTGGCGCGAGTAGTTGCCCAGCCCATAGTATGCGTTAAAGATTTGAAGCCGTTGAGCCTCAGGGACATCAAAACATTTGAGCCGACAAGATTTTTCGCAGGGACCACCCATTTTAGCAGCAGGTTTTATAACGCCTTTAACTGATTCATATTTTTTCCCTCATCTCTGTTTTTTTTCCTAATATTTATTTTCCACAATTCTGGCCTTTTTCTTTCCCTCCGAGGTTTACTAGTTACTTCTGGATGTTCCTCCATTCCAATTAAATTATTTTCATTTCCTCTGAATCTGAAGAACTGGTGCTAGGAAGATATTCAGAATTGTCTGGGGAAAAATCGCTAAAGCTTTCATCTTTTTTCTTTTCATAATCAGAGTTCCCTGCTAACGTGCAGTTATCTAAAACAGAGAATTTTTAATAGTGCATGATAGTTGCTATTACTAGTATAATATTATACCCAATGGCTCCTCTTCAACGGTTTCTTCATTCACATTACCATGATTTAATTCAAGCTGGTCTACATTAAACGTTTCTTCAGTTATCTCATGATCCGATCCGTGCATGGAATTATTGACCTCATCTAAAGAAAATTCAGTAGGGCTGTTAACGCAATTAATTTCGCCAAAATCTTGCAGATATTGTTCATCTTGATTGGCTATAAAATCTACAATAAAAAAAATTAGAATACTAACACTAGAAAAAATTTGCATCTACCTAATAATATAACTTCCTCAGCAGATGCTTGTACTAATGAATCATGACGCGGGCCAGCTATTAATGTATCTTTGATTTGACACTCGTCTCCATTTGAAGAAAGTCTATTTAGTAGGTTGTCTTCAGTACCAAAATTAGTATTAAAATCCAAGTTTTCTTTAGATTCACATTGGTTTCCGATAGTCGTTAAAGATCGGTTCATCGAATCTAGAATTTAAAATACTTGCATATTAAATCGGTACTTATTTTTTCATTAATTTAATAAAAAAAGCATGAGGCCTTACCATTTATTTAGTTATGTCCAATATCTTTACTTATCTTACGCCTCATGTTACGCATTAATTCTTAAAATGTAAATTGCAAATTTTAATCATATAAGTACTAATTTCAGTCACTTATAAACACAAAAAATTTTATAAAAACCTGGAACGGCGCAAATATTTTACGCCTTTTTAATAAAATAAATAAATTAAATAAAATAAAATAAGTACTATCAGTACAGTCTAATGCGCAAACTTCTCACAGCACTATTTGCAAAACCGCAATATTTAACGCTTTTCACGGTGCATGTATCGCTATAGCAATAATATCGCTGCAACAAGCAATATTTTTGGTTCAACCCAAGTTTAATGTAAAATTGCGTGTTGCCTATTGCCAGATTGCTTATAGCTGGTTGCCTTCAAGTCCCCAAAAATAACACGCAAGCAAACTACGTAAAAACCGTTGAAAAGAAAACATAATTCTAACCTAACTTATTTTTAAATACAAGTTTTAGAGTTAAAAATTGGGAAATATAAATCGCCTATATAACATTCAATTACCTTCATCTTTCGGATTTGCCTGAAGCACTAAATTCACCATTTTAACACCCCTAGACATAATTTTGGACTGTATATTCACTGAAAACGGTCTACATTGGCAAACATAAATAACGGAAATAATTACAAATATTTACTGCAATAACATGATAACTTTAGATACCTACTGTACTTGTCGTAAATTAAGCCGTCAAAGTACGATAAAAAGTGTATATCTTAAGTTATCCACAAATACCGTAAACAAAAGTTTTAAATATTTTGGGCAATAAATAGGTATACGAAGTTGCCTAGTTTTAACAATTAATTTAGCCGTGAAAGTTTATGTAAAAACTAGATATCTTCAGTTACCCATTATTTGCTTTAAAATAGGGACCTATTATTTATGTACAAAAAAAGGAGACTTAAGATGTCTACATTTGTTTTTGAAAAAGATCTTTTATTTAGAAATTTGTAAGGGTATCTTAAGTTATCTGATTTTAGCATTAAAAAGAAGAAACATATTTATTTTATCTACTTTTTACAATATCTAATAGATTTCGCTAATTTAAAGTTAGGAGTTATCCAATTTTTGCATAAATTTCTTCTCAATTCAAGCATATTAAAACATAGATAACCCCATAAACACGAAATTTTGAGTTACCTAGTTTTTGCATTCAGCCGACGATATACTTTCTTTGTAAGCGTTTACTTAAAAAATTAATTTGTCGAAAATCCGAAAACGATGCACAATTTTATTGTTTTTTTATTGCTGTCAGTATTTTGATCTTATACTAATTAATTCTTAAATGGATTTACTAAAAATTTTACCTCGAGCACACTTAAGAATAAGGTTTGTCCCTAAATGGATAATAGTACCCTATACTAAGCCATAAATTAAGTATATATCAAAAATAGCTTTTAGAAAATTACTTTCCTTAAATCAAATATATTAAATGAGAATCTTTTATTACAGGTGTCTACTAAATCAAAAATCTGCAGCCCTTAAAAGCCTTATCAACAAAATATTCATAGTGATCTTAAAATTTTTTCACTATTTACGTTCCGGCCAGTGGAGTAATGAAAATGGTACCTACGTGCATCCAAACTTCGATAAACTGGAAAAAATTTACAAGAATTTCGAGGAGTTTGTTATTTATCTCTTTAGGACTATAAGAAAAGTGGTGGGAAGTGGATGCCAACCGCAGCTCATTCAGTTTTTGGACGTATTGGACGTTAACGATTTTTACTCAAAAAAATTGAAAAAGCAAAGAGAAAACAGTAGTTAGAATAAAGGTTACCGTAAGTAAAAAATGGCATTGTGTTTTTTTTTACATTGTTAAATTTATTCTTTTTAAAATATTAAGTATTGTACAGTGTTGCAAAATTCGTGTTAGTCTTTGATATCCAATTAAATAAATTATTATTTTAATTTCATCAATTAGGCCTTAAAATTTTTTTAAAGCAATGATGATTCCTAATTTAATGACAAAACATGAATATTTTCCGAAGTACATTTGTTATTAAGATGTCAGTCTTTCTTTAAAAAAAATAATTTTTCAACATGGTAAAAAGACTATTAAGACCCCGTTCATATTGATAGGTGTTTACATATTTTTGCTTAAGTTTGTGAAAAGTCTCTTTATTTCTAACGAATTAAAAATTACCTAAACCTAGATATTATAAAAATACTTTCAAATTAGATAATTTATTGCACAAGGAATGTCCTTTGCTACATACAACTATATTTTACTTAGTAATTTTAAATCGGTTATGTGATACTAACTTAACCTTCGTCTTCCCACGTTAGAAAAGTTACGGAAAGTCCCAAGTGGGGTACATTTATACCCCATCATGAAAATGATACTACTGATACATTTACATGTTTTTAATTATACAAATACATAAAATAAACTTGTAACTAATCAAATTATAAAAAAACATAGTTAATTTTCTTTGCCCTTAACACACTTCACTTCTTTTACATGGTGTTCCGCGCATACGAAATTTTGACACTCCTCTATCACAGAGATCACAGAGATAACAACGGCCACTTTTAAGTCTTTCATTTTGGTTCTCAACTGGAGGAGACGCCAAGTTTGGAACAACATCGCGCATATACTGCCTTAGTGTCTTGCTCAAGCGTCCTGAGTTATTATATATCTTCGTACAAAGATTCTCCTAACTGAAGCAAAAAATATCGTCGGTCGTCCTTATAATTGGCCAAAAATTGCCATTGGCCATCGATTGCAAATTCTGCGAGCAGAGTATTGCTTTACTATTTTATCTGTGGTGTCTACAGCACCCTTTGTATCATTATAATGAAGTATAATATGAGGTTTATTCTTATATTTTTCATCTGCAACAGGATCATCATGATGTTCCTTAGACAATAAAATAACTGTTTTGCCTTTGCTAGGTGTATAAGACACAATAGTATGTTCTTTTATGAATGCAAACATACTAAAAAATTCAGGCCTAAATAATTTGGGTTGCAACTCGTTTGGAATGTATGACTTATTTTTTCTGAGGGTTCCACACAGGGTAAGTTTTTTTTCAGCAAGCTTATCTGCCAGTGGTAGACTTGTAAAAAAATTATCAGTGGTTACTCCATATCCAGTGCCAAGGGGTTCAACTAGATCCAGAACCACTCTCTCACCCTGATTTTTTTCTGGTTTGTTATTTATTTTACCAAGATAAACCTGTAAATTTATACTGTACGAATTTTTACTATCCGCCATTGCCCAAATTTTAAGGCCATATTTATCGGGCTTACTTCTCTACTTCAAAACTTCTCTAATTGGCGCCAATTTATCGTTTATCTTACGCTGAGGTCTAGTAGAATAGTCGTCAAATCGAGTAAATGCTGTGAGCAACTGAAATCGATTACGTGACATACTTGCCGTAATAATAGGCCTAACATATTTCTTATCTGTAAACCATAACATTTTTTGGGGCTCCTTGGTTGCTTGAAGCGCTCCTTGGATCAGCAGGATTCCTAGGTACGCCTTGATTTCCGTAGAATCGGTAAGCTGCCAAGTTCGTTGCAATTTATGTGGATATTTTTCATTCCATTGTCTTATTACCTATAACAAAATAATTCTTAATAAGTAACAGTAAAATAAAGAAAACTAATAATACTAATAAATAATATCAAATAAAATTTTAAATAAGGTCAATGAAAAAGGAAACTTACCTCTTCAGCTTTTCTATTCGTTTGAACTACTAATATATTCAATATATTGTCTGATATGAACAGTAAAAAAGCTTCAATTTCAGTAGTAAAATTCGAACTATATGGAGTAAGACCTTGTTTATTCTTTATTATATCTTTAGCTCCTCTGCGTGTCTGAGGATAGGGAACTTTTGACCACTGGGTAGTGGGTACCATCTTTAGATTTATAAAATAGATTTCCACCATCCATAGACTCTTGCTGTTCCTGCTCCACAGATGTGCCTTGACTGTCACTATCGCATTCAATAAGATCCGACTCCTCGTCATTTATTTCCGGTTCCCCGTCACTTTCCTCATCGTCAGACAAAATTACGTCAAATTCCCCTATTTCATCATCGGAGTCTGCATATAATAGCCGTTCTGATTTGGCATCACTAAGGCAATTCGACATTTTTTATTAAATTAAAAAAAAGCGAAATACCACAAAACTCGCAAAACTAACTGCTAAAACAAAACACTTCAATGGCTTTGAAATAAATAAAACAGTAAATAAGTCTGCGCACACTGCAACTATCACTCTAGTCAACTAATGGTCTATTTTTATAAGCAGCGCGCGCCGGATGCATGGAGGTAAGTAACACGCGGGCTGGCCAATTTACTGGCGATATCGAGTGCTACTTTGCATTAGGCTTTTTACCGCGAAAAGTGGCTGATGCAATATGGAAAATGCACAGTCATTATTTGTCTTCGTGATTTTACAAAGGTAGCATATTTTATTGTATTGTCTGATTTTATTAATCATGGATTTGTCGTGCTTACCAGATGGCTATTGTTATTTAGAGCAAAATAATTTGTTGCGTTGCAAGTTAAAGAATAAAGAAGAAGTAGATGTAAGTAGCATTAATAATAATTAGGTTTACTCTTACGACTTAAGAATTAGACTTATTGTTGCCCCATACATATTTGAGTTGTCCTTGTCGGCTCTTTGTCGGACTAATTTGCCGACAAAGAAAGGTTTGATAATTATTAAGTCATCCAGTCCACAGGACAATTACCATCCACCCCTCCTTACATCCATTACTGTTTCGAGAGGACATACTAATCATCCAGGTAGATTTAACAATCAATATTATTATGATTATAATTCAGCAAATTTTTATTTAATTAATGAACTTCTTGGACAGGTTAATTGGAATTATGTACTTCAACAGGATTCCCTAGATATTATGTTAAATATTTTTTATGATATACTTTATTCAGTTATACATATTGCTGTACCTTTAAAACGGGTGTCTCGCGGGCACTTTCCAAAGTGGTTTTCTCCAGCTCTTAAAAATTTGGTAATTTCAAAGAAACAGGCACATAAAGTTTTCAAAGATTCGGGTTCCAGAGATGATTATATTACCTTCTCAAGCTTAAAATCAGAGTGTAAATTACTTGCAAAAGTCTGTTTTGAACAATATGTTTCCGAATCAGAAAGAAATTTAGTTGATCACAGTAACATAAAGAAGTTCTGGTCTTATGTAAACTCTAGAAGACTAGGAAATGATCTACCTTCAGAAATGTTCTATAATGATAAGCATTGCCTTCTTGGTCCTGCCCTACCTGATCTCTTTGCTGATTACTTCAAAACAGTTTATTCAACCAAAAACTACCCTGTACCTGAATCTTTATCCTTCAATAATATCAACATAAGCAATTTTCACATAAATATTTCTACAATATACAATGAAATTTGCAGCTTGAACACCAATAAGGGTCCAGGGCCAGATGGCATACCACCCTCCATCCTTAAATCATGCAGTTTTGTTCTGTCTCATCCACTTTTTATTTTATTCAATAAATCATTAGAATTGGGAGTCTTCCCTGATTTTTGGAAGACAAGCTACTTGACCCCTATACATAAAGCAGGAAACAAGGGCGACGTAAGCAACTATAGACCAGTGTGCAACTTAAACGCTATTCCAAAACTATTCGAGAAAATTGTAACACAACATCTTACATCATTTTTGGGTCCTACCATTATATCAGAGCAGTTTGGCTTTAAGACCAGGAGATCAACAGAGCTTAATCTATTCACTTATGCAGACTATCTGGCGAGCGTCTTGGATAGGGGTGGCGAGGTTCACACTATCTATACCGACTTTTCGAAGGCGTTCGACAGAGTCAATCATGAGATACTTTTGAGTAAGCTTGGAGCCGCGGGTGTAGGGGGAAATTTCTTGAGATGGTTTCGCAGCTACCTATCAGATAGGTCCCAAATTGTAAGGGTCAATGGCTTTATGTCCTATGAGCTAAGCGTTCCCTCAGGTGTTCCTCAAGGATCACATTTGGGGCCGCTTCTTTTTAATGTTTTTATGAACGACATCCACTCATGTTTTAAATATTCCAGATTCTTATGTTTTGCAGACGACCTGAAATGTTTTCTAACTATCTCCTCTCTTAATGACTGTGTCAATCTACAGTCAGATCTTTCCAGACTGGAAGAGTGGTGTGTTCAGAACTGCATGGATTTGAATCCAGCCAAGTGCTATAGTATTTGCTTCTCCAAGCGTAGAAAGACCACAACATTCGCATATTCCTTGTGCAATAGACCCTTGTCGAATGTGACAACAATTAGGGACTTTGGAGTCATATTCGACTCATCTCTTACATTTAGCTTTCATATATCTGAGATAGTAACAAAAGCCCTTAAAATAATAGGTTTTGTCAAGAGATGCACAAGAGATTTTACAAATACCCCTGCTATCCGCATGCTCTACTGTACATTGATCAGACCTTTGTTGAAGTATGCCTCCTCAGTCTGGAGTCCTCATTATGCCTGCTATATTCACAGGTTGGAACAGGTGCAACGGAGAATGCTGAAATACCTGGCATTTAAATCCAAAATTGATCCTGTTGACAACTACCATTATGATTACAGGGTTCTGTATGAGCTGTTTTGTCTTCCTCCTCTTGTTGTTCGTCGGGAACAACGGGATTTAAAAAAATTGTATAACCTTCTGACTGCTTCTGTAGATTCACCAGACCTGCTATATTCAATAGGTCTAGCAATACCTACGAGAAATACAAGGTCAAACAGCCTTTTCTACCAAACTTTCTGTAGAACAAACATCAAGTACAATAGCTTTATTGCTAGATCAGCCAGGCTTGCAAATAATAGTACATCTCTGAACATAGATTTCAATATAAGTCCAAGGCGCTTTGCTAAGTTTGTTGAGGATTTTCATGTGTGACTTTGTATATTGTTGTGGGGTTTTTGCTATTCTGTTTAATTGTGTGTACATACTATTCATACTTCATACTATTGTGTGCTGGTTTAAACCAATTTTGGAGGTGATAATTGGGTTCAAGGGAGTGAAAACTGAATTTAATTAATTTTATTGTGTTCTTTTGTTGTATATTTTTTAAGTTCTCCTGTTGCCATTATTTATTAATCCTGTTTTATTCTATGACTGTGATAGTGATGGGTTGTGAATATCAAATGATAATTATATAAAATAATACTAAGTATAAATTGTTTGAGGTTATAAATTATTGTTATTGTAAATTATGCTATTTCTGTAAAAATGGGTAATGCCCGTAAATAAATAAATAAATAAATAAATCATTGATTTTGTCGGTCTAGGCATTATTTTAATACCCATTTAATCAAGGAGTTTTTAGATTTGTTTACGATTTATGTCATTTATTTTAAAGGGTTCAAGCAACATAGATCCCAGGGCCTTCTTTTATATTTTGTCACCGTTCATAACGTTTTTGTGCCACTGCGAAATTGAAATATTTAGGAAATATTTCTATATGGTGTTTATTAAAAACATTTTGGAAATGCATACGGGGTGTCCCATAATTAAATAATTTGACAGTCGGCTCTATATAAAAAATATTAATATTAAGTCAAATTTTCCTAGTCGAAATGTCAACGACCACAAGATACCGAGTGATAAACTAATTTAAATTTTGTTTACACATTTCGTAATTATTTATTAATTTTAATGATTGTACGAAAGAGGTGTGTCCTACACTCCTACAAAAATTTCCTGTATAATCATTAACAATATTTTAGGAATGGAAAGAAAAAATGGAGGAAAGTACAAAAACCAATTGGTCAATCAATCAAACAATTGAAACGTCCCCTTCATTGGCACGATTTAATGTCTTTAAACGAATTTATAATTGCCATTTTTACACCGGAGGTGGAAGAAAAATTTCAAGTAATAAAAAAAAGCGGGAACATAGATCTAAAAATATTAATTGTCGTGCGCAGTTAATTATTATAATTAAAAAGAAATAAAAATTTTTTCTCGATCTCGTGCTAAAAACGTTGATGAACTAGCCAACGAATGGCCCTGTATTATTGAATTCAGAAATAACGATAACCATTCAATAGATAGTGTTGCTGCGTTAACTCAAAGACGCATCAAAACTGAAACAAAAAAAGAAATATTAACATATTTTGAGAGAGGTCATTCGGTAGCATCTGCATACTACACATATAATTTTGATAAAATGGAACAATATGGTGACGATTTTAGCATAATGTCTGCAGATAGAGCAAATTTTCCCACCAAAAATGATTTCAAGTACTTAAGAAAGTTAATTTTACAAATAAATCTGGCCCTAGAAATGAAAATGAAATTCTTTGCTTTCATTTTTGGAACAAAATCTAACAAATTCTGATGTACCCCATAAAATTGATAAATTAGGCAAACATTATATAGTTGCATTATGTACGCCAATTATGCAAAGAGTTGGTAAATCGGATTTACAAAGTTCTGAAATCATCTTTGTAGATTCAGCTGGCAATTGTGATCTGTATAACCACAAAGTTTATTTTTTTGCTACACAATCCCCGATTGGTGGACTTCCTTTGGGTTTTGTTTCAACGTCCGAGAAAACAGAAGTCTTTCATTTAGGACTCAAGAATTTATTGAAAATATTAACCTATATTACAGCTTATAGCACCTAGCATTATTATTACAGACGATGATTTGATGGAAAGAAATGTGCTTGAAGAGTTTTTTCCAAATTCAAAACTGCTATTATGCACTTTTCACGTGCTCAAAGCACTTTGGAAATGGCTTTTGAGCGCGCATAATGGCGTCGAAAAAGACCACCGCCAAACCTTATATAATATGTTCAAGGCAGTTTTAATGTCATCCAAAGAAGAAGATGTACAAGAAAATATTAAAGTCGAAAACATGAAAATATTAAGTAATAAAATCTTCCCAAAATTATTGAAAATTTAATAAATATATTGAAAACTATTTGGCGCGAAAGGATTTATGGTGTCTTTTTTACCGCAAAAATCTCATGACTCGGGGCACTAATACGAACAATTATGTTGAAATAATGTTTCGGCTGTTTAAAGATATACCTCTTGAAAGAACAAAGGTATCTAATAAGTAACATAAGACTATAGCTTACCCAACTATACTCTATTTCAGAAGTGTGTAGAGCAATAAAACCTCATTAGGTATACAAAAGTGGTACCTGGTGATCCACCAATATTTTATGCCACTACCTTAGTTGGGTATTAGTTTCAATGTAAAATTCTTTCTTTTCGTTGATTGCAGGTAGTGCCACCCGGTTTTGGGTCAATTTATGAGTTTTGCCCATTGTTACCCACTGATAAACATTGAAAACGGTTCGCCAAAGGCGTGCAACTGGGACTTGTTTTCTACCTTATAATTAATGTACTTAAATGCTATTTTATTTTAGAAAGTTACTTTTGTTTAAATGGAAGCTTTGTTTATATTGAACATAATATGTAGAGTAAAACAGTTGAAAATGTCACTTTTGGATCTGGCACTTTTTGAACAGTGTATAACAATTTTAAATTATAATAGATTGTAGTCTTCTTCGTCATCTGACGAACTGTCATCACCTCTTGACATTATAATTAAAGGATCGACTGTCTGATCGATGAGGTTGTCAAGATCCCACATTTTGTCCTCTTGCTTAATTACATGCTGGACTGCTTTTCGCCAATTCTCTGGTGTCGCTTCCGTAATGGCTTGATCAAACAGTAGCTTAACATCTTTCATTTTAAAAGTCGTGTTTTGTCTTGCTACAAATCCTTTTACCTGCGCCCATATCAGTTCTATAGGATTTAGTTCGCAATGATATGGCGGTAAGCGCAGTACAGTTATATTATATTTTTCGGCTATATCTTCCACGGCGTATTTCATGAAACGAGTTTTGTGTAAGTTTGCTATTGCCAGCAGTTCTTTTTTTATCAAATTTGCTTCAAACGCAATACCTTTTGCAGTCAGCCAATCGATAATTTCTTGCTTTCTCCAACTTGAAGTTGGCGTCTTCTCTATTCGCCGTGAATGATAGCTTGCGTTATCCATAACCACCACCGAATTAGCCGGAAGAAATTTTATCATTTCACCAAAATAGTCCTCGAAAACGTCTGACTTCATGTCTTCATGGTAATCTCCTGTGCGAGTCGACTCAAAGGTTAGCAGACCTTCTTTTAAAAATCCCTCTTCGCTTCCAATATGTGTGATTATAAGTCTTTTTCCTTTTCCCGAAGGTACTTTAATACCCGTAGACAAGCCTTCTATGAAAGCTTGGCGAGCACTGGTTATATTTTTGTCTTGCCACATTTTTTGGACTATATAACCTTCGTTAATCCACGTCTCATCAAGATAAAAAACTTTCTTTTGCTCCCTGCGGTACTGCTTGATACTTCTCAAGTATTGTCGTCTCCAACAAACAATTTCGTCGCTCTCCAGTAAAAGTGCTTTGCGGTTATGCTTTTCCCAGGCAAAATCCATATTTTTTAAAGTTTTCCATAAAAGTTTTCTACTTATCAACGGAATACTGTCATCTCGGCCAAGCTCCATTAAAATTTTGTCTAGGGTGGGTATTTCCTTTTTAAAATAAAAAGAGTGAACTTTTCTTCGAATTATACATTTAGCATTTTCATCAAGGACTTTTGTAGGTCGTCCTGGCTTTTGCTTGGGAGATTCCACTTGACCTGCTACTTTTCTTTCCCGCAACAATTTGAAAATGGTGGACTTTCCAATTCCACTCATTCGAGAACATTTTTCAACAATTTCTTGCACAGTAAAACTAGGGTAAACGTGTTTTATGCAATCATGTACATTTAAAATAATAACTTTTTCACTCAGCGATAGTGGAGAATTTTTAGTACATCTTTTCGTTGGACTGAATACCTCCATTTTTTAAATATTGGGATAATAATATTGTGATTACACTACAGCGTAGCAGTGACTACTAACGTTTAAAATATGATTTAAAAGTATTTATAGTCTGTATATATTACCTGACCCCATTTTTGCATGTTACAAAGCGTTAAAAGATAGGTACCTATACAAAAGGATTAAAAGTATTTATTTAGTATTTAATCTCTTTCAAAATAAAGGCATTTAATCCGTGAAAATTAAATTCATAAATATTATAAGTACCTGCGCCTATGAACTACCACGAAATGTAGCCAAACAGAACGGAATTCCCCAGTTTATTGCTCTATACACTTCTGAAATAGAGTATAATAGATTTTATAACGAGTAGCTTTAGTAGGTATTATATACAAAGGATATTAGATTAGAATTTTATAGTGGTCCATTTCATAATCACACACAATAGGATTAATAACTATGAAATAAATATATATATATATATATATATATATATATATATATATTATATACATATATATATGTTACGTTACGGAAACGCAATTTAACTTTTTTAAAAAAGTTTTTATTTAAAATTATAAAATTTAACCGACATAAATTCGTCTTACAATACTGAGCTTACAACTAACTTATTCTACAGAAAACAATTGAATTTATAATATAAAAATTATGATTCTGCTCCTGACTAAGCTGCTTTTTATCGGCGACTTCTTGGAGCTCGCAAAAGGCGTGGGTTTGCCGTGGAACTAAAGCAACAGACGCCTACTCGTGGTAATTTGAGAATTGTGAGATTAAGACATCACTATTTTTCTCATATAACATATATATATATATATATATATATATATTTATTATTTTTTAAATGGACTCCATTTGGCTTGAGCAGCATTTTAATTAAGCGTGAAAATAAATATCTCTTAATATTACAATCTAAGTTAAAAAAAAAAACTCTCTTTCTCTGGTTTTTTTTATCCGTATAAATCAATTACTTAGATATCTCTATTCTTATAAGTTCAGCCGCAAATAATAAATGCATCAAATAAGATCAATAGGGTACATAAAATAGTAGTTTTATTATTTGACATTTTTTAATTCTTGTGACATGAAAAATAGCGTTAAATATTTTATTAACCATTTTTCTAAGCTTATTCCAATACAATTTATATTATTATGAGAAATGTTTACAGCTTCTGCGCAATGGCGAAAGATACTCAATGGCGATGCCAGGTGTTACTTACCTTCATGCTGCCAGCCCGCGTGTTACATTCACAAACACGAACGGCCTCCCGAATGGCGATGCCGCGTGTTACTTACCTCCATGCGCGCCGGATCGATCTACAAAGCACCGCCAAGCCAGTAGGCGTGCATTCCCACGTGGGGTATAAATGTACCCCAGGCTATTCAAACAACTTTATTTTTGAAAAACCGATAAAAAAATGTGGTTTAAAAGGCAGTAAATATTTACAAATCTTTTATTAACAGAAAATAAAACTCTTCACAAAAAATAAGCTTTTTTTGGGCAAATATGCAAGAAAAGAGATGTATGGGGTACATTTGTACCCCACCCGGGAAGACGAAGGTTACTAAAAAGTTGTTTTTTAAATTTTCATTTTATTTATATTCGTTAAACGTCTTCGAATTAGACAATATAACCTTAAGAATAAAATATATGTACATAACAACAATATAATTGACAACTAAATCCTTTCACAAATTGAAAAGCATTTTATAGGTGTTTCCTTAAAAACGAACTAGGACAAGGTTAAGATTTGTAACTTCGTTGAAATATTTGATTTTTGAACCTAATGGCTAAGAACGAAAATAAGAAGCAATAATCAAAAGTATTTATTCAGAAACACCGGAATTTTTTTTTTATATATATAATTTCCATGGGAACTTTGTAATATCAATCAATCAATCAATGCTTTATTATCATAAAATTTAAAATTTTGTCGACAAAGCTATTATTTAAATAAATCATACAAACAAAATATACACAAAGACAAAACAAAAAATACAAATATATAAAAATAAAAAATACAACAAAACATACAAAAAACTTAACAATTTTATAAATTGTTTAGGTCACATTTCCTTAAAATCTATAAAATATATATACATTCACTTGTATACAAAGTCGGCAAAAGGCAGTTGTTTACAAAAACATTATTAGCAAACTACTAATTTGTTTATATAATATACGAATATTATTTATGTACATTATCATAACAACATAAACAAATTTACCAGTGTTTAGGAAGCGCGTGCTTAAAATTACATAACATTAATTATTAAAAAAAGTCGTTTACTGTGTATAAGGCTCTCTCCAGCAAGTATGATTTCAGAGCTTTCCGAAATTTGGAAAAAGTTGTTATTGATTTGATTTCAAATGGGAGATGATTGTGCATTTTTTTTGCATTGTAAAGAATGGATCGTTTAACTAGTTCTGATCGTGGGGTTGGTAGATAAAGATCGTACTCTGCGTTTCTAAGAGGATAATTGTGAGATGGCCTTTCTGACATATCTGATAAGTGCTTGCGGATTAGGCAGACGGATTCAAATATAAATAAGGAAGGAAGAGTTAGTATTTTAAATTTTTTTTAATATTCCTGGCAGTGAGTTCTGTAATTTACTCTTAATGAATAGCGGATAGCTCTCTTTTGTAGCTTAAATATGCGTTCAAATTGAGTCGCACCACACGTACCCCAAAACGGAAGGGCATATCGGAGGTGCGACTCAAACAGGGCATAATAAACTGTTATAGCCGTTGCCAAACTTAGCTCCCTGGATACTGATCTCAGAGCAAAACATGAACTTAATTTTTTGGATAAGTAATCGATGTGGATATCCCATTTTAAAGAGTTCTCTACCATCAGTCCCAAGAACTTTACGGAATCAACGACCTCCATTCTGTTGTTATTAATTACAAAAGGTTGCAACGCACCGCTAAATGATAATACTCTAGTTTTTGAGACGTTAAGGCACAAGAGATTTAAATCGCACCACGATTTAATGGTGACTAGGTCACGAGATATGGTTCTACGAAGAGCCACCATATTTAAGTTGCTCCAAGAAAAACTAGTATCGTCCGCAAAGAGACAAATTTTACCATTTATGTCCAGATTAGCAATATCATTTATAAATAGAAGAAACAAAATAGGGCCTAGAACTGAGCCCTGAGGTACCCCGCATTCTATTGGCTTGCACGAAGACGTCATCGAATCAATCCTAACAAACTGGTTCCTGTTGTTTAGGTATGACATGAACCATTCGAGAGGTGTTCCTCTAATTCCATAGTGCTGCAATTTATTAATTAGGATATTATGGTTTACACAGTCGAAAGCTTTAGAGAAATCACAGAAAATTGTTGCTGTAGAGAGATGGCTGTTTGGGCTGGAGTATATATTATTAAAGAGGGACAACATAGCATCATTGGTGCACTTGTTACTTAAGAATCCGAACTGATGCGGGGTTATAATTTTATATTTAAGCAAAAAGGATAAAAGTCGTTTCTTTACCAGTCTTTCAATAATCTTCGATAATGTTGGGAGAAGTGCAATTGGGCGATAGTTCGAACATTGATCCTTCTCGCCCCCTTTATGTAAAGGAATAATAATTGCCGTCTTAAGGCAGCTTGGAAAGATTCCAATTTGAAGAGACATATTAATCAAGTTGGTAAGATGGTTTAAAGTGATATCCGGGAGATTTGAAAACATTTTGAGCGTTAGACCATCAGCCCCAGATGAAGATTTGTTTTTAATGTCTTTTATTGTGCTGCGTAGTTCTTCTAATGCTATGGGTGTAAGAAAGAAATTATGTAAATTCTCATTAGCGAGATATGAGAGAGGATCGTGGGAAGGAGTTACGGTATTCATGAGATTTTTGGCTACATTTATAAAGTAGTTGTTTAAGTTATCCGGTGAAGTGGGGATTGTGATAGATGGAGAAGCCTTATCCCTTAATTCATTAACAATAGACCAAGTTTCCTTACCAACATTTGCAGAATTAGAAATCCTTTTATTGTAATAGAGGTCCTTGGCTGCCTTTATTGTTTTATGGTAAATTTTTTTGTACAACCTTACGTAATCGTGGAAGAACACACTGTCTGAGAATTTTTTTAAGTGTGATAAGGAGCGTATATTTTTAGAAGACAAGCGTAAGCCTTTAGTAGACCATGGTTTTTTTTGTTTAATTTTGATGGGTCTAAGAGGAAATGAGTTGGATGCCAAATCAGACAGTGACTTTATAAATCGAGAAAACTCAGTGTTAACATCATCAGATAGGAAGTCCCAGTCCGTTCTTAGACATAGATTTTTGAAATTTAGGAATTTTTTTTCCCCAAAGATACGGCACATTTTGCGCGGGACTCTTTTATTTTTGTGATTTAGAGAAAATTTAGTTAACACTGCTTCATGATCGGAGAAACCTGAGTTAAAGACAGTTAAATCAACGAGTTCCGGATCAAAGGTTGATACGACGTAGTCAATGATACTAGAGCTAGTTTTGGTTATTCTGGTTGGGGAGTTAATATGCATAACCATCCCAAATGAATCAAATATGGACGGAAGGGATTCCTTAGCAGCACACATATCGAGACAAGCAAAGTCTATGCGCGCCTTAAATATTTGCTTTTAATTGCACTGTTAAAATTCCTGTTTTTGAATTATTAGGCATTAAAAGAAGTTAATTTTATTCATTAATATATAGGTTTTCCTTAAGTTCTTTTTACCGTGTTGAATAATTTCTATTAATCTTTTAGAACTGAGGTTAATTAGTGAATATTTCTTTCGTTCAATATACCAATAATAATTGTTAATTTTAGAAGCGCGATTTAAATTAATATATTTTTTGGTTGGCTTAAAACCCATTTTTCACGTCTTTTTACGTAATTTATTTTAATTTTATCTATTAGGCCCTTAAGGGTTTTTAAAAGCAACGATGATTGCTACGAACTGAATAAAAATACATAAATACTTTTCATTGCATGTTGGTCTTTATGGACATATCTTTCTTTCTTAAAAAAAGTAATTTTTTAAGAGGGTACAAAGGCATTAGATGTTTTATTCAGACCCAGTATAATATTGTTAGATATTTATTTATTTTTTCCTAAGCTTGTAAAAAGTCTCTCACTTTAGTCTAGACATTATAAAAATACTTTTAAAATTACAGAATTTATTGCACAAGGAATGGCATTTGCTATACTTAAATATATTGTTCTTAATAATTTTGTTAGTTAAAGCTTTAAAAAAAAAGTTTAAATCGGCTATGTGATATTAGCTTAATAAATATAGTTTTTTTGAACATTTATTTTATTTATTCCCGTAACACTTGGTCATCCCCATCACTTAATTTCATCTTGACATCAGAAATGTTAATTTAATGTCAATAGTAGTTTAAATTCAGATTCTAGAAGAATAGAGGATTACTTTGACTTAAATGGTTTCTTTCCGTTGTATACAGGGTGTTCGTAGTTATGATTCAAATTATAAAGAGTATACAGGAACATCCTGTATATTTTTTATGCATTTAATGAAATTTTTTAATTATGTAAACATATTAGCTATCTTTAGTCGTTTTTAAAATGTTCACGATAATAATTAAACAAGCATTTTAACAATATTAATCTTGTGTTCAATATATTCTCCGTTTTGTTAAAAACATAAATTAAAACGTTCCTGGAAACTATTTTCTATTTCATGTTATATTTATGGAGTTACTTGAGCAAACGCATCTCGTATTCTCTGCTTTATGTCTACTGCTGTTGCAGGTGGATTTATATAAACAACAATCTTTTACAAGTTTATTTTATTATTTACTTATTAATTTATAAAGCACCATAGGAAAAAATCTAATTTTGTTAAGTCAGGCGATCTGGCTGGCCAATTAATAGGTCCATTCCTTTCAATCCATTTTTTTTGTAACGAAATTCGGGAACACACTTTTATTGTCAATGTCAAAAAAATACTAACCTAACTCGCCTTGACTGTCGTTTAATTGTTTCCAAGGTAAAACTGACTAAACAATTAAAACTACAGTCAAGGCGAGTTAGCTTAGTTTTTTTTTGACATTGACAATAAAAGTGTGTTCCCGAATTTCGTTGCAAGATATATGACAGGAAAGAGATCAAGATGGACTGGGATCTATGAAGCCAAATAGTTAACGCAGCGAAGTCCCAGAAGGGTTGTAGTACTGAAGAAGAATAAGAGATTGAAAATTATTGTAAATTTAATACAGATCTAGTAAATCTATATAAATGCTAATTGTTTCTCTTTTACAAAACTAATTATAATTACTTCATCATTAACCCATTTGTAAAGGGAGTGTAAGAAGTGTGAAACCTCGGTATAATTTTTGGACGATAAATTGTTATTTAATAAACAATGTTAATTACTTGGTTCCCAGATGCAAAATGCATTTATTAACAGACAATATAGATGCCGAAAAAATGCTAATTCATATCGATTAAATTGGATGGAGGCCCGTCTACTTCACGTAAAAAGATAGAACTGAAAGAGGGTAAATTGGATTTTTGAAAACTTGATCTTACAAGTAAAATTCAAATGTAGTTACTAACAATATAGAAAATATAAGAATTAATTTCAAAATATTTACTCTCGAAAACAGAAGGAAATAGCAGATATTATATAATTACATAAGATATTAAATAATAGATATAATGATTCTCCTGATGTTACTCAGGTATCAGGTTTTGTATACTATTCCGGCAAATCCACAGTTCACAATTGATTGATTGAGTGCTAGGATTTCGTAATGCTTACAGTACCGAAAATAGTAAAGATTTTCTTCATTCTCAAGATGCTTGATGGGCATATTGAGGAGGTGTCTTGTACAATGAAGCTTTTTTTTAGTTGATTGTTGGTGCTTTGATACTGTACTTGATAAAATAGTGTCTTTATTTTTAATTTTTTAACATGTAAAATGCAGTGATTGAATTGTAAAACAGTGGATGGGTTGATGGTTTTTGAAGGAGTTATAAAATCGAAAAGAGAAATCCCATAGAACTCTTAAAACCTCTGGGGAGGAAGTTAGGAAGCCTCTACAAGTCCAAAAATAAACGCTTCTACAGGGCTAGGTCAATAAAATACTTCTACGGGATCGAGTGCTGGAACGGGCGATTTTAATTGCTTGGAAATAAGGAACAAATTCGATTATTTTATGAGATGTAGAAAAAAACCGGAAAGAAGTTCAAAAAATCTTTTCTTTCTGACTTTATTTGAACCTCTTAGGTAAAATAAATTACATAATTTTATGGTTACTTTTTTCGTCTGTTAGCAACACTTCGGTTGCTATACCTCCAGATGTAATTAGATTTTTTTAAACTTTAGAATAGGATTTCAATAAGCTATCTAGTTACGCATCTTTGTTTCAATTTAACAAACTTTGTATCTAAACTTAAGGTTTTTGAAATCAAATAACTGCTTGCTTTATAAAACAATAATATATTTAGTAAGACAATTACATATATTTAGACATTTAGCATAAATAATTATTTCTTTTATTAAGAACGAGTACTACAAAAATACCATATTATATTTCTTTACAATTATATACCGGGGAAACTATTTTAATATAATAGTATATGGCAAAAAATGGCAATTTGTTATACAAAAAAAATTAGTTTAAGCACAACAAGCATCGCGCAACAACCCTTAAAACGAATAAAAAATAAATAAGCGATGTACCTTATACTAGAGTTAAAACTATAAACTATATAGAAAGTAGTGGAAATCTTAATACTAGGTAAAAAAACAGCTGGGCACGTTTTGTATGTATGAAAGTACGAAAGAGAAAACAAAAATACAAAAAAGAGATCTGAAGAAGATCACCTTATTAAATGAAATGCTTTATGGTTCAGTACAAAAGTAATCACAGAGTGGATAACAAGAAGCGCAAAAATATTCAACATCAAACTTTATAAAAGGAACAACATTCACAATAAATTTGCCAAATTTAATTTATGATAATAATAAAACCTTACCCGACTGACTACAATACGAATCTGATTTTAATTAAAACAGCACATTATATATTTCTTTCAATATTAGTAATCGGGTAGAATACAAAAATTAAAGCTACTACAGGCCTTTTGGCAATAAAACGAAATTGAATTTAGTCGTCATCTTTGAAGCGTCTGTAAATTGATTGGACGTAAGTAAAAACGCACTTCCAGTCCGGCTTTCGAGTTTCTAACATGTCTTCTACGTCCAATAGAGGATAGATATCGGCTTTCTCACTAAAATAATAAATCAGTTTTTATTAATTTAAGAAAATATAATATAATAATATTGCGTTGAGCATATTCCCTTAGCGTTTCTAAAAGAGATTAATCTACACCTTTTTCACTTCATAAAGACATGCCTTAAATCTGTCCATATTTTTAGAACATGCTATGCAACTTCTAGAAATAAATTGAAACATTACATTTTCCTTACATCACTATTATGTGAGTTAGAACCATAAGGGTAATAAATGTGAAAAATATATTCTGTATTAGTTTTTTAATATGTATTTCAATAATGAAAAAATGTGCTAAGAAAATGTTGATTTTATGTTCTTAATATATCATATTTTTTGAAGAAGAATCTATGGATATGAGACAATGCTTCAAGCAAAAGGTTAAAAGCCTCTTACCCAAATCATTTTTTTTTTCAAAATTAATGTGAAAGAAAGAAAGGTTTTAAAAGAAATGTAATTTGTAATTGATTGTAATTGATGTTTTTTCACAAAGTGAAGTATTTCACACCTTAAAAGAAAGGTTGTTACTAAAATTAATTGGAAAGTTTGAATTTGTTTAAGATTTGGCTGAATTAACATTTTGTTGTATTGAGTATGAAGACAAAATTTGAAAAAGTTTTATATTAATAATCTCCATTTAAGTATAAACATAACTTGTGTTTCGGAAAATGTTTAAAACTTCAACCAATTAAACTAAATTGATTTTTTATGTCATAAAATGAAACACATAAAATCAAAAGTTCCAATTTCTTAACGGAAATGTTAAGAATCTGTATATTCTATAAGAACGTAGGTAAAATTGAACATTTTCAGATGGACTAATTATTTCATTGATATCAAGATCGAAAATTTTCAATTTTTTAACACTTTTTCGATCTATAGCACTTTGACCCCTGCACCCGGTTTCACAAAAATTATGTACCCGAACTAACTTTTAGAACTATAACTTTTGCGTGTATATTTTTGATACACGCAGTTCACAGAAGCTGACATTTACTCATTACGGTTATATTAACCCGCATGTATAAAAACCAATACACAATTTTTTTATAATAAGTTTATTCAAAAAGTAGAAAAACTTACATTGGACTTAAATTTACATTTTTTTGGATACATTATGTGTTTTGAAAAAGCAATTTAAACGTAAAATTTTTTTGTCTGTACATCCTGAACAGTGAGTGTTACATTGTTTCGAATTTTTGGATGCATGCGCTCTTCCGTATCTTTCTGAGTAATAGTTATAACAAACCACGCATCTTCCTCTCTTTGCTTATTCTTCCAATCGATGAGTTAATGCTGGCAGGAGAGGAACATCTTCATTGTCCTTGCACAAACTCTCAACAAGGCTCTCCCTAAAAGTCGTAATATCCATTTTTTTGTCTAAAGCTTTATTACATAGTTTTAGTGCCTTGACAACGCTAGTACTTGCTATGACTTCTCTCCCTACTTTCCGATACCATTTCAAAGAACGCCTCACGGGATTACTATAGGAAGATATTTGATCCGAGGCATCAATGTGGGACTTAACAGCGTTATATTCGATTATGGTAGATGGCTTATTTTTTATACCAGTTCTTGTCTGGATTTCAGTCATTACTGGAGGCGATTTAGTTGTCAAAAAAGCAACATCTTGTTTGTCTACCCATTTGCCAACAACAACTTTCGTGTTGCTCACTTGACACAGCATTTCTCCGCGATTTAATTTTTGCTCAAATACACGTTTAGGGTTGTATTTTCTATTTTTTCGCAGTGTTCCAATTAAATGAGTCTCATTGTCGTTCAGTAGGTGAGCTAAACTAACACTGGTGTAATAGTTGTCGGTACCGCTGTTCAAAATAGGTTGCACTAACTCCATTATTGCTACTGGTTGATCCGTAGGTCGCACTTCCTTGCCAGCATAAACTTTTAAGTTGTACGTGTAACCACCTTGAACACACAGCTTAAAAATGTTTATGCCATACTTATGGCTTTTTCCAGGTATATGTTGCAAAAATGATAGCCTTCCTCGAAAAGGAACCATGGATTCATCTATACAAACGGAGTTTCCTGGCACCAAAGCTGCCTAGAAATTTTTGATGGATATTCCTAAAAGTGTTTCCAGTTTGAATAATCTGTTTCCCTCTGGAAATAATTCATTATCCGAAAAATGTAAACAAGACAGCAAAGCTTCAAATCGACATCGTGATATCTGTGTAACTTTATATATACAGGGTGGTCCGGTTTCGATGGCGGAAAATTAAATGGCCGACGGCGAACGAAAAAATAATAAGTTTGCTATTATAAATAATATTCGAAAAATGATTTGTTAAAAAATTACAGGGTGTCAAAATTCCAATTAAAAAAATCATTTTTTTTTATTTTTCTTAAACCACTTTAGATATTTTAATGAAATTTGGCACGTTTAGACAGTTAATCAAGACGCATCTTTTTGTGCAAAAATTATTAATTTTATTCACCAGTGGCGTGTGTGCGGGCGGATCTTTATACAAATTTAATAAATTTTAATTAAAAAAATGATGCGCCACTGTTTTTTTTTTAATTTCTTTTTTTTATGAAATCCTCGTTTAATTTAAAATAAGAAACATCTCTTTACTTTTTGTCGTACGACACACTGTTTGCGAGTAAAAAAATAAATTTTTATAAATGCTGATTTTTTTTTATTAAACAAAAAATATGAAAATACTAAATTTAATTAAAGACTAAATTATTCTAATAAGAAAATCTCATCCATTTTTCACAAAGAGACCGACGTATACAACAGACGAAAAACAATGAAAAACACAAAGTCACGGTCTCACAACATTTACTTAAAGCTACACATGTTTCGCTCTATTCAGAGCATCATCAGGCCTAAAACAATAATAATTAGTATTGAAAGAAAAAAAGAGGACATTAAAAAGACTAAAACCTTAAAAAGCCACTAACGTTGGCAAAACAGTAATATTTACAGTTAAAATTATTCTGTTGGGTTCTAAAAAAAACACAAGTCTGGATTCTGGATTCCGAAATTCAAATAAATAATGAATATAATAATGCCGGCAATAAGGCAATGCATGCATAAAACAAAAGGCGGTTTGTTTGTATTTTATTAGGATAGTTAATTATTTAAGTAAGTCAAATTATTGCGTTGGTTAACTTATTAATTTTGCTGTTGTTAATAGTGTTGTTAAAAGTATTGTGAAAAATGCGTTTTTCAAGTAATGAATACGCTGATATTCATTTTTGTTATGGATTTTGTGATGGAAATGCGGAAGCGGCAGTTCGTGAATATCGAAGACGGTATCCAAAATAAAAGAATTCCAGATGCTCGCGTGTTCATTAGAACACATCAAAATTTTAGGAACTTTGGTCTACGTGGTAATAATGAACCAGATATGCCGAAACCAGAGAAATAATAATGAAAATCGTGTACTGCGCACTTTTGATAATAATCCAAGGCTGAGCTCTCGCAAGGCAGCTCAACAACTACAAATTCCTGAATCTCAAATATTGCGAACCTTACACGCTGACCACAGGCATGCATATCACCTACAGCCTGTTCAGGGTTTACACCCTGGTGATGCTGAAAAGAGAGTAAGATTTTGTCAGTGGCTTTTAAACTCAACAGAGGAAAATCCCGACTTTCTACACAAGATACTTTGGACGGATGAGTCTTGTTTTACAAGACGGGGAGTGATAAATTTTCATAACATTCATGTTTGGGCACAACAGAAGTCTCATGCAGTTCGGCCAAGATCGTTTCAAAATGAATTTTCCGTTAATGTTTGGTTGGGCGTTATTCGTGATAATGTTTGTGGTCCGCATTTCCTACCTCCAAAGGCTAAACTCACAACTATTTCTAGAGTTTTTAAATAATAGTCTGCCGGACTACATTGAGGATTTACCCATTAATTTAAGACATAAAAGTTGGATACAACTGGATGGAGTCCCCCCACATTTTGGAATAGGTGTAAGAAACTGGCTTAATATTAATTACCCTCGAAGGTGGATTGGCTGGCTAGGGAGGAATGATATTAATGATCAAAATGGTATTGGACCAATACCCTGGCCACCCAGTTCACCGGATGCTAATCCACTAGATTTTTACGTTTGGGGAAACATTAAGGATAAAGTTTACGCTAATCCCGTATTTAACAGAGAATTCAGAAAGCATATAATGACATGTAAAATCAAAATTTTGTGGTACTGGCTGCATGCAATAAACTGCTTAATAACTCGGTGTAGAAAATGTATTGAGGTCGGTGGGCTGCATTTTGAACAACTTCTTTAATTATTAATTGTTTTTATATTGTTATTGTTTTTAAACGAATTAAATGTGTTATCTTCTTATGTGTGTTTATAAATCAGCATTTTTACTCGCAAACGGTGTGTCGTACGACAAAAAGTAAAGAGATGTTTTTTATTTTAAATTAAACAAGGATTTCATAAAAAAAAGAAATAAAAAAAAAACAGTGGCGCATCATTTTTTTAATTAAAATTGTATGAAGATCGGCCCGCACACACGTCACTGGTAAATAAAAATAATAATTTTTGCACAAAAAGATGCGTCTTGATTAACTGTCTAAAAGTGCCAAATTTCATTAAAATATCTAAAGTGGTTTAAGAAAAATTTTAAAAAAATGATTTTTTTAATTAGAATTTTGACACCCTGTAATTTTTTAACGAATAATTTTTCGAATATTTTTTATGATAACAAACTTATTATTTTTTCGTTCTCCGTCGGCCATTTAATTTTCCGCCATCGAAACCGGACCACCCTGTATACGCTCGGCGGTTGAAAAATTTCGAACATGATTTTTGCGTAATGTGTAAGAAGGAGACGGAGTAGAGCGAGAACAAACTTGGCTTCACCCTGGGCGGCTATCGCGTCGTCGTTGCGCTTATCAGTCCGGTTAAAGTTCGGTTGCAATAGACAGGCTAAGTCTGACGTCACAGACATGGGTGGAGCTTATACCGACTCCAAACATTTCGTTGATAACGGTAAATCCCCATAAGGAATTTTTCATTTAGTGTTTCTGTGGTGTATACGAAAAAATAAGACTATTCAGTTGGATAAATTGTGGAAAGAACGTCCCTTTTAAGTGATTTTTTGTTGTTTTTGCCCAGGTGAGTTAATCTAAGATAGTAATTCTGCTAAAAAACTTTTTGAGGTTAGGTATAAATTACATTGTTTTTGTTGTTTATTTTTGTCATCTACTAATAGTCATGAGTTTTCGAATATAATTAAATTATTTTAAATTTTTTTAGGCCTAGGACTGCATCAGAATGGGTATGTGCTTTGTTTCGGGCTGTAAACATTACAGTTCGAAGCATTCATGTAAGTTTTTTCGGTTCCCAAAAAACAAGACCGAGAAGAATAGATAGATTTCTCTCATAAGGTAAAAGACTAATACAACATTCAGTTTTCAAAAATGTATGATTTAAATTTATTTATTTACAGAAGAAAAGATAGGGGTCCAAGTGAATTTGCAAAAGTGTGTGATTGTCACTTTGTAAATAAAGATAAGAAGAATGGGCCAACTTTATTTGACTTCAATCTTCACAAAAAGTTTAATGTACAATCATACATACGTAAAGAGGTATGCATTTTGAATTTTGTTGCAAAAAATCCATTAGTGTAGTGAATAATTTTTTAGGAAGAGGACCATAAAAAAGGTTGATAATTGTGGGAATAACCTTTTGACCGAGGCACTACCTGGTCCTTCAACTGAGCTACTGCCAGGACCTTTATGTGAGCCACTGCGGGGAACCTCAACCGAGCTACCGCCAGGCTCTTCAAAACAAGGTTGAAAAGAGTCTCAAATAAAACTTGATGCATCACTCCTGAGTCCATCATCTACATCTCAAGATGCTGAAAATTACTTTTTAAGGCAAGAGGTGGCTGAATTAACCGAGAAGTTGGCAAATATATCAACACGGTTCAGCTATGAAATTGTCTATTTACATTGTTTGAGAAGTAAAATGCTGGTGTTTTGACGGGTGACCATTCTAATATATCTTTGCACTGGACTTTACCTATGTACGTGTTTTAGTGTTTTTTTTGCGGTTAGTTATTTTTTTTAGCGTTAGATCATGTTTACAATTTATTTCAACCTTTGGTATGAAGACGGATACAGTAATGATATAAAAA
Source organism: Anthonomus grandis grandis (assembly GCF_022605725.1). NCBI lineage: Eukaryota > Metazoa > Arthropoda > Insecta > Coleoptera > Curculionidae > Anthonomus > Anthonomus grandis. Next base: position 2,290,845 of record NC_065546.1, read on the forward strand.
TGGTTTTCACTGTCGATCAAAAGATTAATATCATTAAATGCCATTGTCATGCAGATAGTGCAAAGAAGTTGTCGGCCGTTTTATATTTGCATATCCTGATCAGCAGTCCCTACTGCTAAAACAATTTATAATATCTGGCATAAGTTTGAGCAGTTGGGATGTGTAAATCGGTGTGCAAAATGTTTTAGTGGCGATCAGGAACCTCGTCGAACACCTGACGCTAGGATTGAAAAGGAGGTCAAGGTGTGTGCTTTTGTGAAAGTAAGTGAACCTTGTTCTAGCTCCCAAATTTCTGAAGAACTTGATATTCCAAGTCGTACAGTGCGTGATATTTTGAAAAGAAATAAGTACAAAGCGTATAAAATTAAAAACACTTAAGAAATTTGTCCAGAAGATCAAATAAAACGCTTGGAGTTTTGTGAAACCTAAAGAGAAAAAATTGATCAAAATGACGACTTCACAAATAATATTTTATTTACAGACGAGTCATCTTTTTCTCTTGTAGGTCGACATAATTCTTCAGTCGTGAGATATTGGTCTCGGGAAAATCTACATTTGAGTGTACCATTACGAACTCAATACCCGCAAAAGGTAAATGTTTGGGCTGGTATTTTAGCCAATCACACTGTAGGGCCTTTTTTTATTGAAGGTACCTTAAACTCTGAGAGATATTTACTTTTATTGCAACAAAATATTATACCCACTGTACGAAACGTGGATGTTAATTTTGAGGAAATTTGGTTTCAACAAGACGGATGTCCCGCTCACACGCTAATAGTAACAAATATTATTTTTTCCGATGAAACCACGTTCTGTTTGAATGGTAGTGTGAACAGACAAAATTGTCGATATTGGGCCACAGAAAATCCGCGTTGGATGATGGAGGTAAACACCCAGTACCATCAAAAACTAAATGTGTGGTGTGGAATAGTGCGCGGAAGAGTAATAGGTCCCTTTTTCTTTGAACAGACTTTAACGGGACAAGTGTATCTCGATTTTCTCCAATTTAAATTAGTTCCAGCATTACTAGCTTTATTTCCAAATCCATTGGACGCAGACAAAGGAGAGGACCCATCGAATGGCCTGCTAGGTCGCCTGACCTAACACCAATGGACTTTTTTTTGCAGGGATATCTCAAGTCGAAGGTATTTGTTAATCGGCCAAATAATCTAGACGACTTAAAAGAGAGAATTCGCAGAGAAGTGCGCGCCATAAATCCGGAAATTATTGAACATGTGCAACGAGCCGTGAATGGCAACCATTTTGAACATTTAACTTAATTTGTGTTATTTTTTTATTTCTTACATGAATCGTCTTTTTTTCGATATCTGTTGACTTTAGGTATAGGACATGATGCATGGAACATATGTAGAATTCCACGCAAAATTCAAAGATGAAATAAAAAAAGGTACTTTCATTTGAAAAAATTAAGTTGATGGTCTTAATTTATTTTTGAGCAACCCTGTATATACAAACTTCACGTACAAAAATGCGCAACTTGAAATAAAAATCGACGGATCCGAGCGTTTTTTTTTTTCGAACACACCCCTGAATTTTAAATGAATTTAGACATAAATTTGGAATGCACTGTATCATAATGTTAATTTAACTTATTGATGCTAGATTTTGGATTAAAAATAAAAAGTAGAAATAGATATATGTTATTATAAGCACAAAAATAACCTCTGCATAGCAAACAAACAATAAATTAACATTCCTATTCTTAAAACCGCTTCTAAAAAATGTGACATGGCAATACCGCAGGCAAAAGTTGATGTTATCTTGACAAATGGCTTTGTGTTTACATTCGTCATTTGTGAAGTTCTGTATTTTTTCTTTAGTTTTTGGTTGAAAAGAGAAAAAGGTTGAGTAATTTCAGTGTTTTTGTGAACTGTTATGATAGTAAAAACTTGTGCCGAAAAAGGCGATTTCAGCCGATCTTTTTACAAATAAATACCGATATTGTCATATCAAGGGACAGCCGTCGTCATAAATGTAAAATAATAAAAACTTATTAAGAAATCTATAATAGTTATAAAATATTTAATTTCCATAAAAATAATTTTTATTAGATAAAAGTACCTTTACTCTAATGAAGTACGTTAAAAAACGCATAAAGAGTTTATAAACGGTAATATTTTTTATAATTTAAAGCATAATCATATCATGTAAATATTTTTTGACGACGTCACTGGTAAAGATTACTTGTGTCAGTGGAATCAACAATGCGATCGAGCGGCGTTGCGATATTGTTGCCTTTTTCTCTAATATACGTTATCTACAATCATTTAACTTTGAATGTTGACTTTTTCATAGAGTATCTGATATTTTCTTAAATTTTTATGATAATACAAAGTGTGTTTTTTTTGCCATTTCTACATAAGCATTTGGTAACATTGCATCAGAAGTATTGCAAGCAAACCAACTGCCCATAGTTCCACGGCAATGCTAATTCTAGTCTTTCAATGTTCTAAGCTTAGACATACCACTCCTTCCTCGTGCTACTCAGGAATATCGTGGGAATTTTAATTTTTTTCTTGTCGTTAATGGGTATATGCTCCAGTATATTAAAGTCCCCAATTTTTACAATGATACTTACTATGCAATTCGGAACGCCAACTCAAAATTATGTCTTCGCTCTTTGGGCGTGAGGGCGCTGTACTCGAAAGAGTCGGGCAGGAAGTGATGAATCAGGGCACAAAAGGCCAGTCCGTCTGCCCAGCTGCTCGAGAAGTTGTCTAATTGAATGTTCTGCAACAGAAATATACTGTTAAAAAAACCCTTAATAGCACTTTTAAAATGCCAAACAACCATTAATAAAAAGCTTGGAGCCCTCAGCGCAATTTTGTGTAGATCCATGCATGAAGCGCCTCTTCCTCCCAGTAGAGTCTTGTGTGTTGTTAATTCGAGTTCAAACAAATGTTTTACCTACCAATCACCGATTCGAAATATATCCTTAAGCATATAAGCGACCACTCAAATGTTAGGACGTCAAAACAGTAACACCATATTATGTGGAGCAAAACGGTAATTGTAGCTATCGTACCTCATACTCCTTAGTCTTCATCCGACACCAGTGCAAAAGGCGATCTTTTATTGTGCTCGCGGACTGCGTCAGGGCCGAGTCAGTGAATTTAAACAGGGGCCCAGAGCCACGGGGTGTCCCCGGGGTGCTGTGCCAATTTAGGGTTAGAAAATAATATATAAACATGTTCAAGTAGTCAACTAACAGTTTTTCTAGGTTTAAAAAAGTTTATATTTGATAAAGGTATTTTGGCTTACTCTAAACCATATGCGAAAGCTTCTACAAGGCATTTTACGCTAAAATCAAAGTTTTTAGATTTCACGAAAATTGAAATCCGCAAAATGTTTTTAAAAGTTGAAATATACAGGGTGTAAATAAATAGATGTGGAAACATTCTGGGGCTGATTCTTAGGTAAATTTTAAGAAAAAATCTTTATATGAACGTATGCCCTAAACGTCCTAATTTTTGAGATACCGGGTGGTAAAGATTGGAAAAAAAATAATATGTTTTTTTACAATACCTGTAAAACCTCTGTAGATATTTTAATAAAATTTGATATGCATTTTCTATGCATCAAAAGGCATTTTCTGACGCTCACTAATTTTTTTAAATTTGTACCAGTGACGTTCGTGTAAGGTTTAAACTAAATATTTTTAATGAAAAATATGGTACACCACTTTTTAATTTTTTTTTGTTTTAGTAATTTTCATTTATTTCTGAGCAAAGTTGATTTCTTGACTTTCTTTTATCCGAGTTTGCGTATTCAATTAAAAAACTAAAATCCATCTACCTAAATGTATTACGTGTTTATTATTAATATTTAGATGTGATCCTAATTTTTATTTTAAGCCGAATGAAAAAAAAATAATTGTAAAAAATGTTGAAAATGACCACCCTTTGCTATTATGCAAGAGTCTATACGTCGCCGCATTTGTCAACGAATCCGATAAAAAATTCCGGCACATGAATTAATGATTCGATTTCTCAAGTCATCAATATCCAGTACCGGAATCCTGTACACTGAATTGTATATGTTTGTATAGGTTTCGTCTAAATAACGACGTGCTAATAAACTAAAATGAGCAGAAGCCCCATCTTGCATAAAATGGCTGTTTCACACCAAGATGACGCTCACGCTCCACTCATACGATGCTCAAGGTACGCTCAAGATTCGTGCGTGTTCACGCTATGATCAATGCTAGTAAACTTCATTCGATAAAATGAATTTTTCCGATGAAGAGTTGTTGTTGATCGCCTTGCTGTTAGATGAAGATGAGCCAAAACCCAAAAGAAAAAGAAAATGGGTACACCCCTCCTTGCAGTAGAGATCCACACAAGGGGAATTTCATACACTATATCCGCAATTAGTTGATGAGGAAACTAAGTTCTTCCAGTATTTTAGGATGTCAAAAGAGCAATTCGAAATGTTGCTTTCAATAATTGGTGGTAACCTCAAGAAACAGGATACTAAATTTCGGGCGGCAATCTCACCAAGAGAGAAACTAGCAGTTTGTTTAAGGTAAGTAGATATATTTTTCAACCAGAATTTGATGAACTAGGGTCGGGTGAAGTGATTGGGGTTGAGATATAACGATTGCTTGTATTTTCCAAATACACCAAGTCTGTTCCAGTTGTTGTATTTTGTACCTGAATACTATGAGAGCCATGCTGAGGTAAAGAGTGCCGAGATTGTGGCATTGGCATCAAATATTTGGCCTCCATCTGCGATACTGCATTAAATATTTGGCCCCTTATTTGATGCTGATCTATAGGAGAGAATGTTTTCACAGTTTTCAACATTGATTTAAAAAAGAGATCCAAGGAATCCTTTTGTGGCGTTTTGTCCGCACTTTCTTTTTTTCAATTAAATAGAAGGTTGAGGAAGCTGTCTCTTGTGGGTTCTTAGATCTAATAAATCTTGGTTTAGATTGTCTGTGGTACAGAGATCGCTTGGAAGATCCAGGTATTAGTTGAGATTCCATACTTTGAGCTGATTGTTTTTACAGTTCTCCCTTTTGAGTACTGTCTGTCTCTTCTTCACTTTCTTTAAAGTTTTTCTCTTGTTCCTCCAAATCTACTGATGACAATCGCTCTTTGTCTTTCATGTAGGGCTTCAAAAATGACATAATATCTTTAAATTTCCATTTTCGATACTTCACAGCTGCTTGGCCACTTACAGTAGTATATTTCTGACGAACCTTGAAATGTTGACTTCGCAAATCTCTGCTTGCATTTATCGGCTAAAAAAAACCATGCTTCAGAATATAGGTTAAACCCAAACAGCCATATTCGCGCTTTTAAAATCTTTCATTGTCTTAGTATTTCTTCGTTTGACATGTAAACAAAAATTGAAAAAACAAATTTTTAGAAGCGTTTTTTAATTAAAAGAGGTGTAAAAACGGTTGCTGAATATGTCTGTTTGTTTTTCTATTTTTGTTTACATGTTAAATAAAGACAAATTGATTTTAAAAGCACTTTTAGCTAAAAGAGGTTTAATAGAGATTAAGATGTCGAATACGGCTGTAAAACTTTTTAGTTTCTAATGTTTAATGCTCTTTAAATATTACACGGGTTACTTAGAAAAATAAAATATGTTTTTATTTCCAGGTTTTTGGCCAGTGGTGATTCATTTAGGACAATAGCGTTCAGTTATCGCCTGGAACTTCTACAGTACAACAAACAGTCCATGAAGTTTGCGATGTTATTATAAAAATTATGATGAAGGAGGTTATGTCAATTCCAACCAAACAAGAATGGGAAAAAATTGCCCAAGAATTTTAGCAACAATGGCAGTTTCCCAATTGTATAGGAGCTTTGGATGGCAAAAATGTTATCGAAGCTCTCCACAATTCGGGTTCTTTTTACTTCAATTATATAAAGTCCTTTTCAATAGTTTTATTGGCACTCGTCGATATAGATTTATCGTTGTCGATGTCGGATCTTATGGACGAAGTAGTGATAGAGGGATCTTCGCAAACTCAATTCTCGGAAAGCGCTTAGAAAAAAATACACTTGATATTCCGGATGATGCAAACCTACCAGGGACTCAGCAACTTGCCCCATACGTTATCGTTGGAGATCCGGCTTTTCCCTTAAAAAAGTTTTTAATGAGACCTTTTCCTGGAACTCATATTGAAAATCAAATTGAAAAGCGTATTTTTAACTACCGATTATCTCGCGCCCGCAGGGTAGTTGAAAATGCATTTGGAATTCTCACCCAAAAATTCAGATTTTATGGCAGAAGATAACCGGTTCTGGTTGGGTCGTAAATCTTGGATTGTGCGGTCTAATGCCTCCAGAGATTTTTTTGTTTGCCATTGTGCACTCATCCCAAACGATTAATTTGCTTTGTTGTAAGACTTTGGCCATCGCACAATTCCTCGAAATGTTGCAAGTTGGAGTTTCGATAATTTGCATGTTTAACGGCAACTTGAGTGCTGAATGAGCTGTTCGACCGTCTTCTAACAACGTAGCTGCAATACCTGATGAAGCAAGTGCGAATGCAATTCCATTTTGCGATCGAATCGCTGCCAAAATTAATGAGATTAAAAACGTTTTTCCAGTTCCACCAGGAGCATCTAAGAAAAACAGTCCCCCAGTTTCATCGTTGACTACTCTCATCAGCGTATCATAGGCTAGTTTTTGTTGTTGATTTAATAGGGGAACGTTTCGTTGAACTATTTCCGTCAATGCCTCAGAATCATATTCGGTTTCGCGTCTTAACTCTTGATTAAATGCGTCGTGCATTGGGCGATTTGGACCTATCATTCCTAATTGTATTAATCTTTTGTTGGTAAGCATCAAGCACATGTCCTCAATTAAAATTAATGCTTTATTTTTAATTTCTTCGTTCATTTGCAAATCTGCATTCGATGTCCTAAGTCGCATCTGATGCAATATATCTTCGGCCATATGATATTTGTTCCACAGATCAATTGGCGTTGATGGGAAGCATGTAGACAAAATTATAGAAGACAATGTTCGTATTTGCTTAGCATTTGATGAAACTACAACATCTTCCAGAGTGTGGTGCCAATGAGTATCATTTTTTAGCAATCCCATAAGTTGACAGGCTTCTCTGTATGTGCCGCATAATACACCAATAATAGTTCGCAGATGTTGGTCCACGAACATTCATTGATTAACAGTAAACGCAAATAAAGACACTCGTCTTGGTTAGGCTGAATTGTGTAAAGACGTCCTAGTGCATCGGTGGAAAATAAAGGGTGTTCAGGTAGGGACGCTCGATGTTTAAACGGCGCGCGCGCCCAAACCGGTGGGGATACAGCTGTCAAATTTTGTGAGGTTATTAAGTTAGTCTTAACATTTTATCATGGAGCAGTACACGATTCAACAACGCGTGGAAATTGTGAAAATTTATCATCAAAACAGATGTTCGACTCGTGAAACGTTCCGCGCATTGCGTCCAATTTATGGTGCACATGGCCGTCCTGCTGAGTCTACTATTCGACGTCTGCTCAATAAATTTGAGAGAACTGGCTCAGTGGCAGACCAAACAACACCCGTACGGCAACGAACAGTAAGAACAATCGAGAATATTGCTGCTGTGCGAGAGAGCGTGCGTCAAGACCCGCATCAGTCATTGCGGCGACGTGCACAAGAACTTGCCCTTCCAAAGACCTCAACATGGACAATTATGCGTCGAGACTTGAAATTGCACGCGTACTAAATTCAATTGACGCAAGAATTGAAACCGCAAGACCATGGACAGCGCCGTACATTTGCCGCATGGGCTCTAGAGCAGTTGCAAGTCGACCCTGCATTTGCACGAAAAATCATCTTCAGCGACGAGGCGCATTTCTGGATGAACGGGTATGTCAATAAACAGAATTGCCGTATAAGGGCTGACCAAAATCCTGAAGTGACTTGCTCAATTGCTATGCATCCTGCTAAAGTGACTGTATGGTGCGGTTTCTGGGCTGGCGGCGTAATCGGTCCATATTTTTTTGAGGACGCTATGGGCAACGCGCTTACGGTCAATGGAGCTCGGTATCGCGCCATGATTAATGATTTCCTGTGGCCTCAACTGGACGATATGGATCTAACAGACATCTGGTTCCAGCAGGCTGGCGCTACGTGCCACACCGCACGCGCAACGCTGGATTTACTGCATGAAAAGTTCAACGGTTTCATTATTTCGCGCGGCGGCGATGTGCACTGGCCACCAAGATCGTGCGATATAACGCCTTTAGACTTTTTCCTGTGGGGCTACGTGAAGTCTCAAGTGTATGCGGATAAGCCAGAAACAATTGCAGCATTAAGGGCCAACATCATTCGCGTCCTCGGGCAGGTAGACGCTGAAATGTGCGGAAAAGTGCTCGAAAATTGGACCATGCGAATGCACGCTGTACAGCGCAGTCGCGGTGGCCATTTAAACGATATCTTCCATACATAATGTCGTCGAATGCTATTTACGATCAATATAGACTTTTAGTGCTGACTTAAATTTTTTTCCTTTTTTTTCCATTTTAACTTTCGAGCGTCCTTATTTGAACACCCTTTACTTGTGGGTAACCTGGAACGGGCTGACCTTGTTTTCTTCGTTGAAATTTCTTTAACGATTGATTCCAGGTATAATATCTTGGCATTTCGGAGTAAAGCAGCGTTCGGTCAAAGTCATCATTCTGGCACATTTCAAAGAAGCGGGTCAGTGTTGTTGATGGCGGCCTGTCAGCTTGTTAGAAATTGCTGAAAGCGCCATCTATTTTTAATATTTTATGTCACCTACTGCCACCCAAGCTCCTTCTATTTTTTATTTCTTAAATTACTTTGACCGATAGATTTCTTTAGACTGTCTTATTCTAATCGAAACCGATAGATGTCACGCAAAGCATTTTTAATTTTTTTGCAAATTTCCAATTTCTGGTGCAATTTTCCTAATGGTTTATTCTATAATATCCTTCTACAAACTAAAATACATCTTAAGAAAAAAGAATTAATAAAATCGGTAAAGTCATTTTCAAGTTATTTAATGACCAAGGAAAATATGGATTCATTTTTATATATTTATTAGATATATTTATAAAACGCGTGTCACATTACATAACATAAATAATATAAGATATTTGATACTATAATAAATCTCATGCACTCAAGTGATACATGAAAATCCCGTAACATTAAAATTTATTTGTGAAATAAAGTAGAAAGAAATATTCTGCAAAGAATACTAAGAAAGTATTCACTGTAATTTAAACTAAAAAATAATAGAAAGTAATAATAAGTGATTTTCTCCTCAAACAATAAAATAATCGACTGATGAAAAACCTGTAAAAATTAAAATATTTGAATAATAGAAAATGGTGCCCTGAAAGTACCAATAAAATTATCGAAACGTTAATATAAACACCAATAGGATTCCTGACTATAGAACAAGTTTTTTTAATTTAATTTTTTGATGGTATGGATGGTAATAGAAAAATAAAAGCAATAGAAATGAAAAAAAGTAAATTTTTTTTTAAATTTCCATACATAATATCTAGATGCGAAAATTGATCTAATTTCTTTTTATTTATGATTAATTACTAACTAATTACTTTTTATTCACAACTTGCAGTTGACTACTTGATGAAAAAGATATAAAAGCATTTATATCTTTAATAACGACATTTTATATTACGATTAATAAAACCTATAGAAGGCGCCTGATTATATAGCAGATTAGATATTGTGTAAAAAATAAATATACAGTGCATTCAAAATGCAGGTATTTTTTTCCTCTATTATTTTTCGGACACACGTTTTTTTTTTGCAATAAAAATGTCTATACAAATGTCTGTACCTCAAGTAGAAACTATGGCAAAATGAAGAAAACAAAGAAAACATAAAGTAACGGTCTCACAACATATAATCACAGGCTACGCGTGTTTCGCTCTAGCTAAAGCATCATGAGGCCTAAAATCGAAGTATTAGTCAAAACAAAACTAAAAACTTAAATAAAAAACACTAAAAGTAGATGAGACAACATAGACTCATCGAGAATCGAACCCTGTCTCACAAGATTATAATAGATGTGTGGGTGTAAAACTTATCGACTAGGTAGACCTAATATTAAATTAGTTAAATGCCAAGTTAACCAATGTAGAAAAATGATAAAAAATAAGTAATTTAAAGCTAAATTAAGTTATTTAAAATAAAATATGGTTCGTAAATAAAAAAGTAATTCACACATACGAGAACGGGACTCTTTTTTGCCTTTGTAATTTCCATTTTCTCCGGAAGGTCAAGCTTCCTACCTTTAGGGCATTCGTGAAGCATTTTCAGTTCCCACCCTTAGAGAAAAATTATGAGTAGAGGACAGCAAATGGTCAGCAAACGCTGATGTGGTATTTTTGTATAAGAAACTGTGGCGTCAACATTGACTTCTTTAAATGGAACACTCTGTATATTATGATATTTTACAATTGAGGCGTTGCCGATAGTAAGGGCGAACTCAACAAAAGCAAGTTTCGAGAAAATTGCGTTTAAAAAAATTTACAAAAGGCGAATTCAACAAAAAGTGGGCAACATTATGATTTTGTACTTTTTTCTTTTTTAATTCAATTACATAACTTTTTTTATTTTTAATTATTTTTTTTCACACATTTAGTGTTACTCACAGAAATAAAATTTAAAAATTTAGGTATGGTTAAACAAAACACTTAACGCCACATTCACTAAAAGGGTTTGAGTTGAAATTTAATTTATTAAATTGAAACACTTATTGAATCTAAACGTGATTTTTTTTAAATGAAATTGAACTTTTTATTCTTACAAAATTTAAGTAACTTAGGTATTTATTGGAACAAATCACAAAACAGTGGAAACCTAGAGTAAAACTAACATAAGAAAAAACTAGAAAAAAGGAAGAAATAATAAGTAAAGTTTAGTTGTATTCTATTTGGTCATCATCCTCAATGTCTGGATTTTCTGTATTTTTATCCGTGGCTGCTTCTTGTGTGTCTATGATTTTTGTAAAGTATCGACTCTAAGGTAGAGGTACATATGGAAATAAATCGAGAATATCCTTTATTTTTGGAGATGGTATTTTGATGGCGGTACTGTACAGTCTCGTCAATGCTTCATTGGCCAAATTAAAAGAATTAGGATTATAATTTTGTCCCTGGCCTTTTTTGAGTTTGACTGTTATTTTAACTTCCAAATTATAACCCGAATGAATATAGAAACCTTGCTTGAAGTTCTTTGTAAATTCAAAGATCTTTCCATCTTTAAACTTAGCACCAAGCATCTGCACTTTAGTTATTTTCTTTTGAAGATTGGAAAAATTTAAAATCATATTCTGCGTAAGTTGAACAACGGTTCTTTCGGCGGCATCCTTCAATCATTAGCTTATAGTGATCCATGGTATATACAGTGCTATTTCTTATTTCCAGCTCAATGTTCCCAAAATCCCTATCACAAGGAAGGTATGAGTGCCCAGGTATCATGAAGTAGTATTTAATTTCTGTGAACCGGTCTTTGTGTATGAAGTATAGATTTGACAAAACAAGTTTTAAATTTTTGTTTTGTCCAGAACAGTTATCACTGAACATAAAAACCTTCTTAAAGTTAACATCAATTTTAGACAAATAATCATACAAGCAGCTGGCAATCTCACATGATCCACGTCTTCCTGTACTTTCATCCCACAGAAATATCGTTGAAGAACCGGTTTTAACATTGTGGATGCAAAAGTTATAGGTCCATAGTTTCCTTTTGTAAAACTGAATCCCAGTAGTTAGTTTTGGGGTCGGCAAGGCTTGCTGTAGATCAAAAGCTATAACCAGAAGTGAGTCATCTGCATTACTCCTAAAATTCTTCAGAAGAGACTGTGCAGTTTTTGCACGAGTCAGATGTATCTGCTTCTCTTGTTTAAGATTCTCCATTTGAGTTGCACTTTCCGAATCGTTGACTTGGGTGGTTTTTAGTTTTATGTCTATTTTATCGCAATAATTACAAGTGTCGCTTTTTGGAGGCTCAAAACCAATATTAAACTGCCTATTAAATAGGCAGTTTACATACATATATACATATAAATTCGCGATAATAGTGCTCATTTACCGGGATGTAACCAGGGTAATTTTCGGTAGGCCATTCGCTGTAGAGAGAATAGAGCTTTTTAATGTTCAGTCCAACTGGTAAGTATTTTCGATGAGGACTTTTAGCGCGACTATAATGACTTGTGACAGTAGGTAGTGACATAATGTGTTCCTTTACTTTACAAAGATCGTCATTTTCTATTTTCTTCGCTGGTGCACTCTTGCCTCTTTGATCCGTGGTAACAGTGCTAGTCCGGTTGGTTTTCTCAAGTACAATTCGAACCCGCTTTTCAGAGATTCCATGAATGTTATAAAAAGCAATACGACAAACTGCATGGGTAACGTGATTAACAGTCACATTATACTGAATGCGTCTCAATGTACGGCTTAGACGCCCCTTTACGTAGGACCTTTTTACGTCATTGCAGATTAACAACTTTGATAGGTAACTGTTCTGTAGATCATAGTTTCCAATTTGCCAAAAAAACTCGAAAATATTGGATACCTGATCTGCGCCTATTTTCTCAAAACATCCACATTTATAAGGAGGTCCAATCTTGCAGGCAACAACTTCCCTTTTGGTATTTCTTGAAACGTAGGAATTCCCCGAATTTCGCTTCACTTTACACACTTTTTTCGGCCAATCATTCTCCCTAGCAGGTCTCTTTCGCGAATAACCCGGCACAACACTATTTTCGGAATGTTCTGCTATTAATTCACTACCAGATTCCATCATAATTTTCTATAAAGCCGCGTATCGACTGGCATTAACCTTTGTAGCAACATTTGTAAACGTTTGCGAATATTGATAAACGCTTGCAAAACGAAGTACCCGCCGATCAGCAACGTTGTTTGAAATTGTTCACAAAGCAGTTTTGAGAGCGTTTGTCGCGTATCCAGGTCTTTTTTTATTTTGAGGAAAACCGAGAATAGAAAAATTGTAAAAATGGCCCCGTTAAGTAGAAAGAAACTTGCCGCCTGTGCTGCATTAGTATTTTGTGCACTAATAGAAAAAAAAAGAAGGAAACATAGATTTTGGGTGTCTCATTTTTTAAAAACTAGAGTTTCTATGCAGCTGATTTCTGATATCAAAACTGACAGGAGTAGCTTATTCAAAAATTTTACTCGAGTTTCGCCAAGAGATTTTGATTTTCTGCTCTCAAGAATTTCACGAACTATCGGGAGTGCGTCTCTGCCGAAATTAGACTGGCCATCACACTTCGCTTTCTAGCGACAGGAGATTCCTATTCCAGTCTTATGTACCTCTTCAGAGCAGCTCATTTCTAGAATAATTCCTAAAGTATGTGCCGCCATCATGAAAGCATTAGCGAGCTATGTAAATATCTATTTATCTACAAACGTAGAATATCGCGTCTCCACTGAAATCATGCAGAACTCCACAAACAAGTCAAATCCTTTGAAGTTTTCGCGGAACAGTGATAAACGCCTGCAAACGTTTGCAAATGTGAGTGACCGACGTATCCACCGGATAAACATCGTGTTTGTAAACGATTGCAAATGTTTCTAAACATTCCGTTTGTCAGGTGGATACGCGGCTTAAGACAATGAAAATGAACGAATCATAAACGTAAGCACAGTAAAATAAACATGAGCTTGACACGCGGCAAGCCTCAACCACAGATGTAAATAGCTCCGCACTAGCTACTAGCACTAGTACTAGCACTAGCACTAACCGTGCGTAGCTATTTACATCTGTGTCCTCAACCACAATAAATAAAAAACAATATTCAGTAAACAGTACCACGCTGCCGCCGGCGCGGCGCCGGTCGATTGTTCAGCGCGAGATTGTTGAGTTCGCCCTTACTACCCGCTCGGCTATCGCTGGATTGAAACTCATTTATTTGATAGTGGGTTTATTTTGAAGGCGAAACAAGGGCGAATTCAACATTTCGACCTTTCTATGAAGTAGAAAACGTATTTTAAAATGGTATGACGCAAAAAAAATTTTTTTGACCCAATGTTGAGTTCACCCTTACTATCGGGAACGCCTCAATTCTACGATATATTCTGAATACATGTTATATAGCATACGTGATGTCTAAAGCCGGCGGTTTGTCAAATTTGACGGAATAGACTAATGAAACATACGATATTAAAAAATAAAAATGTATACAATATTTATGGCAACTGATGTTTAATTTGTTGTCCATTTACTTCAGTGCATTTTTGAAGTCGGTAGATAACTGCCTGTTGCACATTTTCAATCACTTGAGGATCGATTAGTCTAATTTCTTGTCTAATTCTTTGCTTTAAATAATCAACATTATTTGACTTCAAATAGCCCTATAAGAAAAAATCTAATAGGGTATATCTGGTGACCTTGGTGAACATACTACTAATCGATGTGTCCAAAAAATGAAAGAAGAAAAATTATATGAATCCTAAATGTATTTAGTTGTTTCGTCGTGAATGCACTGTATTCAAATTTTACACTTATTCTTAAATTGACCATGCAGTTTTTATTTGACACATGTTTTCTTTAAAATTACTAGCCTGATAATCACAAGAAATCCGTTCAATTTTATTTTAGAAAGAAAATTAACGTAATCATACCTTGGAGGGGTGGGTTTATTGACACTGTTTTGTTTGTCCAACTGCCGAAACTTGGCGAAAGGCGAGATGGGCTTAGGTGCCACGACACGCTGCTGGGTAACTCTTGTGGTAACTAAGTTAAAAAATAAAATAAAACACCCTAAAATTCACCAAAAAAAACGACTTTAAATTTACCTTTCGTAGTGGTAATGTCACCCTCCTTCTTAACTTCTTTGGTGGTCTCTACAGCTTCTGCAAGTAAAGAGTCACGATTAAATTACATGCCTGTGCTACAGCTTACAAATACACATAAAATAATGCTTTATCTACAATGTTAGCAACTCAAAAAAAAAAAACATTGGAAATCAAAAATTAAACTGGCATAGGAAGGGGCACAGAGAAATAGCTTGGCTCAAAACTCCATCAAACTTAAACAGTTTAATAGAAGTTTGAACTATTTGCAAGTTAGCACGCTCTATTAGTGCTGGTGTAGATGATGAACAACAAATAAACAAAAAAAAGATGAGTCACTATAGATAGAATGGCACAAACATAAAAAATATATCACTATAATGAGATGCGAAAACAAAACAATTTAACTATATATTTGGTATGTATCGAGCGTGTAGGCAGCGGTTGGGTACATTCGCGTCAGTAAGGGTAAGGGGGTTTTTAAAGTTAGAAGGTGCGCGTACACCCACACAGCATTCCGTTTTTTATCTCCTCACCCTCCATTGAAGTCCTATGAAATCAATTCTCTTCCACTTGGTCCTGGATTAAGACTATTGGTATTCGACTCGATTATGTGGGGTGTACGCCCACCACATTCCTGATAAAACAACTTCTTCCTTAAGCTACACAATTCCTACATCTATAAATTATTAAAAAAAGTTCCATACAATACGTAAAAATGGAATGGATAACCACAATCTGTCTTTCATATTATGATTCATAATTAATCTAGGAAGAAGCGAATAATTCCTCAAATGCTCTGTCCGTATTACTTTCATCTAACAATTCTGGACATATCATATCTGGAAGGGTTTTACTTCTACTTAACCCTCCGCTTCCTCTGGATTGTGTAGATACTTTATGAGCAGTTTTTACCCTATTAATACTACGTTTCACCTGCTTTCCACCGGATTCATTCGTAGGGGATTTATTCCCAACCAAAAATGCCTCCATAGTTTTCCTCTTGAAGGCCATCTCTTCTTTACTCATACCAGCCTCGAACATTTTAGGAACAGCCAAGGTGTGACTGGATTTCGACTTTATAGGTCCAGGCTTCGGCACTGGCTTTTGATTAGTCGCCTGATGGGCCATACAGATCTCATGCCAAGAATCAGATTTACTTAAGGCTTGTGTGGGCACCCTAGGGGATTCAGGTGACTTAACATTGATAGCAGGAATGTGAAACTGTCCTGTTACCACCGATGAGGTTTGCCCTGTTGTAACCCTTTGGATATTCGATGTTCTCAGAGGGTTGGTATTATTGTAAATCGGAGTGGGTTTAGGCTGTTGCATCGGTTTGACTATACCGCAATTCTTCATTTCTTTATGAGCGTCTTCGAAACTGTTTTGGAATTTAAAACTGCTTGGGGAAACTGTGGGTTTAGGACAGTCGCTTGGCTTATACTTGTTTGTGTCAACGAAAGCAGTTTCGTTTTTATACTTAAAACTCTGACTCAATGCAGGGCTTTTTTTCTCAGGTTCTTTGGGTCTGTAGCTAAAACTATTGCTAGGAGATCTTATGGGGGATTTGCTGGGACTACGGCTCGATTCCGAGCTACCAATTTTTTGCAGAGAGGTTTTAAGATTAAAGGCGGCAGCCATGTCGTGTTGATCTCTGTTCATCGGGCCTTGGTTCACTGTTACCGCCTGTTGGCTTACTGGTCCAGTCATAACTCTGCTGCTGATAGCGTTGTATTCATGCAGACTTTCTTCGGAGATTTGTCTTTGGACCTTTGGCTGCTGTATCACAGGCTCGATTGGTTGTACAGGGATTTTTGGTTGATTGGTCTTAAGCTGACATGAAGACGTGTATTGATTCACTTGCTCTTTACCAGGAATATGCTGAAAGACTTGATGAGAGCTTGGTTGTTCGTACTTGATTGAGTAATTCATGGGCTGATCATGATTAAGGTGGTTCTGAGGCCTTTCCTGGACTACCTGAGTATGATGATTTAAGGGAGGATAATTGTTTTGAGATTTTTTCTGTAGCGGATCATGTCGAATAGAATAATTTTGGGGCTGAAGTTGACTAGATTGATTCTGAGGAAGGTCATGAACCGGCCAAGTCTTAATATTTAAGGGAGGATACGTATCCTGAGGTGATTTTTGCAGCTGATCATACCGAATTGAATAATTCTGAGGCTGTCGAAATTCCGGATAATATTTTCTAGGCTCTTGCTGATCCTTTACAACGGTATAATTTTGAGGCTGCTCGTATCTTATTTGTTTCTGTGTATGAGGGGAGGCATATTGACTTTCAACAATGCTTGTTTTCACTTGATAAGTCTGAGGCTTTACTGATGGGTAACTAGAAGCCTTCTTATCAAATTGCTCATATTGCCCACTTAGCTTTCTCACTGTGTTCGAGCTAGCTTCACTCTTAGCTGAATAAATCGGAGACCTATCAACTGTATTCTTCGAAAACACTTGGGTAACTGAACCAAAGGTCTTTGTATTATTAGCCAATTTCTTTGGCTTCACAGTTTCTGGTGGGGATTGCTCAAACTTAGAGGCGGCAAGGCTCAATACTCTACTACCTCCTGTCACCGCCACCCACGGTTTTGAACCGACTGGTGACGTCACAGTGGGGCTTTCCGAGTTTATTGGCTTGGGACTATACAAAAATGAATTTCCACTTTTATCTTTTATTTTGCTCTTAATTATTTCACCTCCTTCAGGTGAAAGTACCACAGATGCCCTTTTTGAGGGTGGAGGCTCTGGAGCTTTTTTTATCGGCTTAAAAGCACTTTGAGCGGCATGAGTGAACTGGTTTACTGGCAAAGGTTGAGGTACTACTCGGTAGTTCTTTTCTGGTGTGGTTTGAACTTTCAAGTTCCCTGATATCACGTGCTGTTTATGAGAGTCTACTGTGTGAGCTAGTTTGCCAGTATTTTGATGATTAGGAACTATTGGTTGCTGGACAGATGAGGAATTAAGATTCTTCGTAATACAAGGTTGATGTGATGACACTTGTTTCGGTTGCTGTGGAGTAGGGTTGACATGCGTGTTTTGATTTCTATTCTGTTTCTGTTTTTCTTCAAACATTTGCTGCAGGTTTCTGGCACTTCTACGACTGATCTTAGGACCAAACTGATTCGAAGACGACCTTTTAATGTTATCATCTGCAGTTTTCCAGAAATTCTTTGCGTCCTGGGTTTTTTCAAAAGTGTTTTTTATGTTTCCAAAACGGTTGCCCCAGTTGGAACCATGGTTAGCCCACATAGAGCTCTTATTGGAACTGTTCTCGTTGTGTTTATTGATGAAAGCTAGAAATTTTTTGTCAGATTCCGTTTTTGGTTCAAACGTTGGTACAATTTTCTTAGTATGTGGGTTGCCGACATTGATAGGACCCCGTAGGGCATAATAACTATCCCTACGTTTCTGAGCGAGGTCTTCATGATCTGAATCACTGTCCTCTTCATCTTCGTAAAACATCAATGGCTTTGGGATATCTATGGTGTTGGCACGTTTCATTCTTAATTTCTTTTGGGTGTCGAATCTGCCACATTTCTCTTCATGGGATATGATATTGCCAAAGACTAAGCTGTTTTTTACGGTATTCTCCTCTTTTGGTTTGTCATAAATAGGGTTGCTTTTTAAAGAGGCATTTTCTAAATCACTTGTATTTTTTACAGTATTTGAATTGTCTTCCTCTTCATCATCATCATCATCTTCTTCTTCTTCATCCACTTCCTCGCATACTTCACTGTTATCAGGGATATGCTCTTTGGATTGTTCTCTTCTTATTTTAGTTGCTGCAGCTTGTTGTATAGCTTTATAGGCAGACTTAATGCTGACATTTGAATCCACTGAAACATTACGTTCTAAGGTGGGTTTTGATGTAGTGGCAAAGTTCGCTGTAGCCTTTTGCTGCACTGTAGCTGCTTCATGAGCAGTAACTTCGTGGTTATCATTGAAGAGCATATCGAAACCGTCAAAGTGTTCTGTAGGTGTATGCACTGAAGAAGTAGTGCTATTAGAAGAACTAAATGGCTTTGCAGTGGCATTTTTAATTTTTTTATGGACGTTATGGTATGAAGAGCTTGCCGAGCTAGTCGGCACGCTACTTTCACTATTTTGCTTGCTTATACTTGTCGAAGGCGTAAGTTCCTTGAGGGATATTTGCTCTATGAGCTTTCGAGCGTCAGCAAGTTCCTCTTTGGATACCCCCACAGTATGTCTAGCTTGTTTATTTTTTTTCTTGGAGAACCGTCCATTGCTGCTTGCCAGAGAAGTGCGTCTGTCTTTACAACCGTTATTCAAACCGGCTTGAAGCTTAACGACTAACTGAAGTAAACTGCTTCTTCTCTCTGGAGTTATATCGATTTGATCATTATTTAAAGAGTTAGTGAGCTTCTCCAGGGCAGTTTGTACTTCCGCTATAAGACTGGATCGTTGGTCTTCACCCGATTCTGTTCCGGAATCGGGGGTGACATCGTTAGCGGGGACATCTAGGAGACCTTGAAGTAAGGGTAGAAGTTGGGACTCACCCTCTAGTTGTCCCGGAGTTGTTGGGGTCGTGGGGGTCTTTGGTTCTTCACCTCTTGTGGCCTCGTCGACTAAAGCTGTGCACACTAAAAATAAAGACTATCTAGTTATGATGAAAAAAATGGTTGTTACAATTTTCCAAAAATTAATGCAATGAAAATTAATTGTTTTTTTTTTTAAGAAGATTTTACTTGAACTTTACCTTCTTGTTCGGCCATTACTTGGCGTAATCTGATTCTGATTATTTTACGTTCCTCGTACTCGGTGCTTTGCTCTAACTAAAAAAGTAAGATTTTTTATTAATTTTTATTTAGTTTTTTTAATTTAATTTTACACTGTAGAGTTGTTCTATAAGGAATTTATATTTGAACTCTAAATTTGTGCTCCATCTTGAGATTTGATAATTAAAATGTTTATTATTGGAAAACTTACCAACAGTCTAAGACTTTGCTCGTCCCAAACAGTTTCTAATTCTTCTTCTGTCACTGGCCTTTGAAAGACTCTTGTCGTTGTGGTCGGTTTACCGTCTTCCTGTAAAATAAATAATCATGAAATTAATAATAATAGTTCATAATATTTTATTGTAAGAATAATTTATAGGACGCATAGAATTATATGTTGAAATTGATTTCCTTATTGGCCTTATCTTAATAGTGATTCTGATTTATCGACTCAAATCCTTTAAAAAATTGTTAACTTTCATTTTAAGAAACCAAAACCTAAAAAAATTAAAAAATAATTTCTCTTATGGGTTTGAACCTCTGAGCATGATTGACCTGGTTTAGAGGCAAAAATTGAGATACTAGTCCTTAGTTCTTTTTTGGTGTGGTTTGAACTCCTACAATTTCCTTGATATGACGTGTTGCTCATGAGGTTCTACTGAATGATATAGTTTGCCAGTATTTTGATGATTGGGAACTACTGGTTGCTGGACATATCATACTTATCTTAGCAGTGATTTTAAAGGATCATCTACTTAGAACCTTTTAAAAAATATGAATTTTGATGCAAATTGAAAATTATTGAAAATAGTTTTTTCCGTAAAGGCTTTAATCCAATATTATATTTATATTTACAGTGATTTTAGAAAAAAATCCTATGCGTTTAGATGGAATAAAATACTTATCTCAGCAGTGATCTTAACGGTTCATTGACTCAGAATTAAAAAAAAAATAAAAAAATAAAAAAGTTTAAAAATTTATAAATTTAAAATAATTGGATTTTTCTGTTCTTTAAGGGGCTTAAATTCAATATCATATTTATCTCAGCAGTGTTTTAAAATTTATCAAAGAAACATCCACTCAGAACTAGTAACAAAAAATTATTAACTTTCATTTTAATGGTATAGGGGAGAGTGGGGCAAATCAATCATAGGGGGCAAGTGCGTTTCTCGAAATATGTCGAGCAACCAGCATCATAGCACGACAATAATCAATGTAGTCTACATGTCTATTAGCGCGTATTGTGTCCTTAAGCATTTAGCTGAAAATTACTAAAATTAAAGTAAATATTAACATTTTTTAAAATTTGCGTGTTGTTTTATAACATTTTAAGCGATTTCAATAAGGATTTTACCCAATTTAAAGGCATTTTCTTAATATTATATGAAGTGCAAACCATAACCACAGATGGAAATAGCTCCGCGGAGCTATTTACATCCAAACAACCCAACCCAACCCAACCCAACCCAACCCAAAAAGGATCATCCTCAGAAAATATCATTCGTGGTGCCTCAGAAGCGATTCAAAATAAAGAGATGTTGTAGTGGGGGGCACTTACGTACTCGCCGTATGTCCATCCTCTAACCTTTGACGGCGCAGGGTATTCGTCAACCCCCCTCACTATTTCTTTACAGTCATAGGAGAAAAAGTTGACAAAATGCCTCGGGCGCCACTCTAAGTAATTAAAGGAGCTTAGAGTCCCCTCTAGCCTCTCGGGTAAGCCTTTAGACAGTGGAGAAACCAGGTAGAGATTGAAAGTAGACTGTCCGGTTATAATGAGATCTTATTGCTTTTAATCTTTATTATTACGAATACTAATAAGTAACAGGTTTGGTTGCTTAAAACTAAATGAACAAAAGTGTCCTTAAAATCTAACAATCCCCATTATCAATTTCTATGATTAAGCACAGGCAGTTATTTACCGGTTAAAATGTACCGGAAAATTCGGCACTCTATTAATGACGCAAAATAGTATGATTTAAGGGACGGGGTTATGATGTTTTGTACAAGCGGTTACGGATGACATTCGTTAAGCAAAGCCGGAAACTCAACACCAATCAAGCGAAGCAATCTCAATCAATCGGTCAGCATTTACCTCTGCTCTGTTGCTATGCGAATAGTAATTATGACATCACGGACTCGGTTATTACTTGTCTCTCACCATTTTGAGAAGCCAAGTAATAATTAATAAACGCGGCTACTGCCTGCCCTACAAAACACGAAGAAAGATAGTGTCCAGGCACCAGTTAATAATATTCGCAACTGTGGCTTGCTCTACAAAACACGAAGAAGGATAGTGTCCAAGCCACAGTTTTAAAATTAAATAAAACGGAACGGAACGGAACGATATCAATAGCAACGGATTCGATAAAGATCTTAATACGCGAGCTTGGAAGCGGCCGGTCAACTGTCAACAGGTGGCTCTTACCTAACCCAATTCACACTGTCAACGTCAAGACAAATTTAAACGTAAATATTGAAAATTTAACGGTATTGAAACATGGAAAAATTACTGGTACTTCGCTCGAAAGGTATGGTACGACCTTACTGCGGCGAATGTGTATCCTTGGTGGACCTGGAACCTTTTTATACCCATAGCAGGAATTTGGGTGCCGACGACTCACGAACATCCTCGGAACCAATCGTTGAATAAAAATGCAATTGGGAAAACTTAATGAAAATAGAGTTTTTCATCATGAAAACGGTACGGATTTACAGGTTATGACCTTATATGGTAAACAAACTTAGTTTCAGCTCTCAAAACCGGGTATTTCTAGGTGAAAAATAGCGTGACAAAAGCTGGCCACATGTGTACAAGAAAACCGGTTTTTCAGGAAAACCGCGGAAAACTGGAAAATGATTTATATTATATTTTGCCACACCGGGCATGCCCCTTCATTTAACAGGGCTTCCCAAGGTAGGTAAACCTTAAAACTTGTAAAATAGAACATGTAAACAATGCAACAGCATGAAAGGAAAATTTCATGAAAATAACCGGAAAACTGGAAGCATAGTGATGAAAACCCTCTCAGTTTTAGGCATTTGTGGTTCTTTATTATCCTAAGAATAACCAGGGCTGAAAACAATAAGGCCAGAGACTACAACATAGTCAACGGAGAACTAGGCATAACCTATAAGAAATCGAACCTTTCCAGGATACTATCAGGCTAGAAACCTCTTTAAGTTGGTTTCTTTATATATGTGTACAATTATAAACCCCTCATGACTCACAGGCAAAGCCCAAAATTTATCTCCCTGTTATGCAAATTTAAAACCCATAGGTGAAAATGTCAACGGAGCAAAACTATCCAAGTTGTCTTATAAAAGACTGCCTGGGCTTACTCTTATTACTATAAAATAAATACAAAATCTTGTAACTTCGTTACAATGTCAATTAAAAAAGCTAGTGTGATTTTTAGTATTCAGAGAACCACCTTACAATCATGATTAAAGCGTCGGCAGCTCACTCCGCTTGTAAACCACGGCAGGTTCAAACCCGTATTCACTGAAAAAATTGAAAAGGAATTATGTGAGCATATAATTTTGTTGGAAAAACTGTTTTATGGACTTTCGACCACAGATCTTCGAAAGATTGCATTTAAATTTCGTGAAGCCAATCAAATAAGTCATACTTTTAATAAAGATCGGAAACTTGCAGGAAAAGACTGGGTGAGCTAATTTTTAAATCGTCAGAAAATCCTCTCGATTCGAAGACCTGAAGCAACCAGCATTGCAAGAGTAACAGGATTTTCCAAATCTAGGGTTAATGATTTTTATCAAAACTTAAAAAAGACCTTGGACAAGTTTAATTTTCCGCCGCATCGGATTTTTAACTGTGATGAGACGAGGATTACCTGCGTTCAAAAACCGGGAAAAATTTTAGCTGAAAAGGGAAGAAAGCAAGTGGGAAGATTAACTTCTTTAGAGAGAGGAAAAAACACAACTTTATTAGCTTGTGTCAGCGTTACAGGTACGTTTTTTTCACCATTTATGGTCTTCCCTTGTGTTCGAATGCACCAAAACAACAACAGATTGTCCAAGTCTACTGATGCTACATGGACATTCAAGTCATAAGTCCAATAATTTAGTAAACCTAGCTATAGAAAATCAGGAGTTTCTATTATAACCTTACCTCCTCACACATCAAATAAGTTGCAACCGCTGGACGTAAGGGTCTTTGGAGCATTTAAAACCTATATGGCAGGATAAATGGATCATTGGCTTACAAATCATCCGGGCTCTAGGATCACAGAATATGATATGGCTCCTATTATTAAAAATGCGCTTATTAAGGCTTTTACACCAATAAATATTATTAAGGGTTTTGAAAAAACAGAAATCTACCCATATAATCCAGATGTGTTTCAAGACAGTGACTTTGCGCCAGCCGAGAACATTCTTCAAAAGGAATGTAAGACAGAAAACATTAATCCCGTCGAGGGTCCTGTAATAACTGATGTAGTCTTCTTGAGAAAAGATGATATCCGGAGTACTTCTAAAGAATTAGTAAACAATTTTGAACTAGAGCAACCATCATGTAGTTATGTTTCAGTTTCAACTTTAAGTCCAGTTCTAAAACCCTCTCAAAAGAAAGAAATTCCAAATCCAAATCTAGGCACATAGGAGGATCTAAAATAATAACCAGTTCTCCTTACAAAGATCAATTGGAAGAAAAATTAAAACCAGTTAAAGCTAAGCAAGTAAAAAAGAAACTAGACGACAAAGCAGGGACAAGTACTAGTAATGAAAAAAAATTAAAAGAAGGAATTTCTAAGCAAAAGAAGCAAAGTGCCACGTCAAGAGCAGAAGAGAAACAACACAACATAAAATGCCAGACGAAGAGAAAAACACATTATGCATTTACTGTTATGAGACCTACGAAGACACTTGTTATGAAGAATGGATAATGTGCATGCAATGTGGTGCCTGGTTACATGAGGAATGTTCCGATAATGAGCCAGGTACTAATAATTATGTTTGTAACGATTGTGGTTGATTAATTAGCATTCGGACTCACTTGCCCCATGTGGGTGACTCACTTACCCCTATAACTTGGGGCAAGAGAGTAATTTTTCTTTTTTTGTTTTAAGTTTGATATTTTTCCAAAGAGTTAATGTTTAGTTTATTTTTAAGGTTATGTTAGTTTGAAACCAATTAAACTCGTGTTACAAACGATAAAAGTTTTTTTATTTCTATAACTTAGTAAGTTATACGCCGCAGAGCCTTAAGGTGTCTCACTTGCCCCATCTTCCCCTACCAATCTATAATCTAAAACAATTGAAGAAAAAGATTTTTCTCTCAGGAGCTTGAATCTCTAAATCATGTTTATCTTTGTAGTGAATTACAAACTAAAAAAAATAGTTATTTATGTAACAAGTGTGTAAAACGATCTTTTTTTTTATGAATGGGAAATTTATCGCATGAGCCTAGGCGAATGAATAAAAAAAGGGGATGTTATTTATACACGTGCAACATACAACATTTTTTCGGCTATCGAACAAAACATCAAAAATACTAAATTACTTTACGCACGAGTGCCTATATAAAGTAAAACTTTACAAACCCTGGGAAATGTGTAAAGTGAATACTTTACGCACGGTAGTAGAAAAATAATGACGACTTTAGAGACAATAGTTGTTTTTCTCTTATATTCATTATGCGGCAAAATCTGCAATTTTTTTTCTGGATTTGGATATAATAGGACATAATGTGTTTTCCTTTTTCGGTTTAAGTCAAATGATTAAAATTCAGCGATTTTAAATCAAGAAAGAAAAACTTTAAACAAAATAAAATGCACAATAATAATGTTTGTTTTAATATTGAGTTGGACGTCATACGATATTCGTCGCAGCAGTGATTTTAAACATCTATGGCTTTGAAAAAAAAATATTTTTCTCATAGCGACCTACATCCCATGCCATTTACGCACTAGTGTGTAAAAAGTAATTTTACGTTTAATTTAAAAATGTCAAAATTTGTTTACGCACTAGTAGTAAAAGTTATGTGGTATTTTTTATTTTTCTTTTATGTTTTCTTCGGTAGTAGAAAAAATTTTGTATGTTATACATGTGTAAAATTAGATAAATAACTATTATGCCAGTGAGCATTTTGGAGTTGAATTTTAGTAACGCTTCCGTTATCGTGTCATTTTCGGGTGTCAAAATACACACAATGTTTCGAAACGTCAACTGACATGTGTATGCTATGTGTCGGAAATGGAGCACCACACATTTGTGAAACAATTCAGGCATAATGTGTGTTAGCTGCGTCATTTTGGTGTCTTTTTAGATACACAATTCCTACACAAATACTAACATAATACCTCTTATGTGAATAATAATAATCCGGAATTATTTCTTCTCAGATAACACCTTAAAGCTGCCATGACAATAAGTGTGTCTAAATTGAAACTTGTTTTTCTTTGTCTAATATATAGAATATGCGTACATGATCTGCTTTTCTATGAAAGAGTTTAGACACAATAAAATGGATGATATATAACATATTGGTATATGGTTACATTATTTTATGATATAACAGGTAGCATAAATAAATAATTAATATTTTCAACTTAGGAAGTCCAAAATTTTATTGCGAAAGAAATTGTATCCTGCAGTTTTTTATCCCACTAAGATTATTAGCAATGCGCCCTTAAGCAAATCTTTATTAGCTAAAAAAATACTTTCGTTCGTATTATTTAATGTAAATTTTTATTTTTTTATTTTGTAATAAACTTTTTAAAACAAATCTATTTACAATTGTGTATCGTAATATTAATAAAAATCATAATTTTCTTCGTTCAAAAGCAAGTTTTTTTAAATAAATTTAATTAATACTAAATTTAATAACATTGTTTTTACCTTAGATGATGTCTGTTATAAATACCGCAGTTGTGTTAAATTGTTGACTAATATGTTACACGCATTTCCTACATGCTGTCATTCATAAAAGAAGGAGACACATTTTCAACACAATTCCCACTATGTGCGCAAAGTGAAAACGCGCAACCATTTTCTGAACGCACTTCCGTAATACGTCCTACTTTGTGTCACTGCGTCACAATGCCGGCATTGTGTGAACAGGGCTGGGATTCTAAAATCGCGATTCGACACGATTACTCGATATGACTGATTTTAAATAAAATTTTCAATCGTGAGTGTCTTGCGGATTGCCTAGTTTTTAACGATTTGTCGACGACACGTTTGTGTATATCGTATACACTAGACGATATAGCTTCTTCCTTTTTAATACGTGCATAATGTGGCAGCATCCTTTTTTAAACGTATTTGTTTCATTTATTGTTTACCAATAGTCATACCAGGTTTTCATCAATATATCAAGAAGCTTTCTTAAACGCAACAACTAATAGATTTAATTCGACCCTATTTTCCACAACCTTCTGTTAATAATAGAGGCAGAGGAAGAAGAGGTATCATTGAATGGGCAGTTTTAGTATGTCAAGATTTTATGCCACAGATTATTACCAAAGAAGCATTGGACAAGATTTTAAATTTGCAATTAGCGAAACTACTGCAAGTCGTTGAATCCATAAAATTACTGAAATTATTGACAATCACCTTGCTGACTGATTAATTTTTCAAATACAAGAGATGAGAGAAATTAATAAATTAACATTTATAGAGAAATTCAATTTCCCTGGTGTTATAGGTCCTATTGATTGCACCCATGTTGCCATATTAAAACCTAAGGTGGATGAACACAAGTTTTTGTGATTTTCCATGAACTGAATTATTATTTTCCAATGGATAGTGGTGGTTTTAAACATTTCTTTATTTTAAAGAAATAATATAGGCATATATCATAGAGTAATTAAAAGTATGTATATGTATATTTAATATTCATTTCTCTATGGCATATATTTAAATAAAAAAACACGAAGGTGAAAAAAAATTAAGAAAATAAATAAAAATTCTTAGTGTTTACTGTTTATCAATAAAAAAGACAATTGACGTTTCCATCTTTCAAATATTAGGGAAAATAACAAATATTTACCAAGAAACCTAAATCAAATCGAATAAAACGAGTTTAGCCGACGATTGAAATTTAGAATCACCCTTGTCGTCACGACTGAGTCGCGATCGAATTCGAAGTCGTGATCGTATCGAGATCGAGTCGTGATTTTAGAATCCCAGCCCACAGTTGTTCGGGTTGTTCCTTAAAAAGTGAGGTTGAGGTTATAATATTGTGGCGAATATACATAAGAGGTTAATTCGCCTCAAATCTCATTGGCTGCAAAAGTCCGACAATAACCAGGGCTGGGATTCTAAAATCACGACTCGATCTCGATACGATCACGACTTCGAATTCGATCGCGACTCAGTCGTGACGACAAGGGTGATTCTAAATTTCAATCGTCGGCTAAACTCGTTTTATTCGATTTGATTTAGGTTTCTTGGTATATATTTGGTATTTTCCCTTATATTTGACAGATGGAAACGTCAATTGTCTTTTCTATGGATAAACACTAAGAATTTTCATTTATTTTGTTAATTTTTTTCGCCTTTTTTTATTTAAATAGGGATATGCCTATATTATTTCTTTAAAATAAAAAAATGTCGTTTTAAACCACCACTATCACACACTATAGAAAATCACAAAAACTTGTTGTGTTAATCCACTTTTGGTTTTAATACGGCAACATGGGTGCAATCAATAGGACGTATAACACCAGGGAAATTGGATCTCTCTATAAATGTTAATTTATTAATTTCTCCAATCTCTTATATTTGAGAAATTAATGAATCAGTCAGCAAGGTGATAATTTCAGTAATTTTATGGATCCAACGACTTGCAGTAGTTTCGCTAATTCCAAATTTAAAATCTTGTCGAATACTTCTTTGGTAACAATATGTGGCATAAAATCTTGATATATGTACTAAAACTGCCCATTCAATGGTACCTCTATTTCCTCTGCCTCTATTATTAACAGAAGGTTGTGGAAAATAGGGTCGAATTAAATCTATTAGTTGTTGTGTTTAAGAAAGCTTGCTTCTTGATATACTAATGAAAACCTGGAACCTGGTGTCATAGATAATATATATAATAACTAAAAATGCCTGGTATGACTATTGGTAAACAATAAAACAAATACGCTTAAAAAAGGATGCTGTTACATTACGCACGTATTAAAAAAGGAAGAAGCTATATCGTATGGTATATACGATATGCCCAAGCGTGTCGTCGACAAATCGTTAAAAACTAGGCAATCCGCAAGACACTCACACTGAACATTTTATTTAGAATCAGTCATATCGAGTAATCGTGTCGGATCGTGATTTTAGAATCCCAGCCCTGAACTGCTAATGCATATAGCCACGATACCCAAAAATGACCACTGCATGGTGGCCGCCATTTTTATGGTGGTTGTGTTTTTTTGATGTTGGTCACTCTGAAAATTTTTAGTGTTGCCACCAAAAAATATATTAAATAACGGTAATGAAGTTGACGACGCTGACGTTTGACGTGTGAGTATAGCAGATTGCCTAGTTTTTGGCGATTTGTATTTTTAAACGACGCTTGGGTATATCTTCTGGAATAGGCGATGTATCTTTCTCCTTATTTAATACGTGAATAATGTATCACCATCTTTATTTAAAGGCATTTGATTCAGTTTCTCAAAACCGAATTATTGTGAATTGTCTGTCTGTGTTCTTTATAACTATATATTTGTGTTCTGCGGTTTATAATAGAATAATATATTGAGTTGTTGACAGAATAATATATTTTTACTATATAAACCCTTTATAATTATACTTATTTATTAGACGAATTCTACGCTTAAAATAAAAGGAATATAAATGGCGTATCGCGTCCATTTAAGTTATGCTTTATTCCTATGTTAAAAATGTATTATAGAAACGAAGAATCCTATATATTTAAGTTGTGTATTACTTGTTTATGTAAAATATAGGATACCCAAAAATGGTGGAAGTCGAGTAATAATTTTAGGTTTTAGAATTAGCCCGGTTTATAACAGAATAATATATTGAGTTGTTGACAGAATAATATATTTTTACTATATAAACTCTTTATAATTACAAAGCCTCATAAAATCATTTATATTTTGATTCTTATAGATGGTTGTATCTATTAATGTGGAAACACTGTGCATGGAAGAAAAGTAAAAGTCGTAATAGTAAAAATAGAAAGAAAATAAGTGTTTTTAACTGAATTTGTTAGGTAAATACAAGCAAAAATTTAAATGAATAACATGATTTTCATGGTATTAGGATTTATAAGATTCAACATTATCAGAATGATAAAACAAATATTTTAAAGTGCATGCATCTATTCCAAGTTGATTGAAACTTTGTCTCATTTTAGGTGAGGATTACTTTCTTTCATAAATTTTACGAAATTCTTAAAGAAGTACCAGAAAAATCACAGATCTAAAGCAACTATCTTAAATTCTTACCTATATGTAACTTTCTATTTTGTATTTTTCTAAACATAACCTCAAAAACTTTAATTGTTTTGTTTCCCTACAATTGGCACAACTAAAATTTGTCCAAGAGTGACCAACATCGAAAGGACACAATCACGCAAAATGGCGGCCCTCTAGTAGTGGTCATTTACTTTTCATTGAATTGGCAGTACAGGTATATTTATAAGTTCGTGGACGACAGGTGTCGAACAGTACTCGTGTTGTTTTTGATAATTTAAGATGGTTTTTAAGTGCAATTTTTTAATGGTAATAAATTAAGTTCCTAAACAAGTGTGCCTTATTTGCTGACCGCAACAGCCACAATATTAATATTATCGGCAAAAATGTGCGTTGTTTGTAAATAATACTAAAAAATATAGGTCTAGGTGATTTAGTGCAATAAATTGATAGGCTAGTTTATAAAATACTTGGTTAAAATGTCTTTTACATTGGTGTCAACAATAGAAAAAAGACAGCTTATGTTTCTTGTGAATTTTATACACTTTTTGGTTCAATGTAACGTTAAAATTCCTACTATGTTTTACACAAAACTGGTTTAAATATTTAATAAATTTTTGATTTACATAATTCCCTAAATGCGTCACACATTTACTAGCAGTTTAAATGTACACACTTTTTTGCACTATTCCTAGAATTAGTCACGCATTATTTCCCACTATTCCTGATTTGCTTTCAGCTTGCACACAGGCACAGGTAGGGCATTGTTTAAACAAATTTCCTGCTTGGCGTCACACAAAAAATAATCAAGTAACAGTGTCACAATATGTTACGCAATTCTTACAATAGGTTTATAGTACACAATTCCTTGCTGGAGTCAAGTTATATACTAAGGTGCGTGTATTTTCACACAAATTAAGCGAATTGCGACGTAACAGCAATGTCACAGGTGCCATAATTCCCTTTAAGGAATAAAATGCTCACTGGGATAACATGTTTATGATTTTTTGACATGATTTCTTAGTTTGATCTAGTCTAAATAACTGAAAAAAAATCCCAGGTATATACAAGATTTCAGGTTTAATTAATTCCATCTGTGAATTGTTTTACTTCCTTCAATGAAAGATGTTGTTTTTAGGAATTGGAAAGAAAGAAAAGAAAAGAAAGAAAGAATTTCTTGTCTTATTGGCTTGGATGTGATAACATATTTCTCCCAACACTAGATTGACGCTAAAAGAATGAATTTTCTAAAGCTACGAATTTTCCACTGTATAACGCATTTCTGATTGCAAAATTTGAAAAATTTCCAAAGATATTAGGGTATTAGACGGACTTTGTTCCCACATTTTACTGCCTAGCCACTCTCCGACATCTGTCGTTCTCACGTTCTGTTACAAAAATAAATTGAAATAAATTCAAACTTTCTGGCATGCTAACTGCATTTTTTCTGTTTTTTTTTTAAGACATATTAAATGTTTGCTTCACAATGAAATAAAATATTAAAAATAAACGCGCCTTTATTTTAATAAGATGCATTGCGTTAGGTCTATTTTAAAATGACGTTTTGTTTAAGCCGGATTACTGAAATTTTTCGAGTACATTTTTTATGAGTTCGTTATTTTTAGACCGTTAATAACCAGTAAAAAATTAAAAACTCATAATATTTTTATTCCCTTTCTTATATTTGGAAGTTAAATTTACCAGTGGTTAAAAAAAATTAGATATAACTAATGGACATTTTCAATATTTTGCTCCGTTACGTGCTATTTTTAATTTTCCATTGCCACGCTATTTTCACGTTTCAAACCGGAGTTTTTTTACAAATTACAAGGATTTTAACTCTAAATCAACATATTTAATAATCTGTGCTTGAGTGTTTTTTTTCAATATAAAAACATTCGATAAAAATGAAATATAAAAATTCGTTCAGGAAAGGAGGGTTCAGAATTAAGTGATTTTTTTTTTTTTGAACTGATTATGATGATTTTTCAAGATTACATTAAGGAAGCTCCATTGTTTACACTTAAATATTTAATAACCTGTGCTGAAGAAAATTTCCATATAAAAAATATATGAAAATTAATAAACTATTAAGGGGAGAAGAGTAAAAGGACGAATTAAGTAAAATATTTTTTTAGCTCTTCGTCAAAAATGATAAATGAATCTCAATCTAAAAATTTTTTTTTCCATAAAAATACGTTCATGGAAATTCATAAAAATTTAGGAAAGAAATTTTAAGAGATGAATTATCTTATTTTTTTTGTGAAGTTTTAATTTTTCAAAAAATATTCAAAAATTGACGTATCAAACTCAGAAAAGTTAGCAACGCACTTTTAAATATTTAATAACTGGTGATATAAAGATAAAGAAGAATAAAGTAAGTAGAGGTTTTTTTATTTAACTTAATTGTCTATGATTTTTTTAAATGAAAAATCAAAAATTTATTAATGACGCCCATTAAACTTGTCAATGATGATTTTGTAAAGAAACTTTCTAAAATGGATCAATTAAGCCCCATTGCTCACTCTTAAATATTTGACAACCTATGCTCAAGTATTTTTTTTTCTTTTTCAAATTCAAATTCAAATATATTTCTTAAAATTGTACAGTATTGTTACAAAGTTAGTGTTTGTGCCCTAAGTCACAAGTGACTTGTCGGGACACAGTACTTCAGAATACAATAATAATTTAACAATAAATTTGAGAGCTTGTTATAAAAACCAAATTAAATTAACTTAAGATTAAATTTGTAAAAGTAATATTTAAATTAATTCATTCTTTTATTCTATCATTAAATAATATTTGCAAATATACCTGTAATTATAACATTTGTTTACATTAGAAAAGGTAGCTTTAATAAAATATGTTCATAGTTACATCTGATCCATTCGGTTATGCGTATATTAAACAGTTTTTTTCTTATAGCCTTAAAAGCGTGTGGTATAAAATTAAAGATTCTTGGCCCCACATAAGATATATGACGTTGACAAATTGTAAAATCTACCTTAGTCAAATAAACATGTTCTCTCGTGACAGATCTAGTAATATTAAGGCGTTGGGGTAGAATCTTATAAATGTTTTTATTCTTCATAAGTTAAGGGTGCTCTTCAGGTAAAGTTCTCTTACAGTAAGAGCACCACTTTCCAAAAACAAATTAACTGTTGGGTATCTTTTTGGTTTTTTATTTATTATTTTTAGTATATATTTTTGAGTGATAACCAGGTTTGTTAACATTGTGCTACACGCACTACCCCAAATTCTTATACCATAATTTAGAATGGATTCAACCAGAGCCCGATAGACCATCTCCAATAACTCACGAGGCATAAATTCGCGTAGTTGATAAAACTTATAAATTGTTTTCCTTATCTTTTTAGTTATGTGATCAATGTGCATATTGTATCTTAAATTTCTATCAATATAGACGCCGAGGTATTTTGTGTACGAAACTGAAGAAATCTTAGAATCGCAAGTAAAATTTTCCATCTGATTTGCAAAACAAGGATAAGTATGTATAGTTAGTTCCACGGGTTCTTCTTGTTGATTAGTGTTATAAATCGAGAAATTTATAAAGTGGGTTTTATTACTATTTAGAGTTAGAAGATGCTGATCCGTCCAAAGTTTTATTAATGTGATATATTTTTCAGCTAGCTTTTGCACTTCTGACCATGATTTTGCTTTTACTAGAATTACTGTATCATCAGCGTAACAAATAATAGAACAATTTATTTCAGGTAAAATTCTTGTAAGGTTGTTTATATAGATCAAAAATAAGAGTGGCCCCAGGACTGTACATTGTGGCACACCACATTTAACTGTACCCATCTCTCCAACAAGATTATTAATTTTTACTTGTTGTGTTCGATCACTAAGATATGATTCAAAGAGTGCTAACTCAGTACCTCTTAAACCTATGTCACCCAGTATTTGCAAGAGAATGTGATGTGCCACAGTGTGAAAGGCTCTTGCCAGATCAATAAAAATGCCTAAGGTCTTATAACCCTCATTAAAACCATTCAATATTCGCTCTGTTAATTGTTGAATTGCATCTTCAGTGCTCATTTTACTTCGAAAGCCAAATTGAGAATCTGACAATAATTTATTATTTTCTAAATGTTTTTCCAATTTAATTTTAATGCACTTTTCAAGTAATTTATTCAGGGTACTCGTTATTGCAATAGGCCGATAGTTTTCAATGCACTGGCTGTCACCAGACTTAAATATGGGAGTTATTATGGAGTTTTTCAGAATATTTGGGTAAATGCCTGTTTTTAGTACTAGATTTATCATGTGTAGTAAAGGCTTCATTAACGCTATATGATTGTCTTTAATTATCAATGCAGAAATACTATCGCTTGTACATGAAACCTTGCTTTTAAGAGAATTTATTTCCATTATCAATTCATTTACCGTGATTTCCGAGAAACTCGCTGGATTACAAGGAGTAGGCTTACTAAACACATATTTATTTTTAGGTATTTTTTCACTAAGGTTTTTCCCGATATTACAGTAATAGTTCAGAAATTTTCGAGATATTTTGTCCTTTTCAGTTACTTCATTACCATTTTTAATTATAGAGTTTATAATTACATTTTTATTTACGGTTTCGTTGGTTACTTCCCTGATGGTTTCCCATAATTTTTTTGTATCGTTTATGTTTGTATTTAATTTGTTTTTAAAAAATAAATATTTAGCTCTTTTAATTAATTTAGTGAGGACATTTCTGTAGAGTCTGTAAGTTTTTTATGTTTGAAAATTTAAAGGATGTTTCAGGGTCAGCCTCCTTAGTTTATCGCGATTTTTAATGGAATGGATGATCCCAGAGGTAATCCATCCTTTTTTTTACGAGTGTATTTTATAGTTTTAAAGGTGGTACAATTTTCAATTATAGTTCTCATGGTTTTAGCAAAATTATTCATGCAAATATTTGGGTCATTACATTGCAATATATCGCCCCAATCAAAATTTATCAGACTGTCTGCTATTTTTTGAAAGTTAACAATTTTTTTAGTATTAATTTGTACCTTTTCCGGGTTATTACTTTTGTTTAAAAACTGCATGCTCAATAGTGTTGGGAAATGGTCCGTCAAACCACTTATTATAATATAAGAACTGACAATTATATCGTTGACGGTAGTTTTTAAAAAGATGTGGTCTATGCAGGTTTTTGCATTTCCTGCTACCCGAGTAAAACCATTTATTTGACTAATGTATCCCATGTGATTTAGAAAGTTAATTAATGAAAGTTAAGAGATATTCTGTAGAGCACTGAGTGACTTTATTCTCTATAATATCAATATTTATATCTCCACAAAGGAGTGAGGGATAAATTAAGTAAACATGTTTTTTTTTTCAATTAGTCCAATTGCTCACTATTAAATATTTAACACCCTGTGCTCAAGTTTTTTCCTTAAGAAATTCATGAATATAAAACGCATTTAGGGCTGGAGGATTGAGGGATAAAAAGTCAAAGGGCTTTTTCAACTTGTGATTGATGATTTTTTAAATATG
The DNA here is from genome assembly GCF_022605725.1 of Anthonomus grandis grandis. Classification (NCBI taxonomy): domain Eukaryota; kingdom Metazoa; phylum Arthropoda; class Insecta; order Coleoptera; family Curculionidae; genus Anthonomus; species Anthonomus grandis. The sequence goes on from NC_065546.1 coordinate 2,326,315, forward strand.
GATCAATAAAGCGCCATTGCTCGTTCCTAAATATATATTAACAATATTCTGACAACAAAAAAATCTGAAGACCCTTCTGCCGGGTAAAACTGAAGCAATACAGAGCGAAATTCTCTTTGGAACAAAGATTGAGACTGACGTAGCAGCAATAGCAGATCAATTTAACCATTTTTTTTTATAGAAAGTATCAGTGAGATTATTCAAAATATACCGCAACAAAATATAGTTAGCAATGCCCCAAGAAGTCCAACCTCAACTAATATGTTCCAGAATTTTGAACCAATATCAATGGCTAAATTGAGACAAGTCGTTAATAATCTAAAAAACGTAGGCGGGGGTGAAGATGGCATCTCCAAACAGATTCTTTATGATGTCTTTCATGTTGCTGGAAATAGGCTGTTGGACGTCGTAAACACCTCACTTTCAAATGACGTCTTCCCGGAGTCCTGGAAGATATCAACAGTTATTCCTGTCCCAAAGGTGCCAAATACCAAGTTGTCTAATGAGTTTCGTCCTATCAATACTGTTCCTATATATGAAAAGGTCTTAGAAGTATGTGTAAAAGAGAAATTACTGCAGTTCTGTGATAACAACCAAATTATGATTCCTAATTAATCTGGCTTTCGTGAACGTTATTCATGTAAATGTCTGTGATAATTTTTTAAAGGCAATTGACTCGGGTAATTATGTGTTGGCTGTGTTTTTGGATTTTAAAAGGGCGTTGGAAACTGTTGATAGAGATATATTGTTGGGCAAGTTAGGACACATAGGAATTAAGGTGAACGTTTTAAAGTGGTTAAAGTCTTATTTGTGTATTAGGTTACAACGTATGAAGTTTAATAATGTCTGAAACTGTAAATGTCGGTGTGCCCCGAGGTACTGTTCTGGGTCCATTATTGTTTTTTTATTTTACATTAATGATATGGTTAGGGTGGCTCAAAAATCAAATATTATTTTATTTGCTGATGATACTATGCTCTATATAGTTGGTCAAAATCTACAGCAAATGGTTTGCGACATGAACATAGAACTTGGCAATTTGTTTGACTGGCTTTGTAATAATAAGTTAAGCTTAAATACCACAAAATCAAAATTCATAAAAACATCTTCTATTGACATTGAAAGTGTAAGTGTTTGTGTGGATGGACAGAAATTAGTTTACGTTTTTTGTTCAACTTTTTTATATAATTTACCGCAATATAAAATCTCTCAATTGGAAAAAATTCAAAATAGGGCAATGAGAACAATATTGAGATGTAACCGCTATACTCCTATTAAAATAATGTTAAATGTCTTAAATATGTTGACCCTCCATCAACGAATTATGTTTAATGTTGATGTATTTATATTTAAGTTGAAGAAAGGCCTTTTACCTAATTATATATGTGATAAATTAGGGCTATTTCGTGATGTCCATAATTATAATACTAGGAATTGTACTGATTTTATTTTATCTCATAAGTGTAACACCGTTCAAATGCTTAATTCCGTGCTCTATAAAGGTTTGCTCGAATTTAATAAATTGCCTTATGACTTAAAAATCTGTAATAATAGATATAAATAGTTTTTAAACGATTATTAAGAGTACATATTTTAAAATGTTTTGTTTTTTATATTTAATTTTTGTCGTTTTAACCTCTTTGTATTTTATATGTAGCAATTTGCTAAATAAAGATTATTATTATTATTACATTTGCTTAAGCAGCTGTTTTTTTTTCTTCCATATAGGAAGTTCATGGAAATTCAGAAAATTGTACTCAGGATAGAAGGGTTGAGGGCTAAATTAATTAAACATGTTTTTTTTTTAAACTTGCGGATTATAATTTTTCAAAAATTGATCAATATTGATACAAATAATAATAATAATTAGGTATTTAAATATACGAATAGGATGTTCATCATAATTAAAAAAGATCATTTAGATGAGGAGGGTAGAGGAATAAATTAAGTAAAATATATTTTTTAACTTGTTTATGTTTTTCTAAATATTCAAAAATGGATCAATGAATTTGAATTGCTCACTATGTATTGGTTATTTAACTAGTTCTATATGCTCAACAATTTTTTTCCCATATTGGAAATTTATTGAAATTTAAAAAAAAAACAAATAGGGGGGATTCATTTCTTCATTCATTATTACATTTATAATTTTTCAACAAAAATTAAACAATTGGTTAATTAGTTCCCACTACTCACCCTTAAATATTTAACAACCTGTGCTTAAATATTCTTTTTCCAAGTAAAAATACATGAAAAATCACAAAAATCTATTCGGTGCTGGTAGAGATTTTTTGAGTTTATTGTTTAGAATTAAAAAAAAGGCGAAAAAAGAAATCTATTAAGTTTATTTGTTCACTCTTAAATAACAACCTGTGTTTAAGTGAATCGCTAACTGCAGAAAGGGGACATCTCCAATTTCTTAGGAAATTCATATTTTCATATATTTAGATTTCATTACCTTAAATACATCGTTTACCGCATAAACGGGACATACGACATTGTCAGATTATTTACTCGATAGCATTATAATTATTCTCGCTAACCGCAGAAAGGGGATATGTCCTGGAGTAAGTAACCTTTCTGCGGTAAACTTTAAGGTTACTTAAACGTAAGGTTACTTACTCCAGGACATATCCCCTTTCTGCGGTAAACTATTGACTTCGGTTCTTTTCGTGCAGTTTCGTACACCAATACAAAAGACCAGATAATATAATCACTAAAATGCATTAGAGATTCGGGGACTTATTTTAATGTTCCGCTCTGATTTATTTTGGTTTTTGCTGGCTGAGTAATAAAAAACGCAGTCAGTTATATTAAAAGGTGCAGTTTTGCCCTTTGCAGGCGTCCAACATGTAAATTATTCTGGAAAATGCATTCCTGCCAAAGAGGTTGCGGGTGATTCATGGTAAGTCTGGGGTTTTTTTAAATCATCGTTAGGCAAACTAGTTTATCCTTTTAGTTGTTACAAGAAATGTTTAAGTGGACTGACTGAAGAAGAAAAACAAAGTATGCTTAATTTGTTTTGTAATTTGCAAACAAAAGACTTACAAGATATGCATTTACAAGGACTCTTAGAAATACATTCCATTTCACGAAAAGGGGGTAGCATAGATGCTTCTAATAGTAAACCAAAGTCTTTAAGTGTCAAATACTTTATTCTTAATGGTTCAAGTAGAATACAGACTTATAAAAGAGCATTTCTATCAATTTATGGAATCTCTAAGAAGCGATGCGAACGTATTGTTTTTCTCCTAAAAAAGCACAAAACCTCTCAGGATATGCGCGGTAAAAATGTAAGTGGAAATGCAATAAAAGGATCTGTTATTGCAAATATCCGGAACCACATTGAATCCTATCCGGTAAAAATATCGCATTATACGAGCCAAGAAATTCGTTATCTAGATTACAAATTATCAGTAAAGACAATGTTTGAGATCTTTAGAGAAAAACACCCGACTGATAAAATTTCTTACAAATTTTTTTGGTCCTATTTTAAAGAAAATTATAACTTAAAATTTGGTAGACCAGCAAAAGACACTTGTATTACTTGCGAGGAACTTAATGCTAAAATAAAGAGTGACTGTCTTAACGATAATGCAAAAAGAGTAGCAGTTGCTGAGCTTATGGTCCACAAGAGACGAAGCAAGAAGTTTTATACTGCTCTAGATTCGGTAAAAAAGCGCTGTACTGAATATGAGCAGACCCTAGGTATTTGCATTGATTTCATGGCGAATGTATCGCTACCACAACTTCCGTTTCAAGATCTGTATTACTTTCGACAGCTCACTGTTTGTACTTTTGGGATACATAATTTAGGATCTAATAATATTGCTTGTTATGTCTACCATGAAGGGGAGGCGGGCAAAGGTGCAAAAGACGTATGCTCTTTTCTCAAGCATTACTTAGATCAGCAAAGCTTGCAAAAGTATAAAACTCTTCACATTTTCTGTGACAACTGTAGTGGGCAGAATAAAAATAATACCGTGATTCGCTTTCTAATGAGTTTAGTTGAATTCAAGAGATTTAATAAGATTGAAATGTACTTCCCAATGAGAGGCCATTCATTTATGCCTTGTGACCGTAACTTTGGCCTAATTAAACGACAACTTAATAAAATAGAACGATTTTACACCATCCAGGATTATATTGAAATAATTTCCAAGGCTTGCAAAAATCCAGCAAAATTTTCAACTGTTCAGGTGTCTAGCGATTTTGTGTACGATTTCAAACGTTGGTGGCCACAATTTTATAAAAGAACCTGTCTGAGTAATGAATCTTATGGAAAGAGTGTACCACGATCTCAAAAGAAATCGTTTTCTATCGCAACCTTCCAACATTTGAGTATTTCAACAACCACTCAGATAGTTGACCGTGAGTTTATAAACTGCCCTGTAAATAATACTTACCGGCTTAGAAATGCTGAAAAAGAATTAACTCAATGTTCTAAAAAAGCATACTTGAAAAGATACCAATTAACAAAAAAAATGACTGATATATTAAATACAATAAAATTTATTCCTGAGGATTATATGGAAATTTGGAGGATCATTTCGGCTTCGCCGACAAGTGAGAAAGAATGCGATGTAGAATGAGTATGTACTATTTGAATAAAGCAAATGTTAAAATTATAAAATTTTGTTTTATTTTACTGCAAAAAGGAGACATGTCCATATGTCAAAATTTACAATAACTTCATGGGAAATTTAAAAACATCAAAAGAGACGAAGGTGATATATAAAATATACCTCCAGGTACATTTCCGCAAAAAAACAATAGTCAAATAAGCTTTAAGCAAAGTTTAGGTAGTTTTTTCCTCTTCCTGTACAAATTTAAAATTGTGACATATCCCCTTTCTGCATGACTAACTGCTTCAAGTATTTTTCCCTAAAATGAATCCACAAATTGGAATTTCACAAAAATGCATTCAGGGAAAAAGTATTGATAGATTAATTGAGTAAAATGTTTTTTTTTCTGAATTTGCTATTTAAAAAAAAATCAAAAATGAATCAATTAAGCTAAGTTTCTCATCCTTAATAACCCTTGAAATATTTAACAATCTGTCCGTTACTTTTTCATTACAAATGTCCACAAAAATTCATTTCTGGAAGGGGATGACGTAGGTAAATAATTTTTTTCTCAAATTTACTTGCTTTGAAGAAAAATGGTATAAGATTAACGAAAAAATGCATTTAAATATGCCCAAGAAAAAAATTATTTTATGATGTTCCCCACAGATGTAAATAAGTTTAAAAAGTAATATTCCAATAGAATCAATAATATATAAATATTTTTTTCTCAAATTTGCTTTTTTTTTAGAAATAATATTTTTTCATACACCTTGTCCCATAAAGTCATTAACATAATTGGAACTGAAATTAATAATGAATCTTTTATTTTAGATCATTAATTAAAATATTTGCTTTTATTTAACTTATCCCAAGTAATATAAATTAAGGATATTTATCAAGGCCCAATCACTCAATTAACATTTTTAATAATAACTTATACCTTGTCGATTGACGTTTTAAACGCCTTAAGGTCGGTTTTTGTGCTAAAAATCAAAACATTATTCACGTTAGACACTTAACCCGGCTTTTGCGATGCTTTTGTGAGCGAAATATCGCACTTATTTTACCCGCGGTTCACGTGAAAAAATTGTGAACATCGCACTTGGATTCGCGGCGAAACGTTTCGCGAACCAAAATAGGTGAGTACAGTCAAAATTTTAAGGCGAGCATGCGCGCTTTCCTCGGAAAAACTTCGATTCGGTGCTTTACATGACCGGCCTCGTCCTTCGGTGTATTAAAACTTTACGGTTATCTAACTGATCGGTATATTTTCTTAGGTTGTTTTTGTGTATATACTGGGTCATTTTTAATTTTATCGGGTGAAGATTAAATTTAGAAAAATTGCTTTCTTATTGATTACCAGTTTTAAAGTCCTTTTTGCCGTTCATTAATTGTTTGCTATTTTCCTTCTTACAAGAAAATTGTCTCTATTATAGGGAAAATCGCTTTTTGACTATAATATATGCAAAATAGTAACATGTCGTTAGTTTACGCAATAACTCCTTAACAAGATTTTCACACGTCAGTTCAGCATTTTTTTTTTAAATTATTAATTAACATTGACTTTAAAGATTCTTGAAATATAAAAAAAAGAATAAGTTTTATCGATATAGCCTCACAGAATACCAGATTCAAAGATATAAAATGCCATTGCAAAAATCAGCTGTTTCAATGTTAGAAAATACTATGAAAGTTATAGATTAAAACTAGAAGCAATAATTTGCAAAAGACTGAAAACAAGCAAGAACAAATACATAAATAAAAGTTAATCATATCCATTTAAGTTATGCATAGACGGATTTATTATTTTTTTAATACTTAATGCGATATTTTCTTGATTATTAAAAATTCTTCAAAAACGTTTTGTTTCAATATTATATATAAACCATAATCATGTTTATTTAAGTTATACATAAACGGATTTAATCTTTCTGTAAATACGTATTTTTGTATGCTTTTACGTTTATAATTGCTTAAATAAGTGAAATTTCCTTGGTAATTAAAAAATTAACCAAACTTTATTATAAATATGATTAAAAAAGTTGTTAAATAAATTACGAATATTGTAATGATTAGAGTAACATTTCTCTTGTAATGTCTTAAGGGACTGATTTGAAAACTATTTAAAAAAATTACCTTTCTTTAGAAAATTGAAAAATTACCAAAAAAATATTTTTAATAATTTAATTTTTTTTTAATGTTTTTTCAATTATATTTAAATATACAAGGCTTGAATTAGAATAAAAATTGTTGTTTTATTGTTTTTTTTTGTGCTTCTTGCTAAGTGAGTTGGATCTGGGGTCAAATAAAACTCAGGTTTTAGATTTTAATACCGTCGACGTTTCGGCCTATATAACGTCATCCTCAGGTCGAAAAAATGTCAAATTATGGACATAAGGTTTTTACTTTTTATCGCCCCGAGGATGTCCTCATATAGGCCGAAACGTCGGAAGTATTAAAATCGAAAACCTAAATTATTGTTTGTTCTTTTATTACTCGCTTTATACTTATTGCCAAATAAATTAAAAGTATTCTAAATATTCGTAAAAGAGAAGCATGTGTAATGAGAAATTAAATACTATGAAAGTTATAAATTAAAAAGAGCAAGAAAAATAGTTCCAAATAAACAGTAATCATGTAGATTAAAATTATGCATACATTGGTTTAATATTTTTATAAATACTTTTTATCCTTTTAAATGTAAAATGTTATAAATTTATATAAATGAATCATGATTTACTAAAATATAATTTTAATCAAGTTTCCAAATATTATATTCTTTGAATTAACAATTTTTGCGTAATATTCCCAAGGGATTAATTCTAAAATTAATTTTAATTATTAGGTATATGTATTTTTATTTGAAGTATATGAAAAAAAAAAATATTTATCTTTTAATAACAATAGAAAATAACTAAATTGTTATACCCCTAAAATTGGTTAATATGTAGTTTCTTAGGATAATATAACTTATTATGTTTATGATTCATTAAGTTTTGCTCGTTTGACTTTAATTTTTAAATATGAAATTGATGTTTTTATAAAAAAAAATTGTCACGTAATTATCAAAATATAAAAGAAAACTAAAAAACTATGCTGAAAAAATAAGAAAAAAAAAATCCTGACAAAAAAATAATAAAAATTAAAATTAGAAAAGTAAGATTAACGTTAAAATAAGTACTGTACATAGTCTTATTAGCTAAAAATAAAGTTTTTCTGAATTTATTCCTTTTTAAAATTCTGGAAAAACTAAAATTAAAAAATGGGATTTTTTTTATGCTTGTGAATACTGAATTACAAAAAATGCAACTATTTTTGTAGTAAGGCATTTTATTCAATAAAATAAAGGGTTGCAGCATATTCTGATATATATTAAAAAGCTATAAACAAAGAATACCGAACGTTTTCGAATTTAGTTTTACTTATTTTATTTTCTTAAATTCTGTTATTTTAGTGTATTTTTATTATCAAAACTTACATGCGATCAAAATTCGATGACATCAAACCATTGAACATAATGCCCCAGGAAAATGTCAAATTTCTATTAACTGATTTTTTTGAACCATATATAACAATTAACATAATAACATTGAACATAATAAATTAAAAAAAAGAAAACCACAAAAAACGAAAGATCATAAATTTACAATTATTTTGCAATTTATTTTGTACATCTCGGTGGAAAATAATCGTAAAAAATACAAAAAAAAATGTAGAAACCCCATTAATTTTTTTTACAAATCTATTTGTATACAAGGCCAAATGGACCACTAACGCTTAAAAATCTATACTAAACTATTAGAAAAAAATGGCGAAAAAATTCTAGAAATCTAATTTCTTGGCACTATCACCGGCCTAAATCCTGGATGTTTTTCTGTATAAATCATGCGGTGTAAAAATAATACACCGATTGCTTAAGACCCGCTGTAAACAATAAGGAATAGGCCACAATGTTTAGGTTTTATATACTGCCGGTCTTTTGAACAATTTTGATTTATTTTCATAGACTAAATTATTTGGAATTGGTCATTTTTAAATAGATATTCAATCATTATTATTTAAAGAATCATAGTATAAAGTTTTAAATGTTTGGGTTAACTGATTTTTGAGGGACAATTTGAAGAAAGAAGAAGGATAATAGATAATAATGCAAAATTGTAAATCATCTGTGTATATTTTATGTCTTCTTAAACGCAATTTTGCCAGGTTTTTTTATTGTTTAAATTGTATCATTTAATGATTTCTGCTCTGATTTATGATATTTTTACTTAAAACTTGAATAAAAACCGAATGTTAATTTTATTTGCCATTAACTTTTTTTTTAAATTTTTCTTTGAAAGTGACCGGTAGGTATGCCTAAATCCTCCTGAAACCCGGTCGTTACCACTGGTTGCCCTCTTTAGAAATCATAAGTAGGTGATCTATCCTTTTAATGAATGAGAGCAGGCGTTCCCAGTTCCTTAGTTCCTCTCATGGTAGTGGAGAACCCATAGTTTCTCTACAAGGTGTCTACTATAAAAACCGGCAAACTTTAAGAAGAGATTAAACAAGTTATTTGCAACAAAATAGTCGTATAACATTTTTTCGAAAAGATGTTAGTTCTTCTGGTATTTAATATTTTTTGCATAAGAATAGGGGAGAAGGGGGCACGTTGTTACGGGAGCAAGTTGTTGCGGTAAAATTTTACAAGGAAGGCAACTAACACAGCTAGCCTATATTTTGCTGGATCTTGGCCCTACCCACCCGCCATCTATGTGCCAACGTGGATACTTGGGCGTCACATGCTTTACGTTGATGTTGTGTCATAGAGAAATGAATATTAAATACATACTTTTAATTACTCTATGTGTTGTGTTTAATGTGTTTTTGGATGCAAAATTGTACCGGTGTGTGCCTACTTTTGTGCTTAATTGTGCAAAATTGGTAAGTAGTATAAATATGATTATTATACAGATTCAAAGCCTATATATTTCTCCTAATTCGGGCATATTTGCTTTTAACTTATTCCCGATATTTACCAAAAATTGTGGATCTAACCTCATTTTGTTCTCGTGGGGATAGTTGTTACAATTACCGAGGGGCAGGTTGTTACTGTAACAACTTGCCCCATTTATTTTTAAAGGGGAATTAAATATTTGCACTTCTCTATAAATGGTTTTTTGTTGTTTTCAGATATGTAAATATGGTGCGCACATATGTCAAGAAAACCACGAGACGGGATATTCCAACCGAACAATTTGAGAGGGCGGCACAATTATTGGTGTTACAGGAAAAAGTGTCAATTAGGGACGCCGCTGCTCGATATGCAGTAAATTTTATGACTTTACATCGTTATATTAAAAGAAAGTCTGCGGTAACTACCGACACTAATAAACGCTTAGTCGGTTACGCTAAACACAGAAAAATATTCAACGATGCAGAGGAAAAAGAACTTGCGGAATACACCGAGCATTCTGCTAAAATTTATTATGGGCTCACTACATCTGATTTACGGAAGCTTGCTTTCCAGTTTGCAACGGCAAATAATATATCTATTCCCGATAACTGGAAGGAAAAGAATATAGCGTCAAAGGACTGGCTATTTGGGTTTTTAAAAAGGCACCAGACCTTGTCAGTCAGGACACCTGAGGCTATTTTTGCAATATTTCAATAACCTTGGCCAAGTTTACGATAAATATAAATTCCAGGTTCAAGATGTCTATAATATGAACGAGACTGGACTTACTACTGTCCAAAGGCCTACAAAAATAATAGCAAAAAAGCAAGTAGGGGCCATCACTTCTGGGGAAAGAGGTCAACTTGTAACCATTGCATTAGCAGTCAACGCAAATGGCAACTTTGTTCCTCCGTTTTTAATATTCCCGCGGAAGAAATTCAAGGGTTTTATGGTAGCAAATGGGCCCCGAGGTTGCGTTGGCGCATCACATTCCTCCGGATGGATGACTTGCGGAAATTTTTTATTGTTTATGAAACATTTTGTCTAGTTTGTCCCATGCAGCAAAGAGAAACCTGTATTGATGGTCTTAGATAATCATGACTCTCATTTGTCGATCCCCGTATTGAATTTTTGCAAAGCAAATGGGGTCATCCTTCTCAGTTTCCCGCCACATACATCCCCCCATAAACTTCAGCCCCTTGATGAGGACTGTGTTTGGCCCACTTAAAAGATATTTTAATAGTGCTGCAGATGAAAGAAAGAAAGAAAGAAAATGTGCTATATTACGAAAGAATAATCTTGTACAAGCTTCGTACAAGCTAAAAAAAACAAAACAAAAATATAATTTTAAAAATTGACAAAACAATGAACAAAATTAAACACAAGAAGACAAAACTTTTTGATCATACTTGAATTAAAGATAACTAAATAAAACAATCAATTACTAAATAAAGGTAAACTTGTTGACAAAACTAAAGAAAAAAAAAGGAAAAAAAACTTTCCAACATGTCCAAGGTTAAAACCTATAATTAAAAAAGTCATCCAGGTTATAATATGCCTTAGCCAATAAAAGCGTCTTTAATTCTCTTTTAAATCTCCTAATATCCGATATATTTCTAACACATAGAGGAACATGATTGTAAATTTTTTTACTTATGTAAATTAATGAGTTTTTGGTAAGGGAAGACGTAGGAATAGGTAGGGGAACATCATTTACACGACGAGTCAAATGGCCAGTGTCAGAGGGTAGTTTGGGAATTTTGTGAATAAGAGCAGCTGTTTCTAAGATAAAGAGTGAAAAAAGAGTTAGGATTTTTTCAGAAATAAAGAGGGGTTTGCAAGAATCTCTTAACTTAGCAGAACACAGGTATCTAACTGCTTTTTTTTTAATAACAAAGACAATGTTAAGTAGCCCCTTATTGGTTAAACCCCAAAAAGGCAAGCCATACCGAATATGAGATTCAATAAGCGAAAAGTACACTGAACGTGCAACCACCCCTCCCAGCTCTCGTTTTGCCATTCTTACTGCAAACCATCCAGAAGATAATTTCCCAGCTAAATGTAAAATATGATCTTCAAACCGAACGCGACCATCAATGGTAATTCCTAGGAACTTGCAGCACTCTTTATTCTGCAAGAGGGAATTTTCGTCAAACATCAGACCCTGAATCATCGAACTTAAACCCCATAATAGACGTCTTTCTTACATTAAACACGAGCCCGTTGGAAGCACACCACCCTGATAAAATCTGAAGGTCTTCAAGGATACAAGTCTTAATTTAATCAGAATTTTTATGGCTCCATAGTATGGTGGTCTCATCAGCAAACTGAACCACCTTGCCCTGCAGTTTCAATGAACTCAAGTCATCTACATACAGTAAAAATAACAGTGGTCCCAACACTGAACCCTGGGGAACGCCGTATTTTAGGGATCTAAAAGCAGACAAATGCCCTGACACTGTAACCTTCTGAGTACGATTTGATAGATAGGACTCAAGCCATCGCAATGCTACGCCCCTAAAACCATATTTATCGAGCTTAGATAACAGTATTCCATGATCCACACAGTCAAATGCTTAGGATAGATCACAAAACACTGCCGCCGATGACTCTCCAGAATTCAAGGACACATAGACGCTCTCCAAAAAGCTAAAAACAGCATCATGAGTCCCTTTACCGGCTTGAAATCCAAACTGATTTGCAGACAAAATGCCATTATGATGTAAAAAGGACAAAATTCTGCTTTTTGCAAGTTTTTCAACTATCTTAGAGAGGGTAGAAAATAGAAATGGGACGGAAATTACAAGGCTGATCCAAATCTCCACCTTTATGAAGAGGGATAACCACTGCTTCTTTTAAACATGAAGGGAAAATGCCAATATGTAAAGAATTGTTTATGGCTAAAGCTAAAGCATTTATGTCTGAATCAGGCAAAAAGAGTAACAACCTCGAAGATGGATGGTTAAGATCTAACCCAGGTAAAGTCATGAGCATCTATGATATACCTACCGTTTTAAAAGATTCGTTTTTCCTTGGTGTTTCACCTCACAACATACAAAAGGGGTTTAATGTAACTGGAATTTGGCCCTACAACAAAAACGTATTTCAAGATGATGAATTCTTGCCAGCAGAAGTAACAAACAGGCCATTGCCGGAAATAATTAACACAACAGTCGAATTGGAACCTACAACAACTGCAGAAACTCAAATCGAAAAACACAGGACGCCATCTCCACAGCCTTCTACAAGCTCCGCCTGTAACCCAGTGATACATAGACCTTTTGACACAGAAATAGCTCATTTAACGCCCGAAGAACTCAAACCTTACCCAAAAGCAATGGCAAGAAACTTGAAAGGAGGTCGGAAGAAAAGAGTTTCTGCAATTTTGACAGACACGTTGATTAAATCGGCTTTAGAGGAGGAAGAAAAAGCAAGACAAAGAAAAAAAAATGTGGGAGCAACTAAAAGAACAATAGGAGGTGAGTCAACAAGTGGAAAAAAGAAAAAAGGGCAATCTAAGGAAAAAAATATTTTAACAAAAGAAAAATCAGACTCTGAGAGCTCGGAAGAGGAGTCGACGTGTCTAATTTGTTTAACTCCATTTTCCGAATCGAGAAACGAACAGTGGATCCAATGCACTGCTTGTAAAAGATGGGCACATGTTGCTTGTGGCGACGATAATGATTTTTATGTTTGTATTCACTGTTGCTCCAATTAGTTTAAGCTGTTTGATTTTATTATATTTTGAGCAACACTTTTATTTCTTTTGTGTAACTGTTTTTTTGAAATGTTCCTTGACAATAAATGTTAATTCCACGTCATTTAGTTATTCCTTTACCTTAGTTTGTCCTGTAACATCTTACCCCATTGACTGTAACAATTTACCCTGTGGAGGGGCAAGTTCTTACAATTTGTAAAATAAATTAAAATCATAATTACAAACCCATTTAATATGTTTTTAATATCTTATTATTGATATCATACGAGCAAATATGTATACTAACTCAACTAAGTATTAAGCTTCGTCTGAAAGATACACTATTGAAAAAATAAGTTACGGGAATGAATTTTGTAACAACGTGCACAATTCTTCTCTTCTATATCCCTTCTCTCCTATATGTTACGTCCTGTTATTAATATTTAATTATTTATGTATATCATATATATTTATGTACATGTATGTATATCATTATTGTTAGATATATATTTATACATATTAATATTCTTTCATACAATGATTATTATAAATACTAATAATAATCATAATATTATTTACTAATATCTGCACATACAGTATATCATTTATTTTGCATAAATTCCGTTAGTCACCAATGTTAATCTTTTTCTACATTTTTGTTATGCTTAGGTCAGTTAAAATATTTCACTCTCTCGAAACCCGAAACGGGATCAGATATACGCAATAAATTATCGGAAGATAAGTCGCAGCTTGTCTGTAAAATTTTGGGTGACAAATAAAATCTTTGATGAACGCTTTCCGTTGTTTAATATTAAAAACCCTCGTAACATATAACAACACTGCGCAAATAACTTAAGCAATCTTCGATGCTTTTAATACGCACATCGTTTTGGCTAATGCTGTCGCAACAACAATAATTATTTATAATATTCGGCACGCACCAAAAAAGAAAACGCGGAAATTTAACTTGTGTAAATTTTTCGCGCTCGTAAACTTTGTTCTAAATTCGTTCTATAGAAAGGTGTTCTATTTAAAGCGTACTATATACGTAAATTTAGATGTTGCGCTGTCAGGATTTAAATTTAATCTAAAAACGACCCGTTTAACAACTTTTTACTGGCTCGATTTTCTTTGGGAGAGGTTCAGTGGGACCATTTATTATATTTTTCTTCAACTAAAAAACAAATAGAGACCTGACACTATTCTGTATTCTATCAGTAAGCGCGATAAAACTAAAGTGTTTATTTTTCTTAAATTTTTTAGAACTATTTTTGGATCTTGTCCAGGAATAATTTTGAAAACCGACGTTAGGGAACCTTGAAATATTCCACGCCAAAAAGAAAAAAATATTTATAAGTACATACGTCTGCGTTTACAGATGGTTTTATACAAATTAACAATTAAAGCAAAAAATCTGATTTTATCTATTTTTTTATAGGGTGAAGTGGGATAAATGTAATCATGGGGCAAATGTAATCAAGCCCTATGATTTTTTTTTATAACGTTTTGGAACATATTTTTTTCGAAATTCTTTTTTCGAAAATATGACCCTTTTTATAACTATATTACTTTTTATTAACCTCTTAGTTCCAGTTTTAAAGATTTCTCTTTTTCTTTTTGTACTTTGACATTTATAATAATTTTGTGAGTGCCTTTTAGGAATTTCAATTCCCTATTACTACTGCTAATATTAGTATTTAGTTGTAATATTTTGCTCCCTTAGGTAATTTTCGACAAGGATGTTGATTCTGCCATCAGATTTAACAAAAAATGTATGCCAGCGATTACATTTACCCCACCGAAATTAGAAGCGAAAGTAGCTGCATTAGTAAGAGAAAAATTTGATGAACAGCTAGAAGCTCAAAACCAAGAAATCGCAGCCCTTAAAGTAGGGTTAAGTCGGATCGTAGCCGATCGAGAGTTCTAGCCGTGACACTGGTTTCGTGGCGTCAAAATTGAAGCCGAGATTTGGTGGCGCACGCCGTACAGTGGAACTACTAAGTGGAGATACCGCGGGACCTAATATTTTACATTTTACAAGATAATATATTTTTTTTATTATTAAATATTTTTAGGTATATAATAAATGTTTTAAATATTTATTTTATTGGAAAAATATACATAAACGGTGTTTCAAATTCGTCTACCCTCAAAATACGAAAATGGATAATTTACCCCAAAGTTGCACATTATTTACTTGTAAAAGAATATGCCATATAAAAAAATATATATATTATATTTTATGTGGTTTTGAGGATTATTGAAAAAAAAAAACAAATTTTCAAAAACTTATTCTTGACATTTTTGTGGGTTATCTTGGTTTCTATGGGAAAGTTTTTGCATTGCCGTATTACTTTTTCGTAAAAATATTAATGCCAAAAACAAAATTAGGTAGGTACCTACGCCAAATTTTTGTTGCTTATTTAAAAAATCGAAAATTTGAATGATTCCGAAGATAATCAAAAAAACAAAAAAAAATATTAAAATCAATTTTATTTTTTTTCTGAACCTAAACAGGAATGCAGCAGGAGGTAGGCAATATTCTAAATAAAATTAAGATTGTAAAATGTAAGTTAAAAATAAAATTGTTAATTTACCTACCTTATTTAAATACCGAATTTTTATTCTTTTTAAAACTCAAAGCGAGTATCAAAATAGTTTGGTAGTTTAAAATTTTAAATGCGTAATCTTACTATAAACTACAATAATAACTGCAGTAAAATATTATTTCGAATCACCGCAAAATATGTGCCCCAGCGCGGAATTTTTGCCATTGCGATGCGGTCGTCGCCTCGCATGATTTCGGCTTCTATTGTGAGGTATCGATGGAAGCGGGGATGAGTGTCCAGGCTAGAACCACAGCATAAAGAAACCAGCAGTCTCACTCCGCTCGAAAATGTAAGCGAACTAATAGCATCCTTAGCCATGCCGCAGCCATGTTCTCCGGATGCCGAGCTCACTGCTTATCGAACTGTGTTCATAGGTGTATCGCCTAGTTCAGCGCCGTACTTAGTGACTATTTTAATAGCATTTTTACAAAGCGTAGCGTTTTTTATAAAAACTTTTGTATTAAAAGAGGGGTATGTCAAAAATTATTAATGAAGCAAAATAATTGACTTTGCCAAAGTTTTTAATAGCTGCAAATTTGGCTGTATGGCTTAAATAACATAATTAAGCATCAATTAAAGTTGCAGCAATGTAATTTTTTTTTTTGGATTTTTAAGGACATTATTTATATTTCTGCCATTTTAACAGTGTTGCCATATTTAAAAGAGTTGCAAAATTGTATACTTTTACTTTAGTTGGTACTTAATAATATAACAAAAATACGCAGATGTTAGAATTGTTTTGAATTGTTGCCAACTATTTGTCTTTATTTATTGGCCTAAGAGTTTCTATTTGTTTTGATATATTACTTTATTTGTATAATTAGTTATCCTTAAACTACTATGTAATCAGATGTTAATCTAAAAGCGTTACTATACAGGGTGTTAATTAAGTATGTACCATAAATTATTTAACAGGCGATTGTTTGAGTAATTTTAAGACAAAAAGTTCATATGAACATAGGTCCGCAAGTTCTCTGGCGGTGTTATTTATAACATTAAGGAGCTAATTTACCCCTAACATGATTAAATTTATTAGGTCCAGTGTAATCTCGAACGGGACCTGAAGAAATATTTGTGGCAAAAAAATTGGGGCACCTCAATTTTGTGCCATTTTTAATATGTTATTTGATTTACTCAAATACAAATACAACTTTTTCGTATCTCGCTTATTTTTCGAGAAAAAAAAAGTCCACTTAATTGCATATCCCTGGATCACACAAGGAATTTGGGGAAAAGTTTCATTTGGAATTTATTATTAACTAAGCAAGATACGAAAAAAATTCAAGAGACAGAAAAGTTTTATTTGTATAATCCACAGAACATAATAAAAATTGCACAAAAGTCAGTGGCATATATTTTAGTTGTTGTTAAATTTTAACACCCTGTATATTAAGAACGAAGAATTTCTGGACATATGTTTATATGAACTTTTTGTTTTAAAATTACTCAAAGAATGGTCTCTTAAATTTATGGCACATACCTAATTAACTTCCTGCACGTATTATTCTATATCGTCGTTGTTAGATGTAGAAATGCGATGTTAATTTTTGTTTAAATATTTTGTTAATGTATGAACTTTATTTATATTAAAAAATCAATATTTGTACTATGTAGGTATTTTTATTTTACAAGATAATAACATCTAAAAAAATTTTTAAGTCCGGCTCTAGCCAAGGCAAAAGCCGCGTGGACCGTGGCGAGTGTCAGCGGCATCCCTACTATAAGCAAAAATGCCTCGCCTGCGTTAGTACACATGCACCGAACTCGCTTATTCAAGCCAATGTATTTTTATTGAAGTGCGACTGCTGGTTTCTTTATGCTGTGCTAGAACTATCGATCGGCTACGGTCGGATGGAGGAAGAGAACTGTCAACTTAGAACTCTACTAGACAATCAAGAACAAACAATGCGCAGCAACAATGTCCGTATATTCAGCATCAAACATGACCGAAATGAAAATATCCGAGAAACCGTACTGTCTATATTAAATAATAAACTAAAATTGCAGGTTAACGGTAGCGAAATAAAAAAATGTCACAGAATTTCGCCAAAAATTCCGAGCCGTAAACCGCCGGCAGTGCTTGTACGGTTTTCTACTGCTGATGTCCGTTTGTCGGTACCCAAAAGCAGAAAAATGTTAAAAAACACCGGTGTTTACATTAAGGAGGATCTCACTAAATTACGGCTTACTTTATTAGACCGAGCAATAAACCTTTTTACAAACAAATTTGCGTGGGTGTCTAGTGGCAATATTATGTCAAGTGATGGTTCGGTGCATCGTGTAGTCTCGGAAAGTGATTTAATCAACCTTAAAAGCAATGTTGGGACTGAATAACTTAGGAACAAGTCCGAAACATCAGGTACTTTTTTATATATGATTGACTTACTAAACTCTTTTTGTTTAATTTACGACAAACTAGTTTTTTTTTCTTTTTGTTTTGGTGTAGGTGTAGGTATAATCCTTATATTTATTCTTTATTATTATTATTAAACTAACTTTTTATACTTAGGAATATACGTAGTTAGATAGTTTCTTGGCTAAGATTTTTTTTTATAACCAGAGAACTTCAGCTTTCATTTAATACAGATATATCAATTTATTACAAGTCCATAACTAGTAAGTACCTAAATCTGCAACAACTAAGTATATATTATTCCTAAAAACTTAAAACTAATCGCAATATTTTATGTCGTTAAAAATAGCACATATTAACTGTAGATCCCTGCTGGCTCATTTTGAGGATTTTAAGAATGATTATTGTAAAAAGGACTTTAGCCTGATTGCAGTCACCGAAAGTTGGCTTAGTCTTAATATTGATAGTAGTGCAATACAGATCAGTAATTATCAATTAATAAGAAATGATCGTCAAAATCTTAGGGGTGGTGGTATTGTTGCCTATGTCCGGAATGGTTTATCATATAAAATTATTTTATCTGAAAGTCATAATTTTTTTGAAAGTTTATGGGTAAAAATTTTTATTAGTAAGGAGCCATACATTTTCAGCATAGTCTATAGGCCTCCAAGTTCAAATATTCAAAGTTTTTTTTTAACTTTAGAGGAAACACTAATTGACATTTTTTCAAATTTTAATAATATAACGTGTCTAGGTGATTTTAACATTGATATATCTAAATTAAATTACAGTCATGCAACTCAGCTTATTTCTTTGTGTGAAACTTTCGATTTGAAGCAACTTATAACCGAGCATACTCGTATGACCAACAACACTAGTTCAATTATAGATCTTATTTTTACAAATCATGTTGGCATTTTGAAATCTGGCATAATAAGCTCTACATTTTCTGACCATTTTGGCGTTTTTTGTGAATTTAATGTGACGGAGTCTATTGTACAACCGCACATTGTATCTTATAGATCCTTAAAAGATATAAACCTAAACAACTTTCAAGAGGATTTGGAGGCTATTCCATTTCATTTATACTCTATTTCAGAAGTGTGTAGAGCAATAAAACCTCATTAGGTATGCAAAAGTGGTACCTGGTGATCCACCAATATTTTATGCCACTACCTTAGTTGGGTATTAGTTTCAATGTAAAATTCTTTCTTTTCGTTGATTGCAAGTAGTGCCACCCGGTTTTGGGTCAATTTATGAGTTTTGCCCATTGTTACCCACTGATAAACATTGAAAACGGTTCGCCAAAGGCGTGCAACTGGGACTTGCCTTTTACCTTATAATTAATGTACTTAAATGCTATTTTATTTTAGAAAGTTACTTTTGTTTAAATGGAATAATATATTTTTTTCACAAATTTATTGAACATAATATGTAGAGTAAAACAGTTGAAAATGTCACTTTTGGATCTGGCACTTTTTGAACAGTGTATAACAATTTTAAATTATAATAGATTGTAGTCTTCTTCGTCATCTGACGAACTGTCATCACCTCTTGACATTATAATTAAAGGATCGACTGTCTGATCGATGAGGTTGTCAAGATCCCACATTTTGTCCTCTTGCTTAATTACATGCGGGACTGCTTTTCGCCAATTCTCTGGTGTCGCTTCCGTAATGGCTTGATCAAACAGTAGCTTAACATCTTTCATTTTAAAAGTCGTGTTTTGTCTTGCTACAAATCCTTTTACCTGCGCCCATATCAGTTCTATAGGATTTAGTTCGCAGTGATATGGCGGTAAGCGCAGTACAGTTATATTATATTTTTCGGCTATATCTTCCACGGCGTATTTCATTAAACGAGTTTTGTGTAAGTTTGCTATTGCCAGCAGTTCTTTTTTTATCAAATTTGCTTCAAACGCAATACCTTTTGCAGTCAGCCAATCGATAATTTCTTGCTTTCTCCAACTTGAAGTTGGCGTCTTCTCTATTCGCCGTGAATGATAGCTTGCGTTATCCATAACCACCACCGAATTAGCCGGAAGAAATTTTATCATTTCACCAAAATAGTCCTCGAAAACGTCTGAGTTCATGTCTTCATGGTAATCTCCTGTGCGAGTCGACTCAAAGGTTAGCAGACCTTCTTTTAAAAATCCCTCTTCGCTTCCAATATGTGTGATTATAAGTCTTTTTCCTTTTCCCGAAGGTACTTTAATACCCGTAGACAGGCCTTCTATGAAAGCTTGGCGAGCACTGGTTATATTTTTGTCTTGCCACATTTTTTGGACTATATAACCTTCGTTAATCCACGTCTCATCAAGATAAAAAACTTTCTTTTGCTCCCTGCGGTACTGCTTGATACTTCTCAAGTATTGTCGTCTCCAACAAACAATTTCGTCGCTCTCCAGTAAAAGTGCTTTGCGGTTATGCTTTTCCCAGGCAAAATCCATATTTTTTAAAGTTTTCCATAAAAGTTTTCTACTTATCAACGGAATACTGTCATCTCGGCCAAGCTCCATTAAAATTTTGTCTAGGGTGGGTATTTCCTTTTTAAAATAAAAAGAGTGAACTTTTCTTCGAATTATACATTTAGCATTTTCATCAAGGACTTTTGTAGGTCGTCCTGGCTTTTGCTTGGGAGATTCCACTTGACCTGCTACTTTTCTTTCCCGCAACAATTTGAAAATGGTGGACTTTCCAATTCCACTCATTCGAGAACATTTTTCAACAATTTCTTGCACAGTAAAACTAGGGTAATCGTGTTTTATGCAATCATGTACATTTAAAATAATAACTTTTTCACTCAGCGATAGTGGAGAATTTTTAGTACATCTTTTCGTTGGACTGAATACCTCCATTTTTTAAATATTGGGATAATAATATTGTGATTACACTACAGCGTAGCAGTGACTACTAACGTTTACAATATGATTTAAAAGTATTTATAGTCTGTATATATTACCTGACCCCATTTTTGCATGTTACAAAGCGTTAAAAGATAGGTACCTATACAAAAGGATTAAAAGTATTTATTTAGTATTTAATCTCTTTCAAAATAAAGGCATTTAATCCGTGAAAATCAAATTCATAAATATTATAAGTACCTGCGCCTATGAACGAATGGCCACGAAATCCAAACAGAACGGAATTCCCCAGTTTATTGCTCTATACACTTCTGAAATAGAGTATAGTATATAAATTCGAATCCATAGATGATAGGATACATTTTTTAAACAATAATTTACTCAAATTATTCGACAAGCATGCTATAATTAAAACTATAGTTGTTCGAAAAAAAAAAGATTCTCCGTGGCTGACAGATAATATTAAACTATTGCAAAAATTATGAAATAAGGCATTAAAGGATTTTAAAACAACTAAACTGCCAGCTAAATGGAATTATTACAAACAGCTTAGAAACTATACAACAACAGCGATTAGAGCGGAAAAAAGGGCTTTTTATAGTGATAAATTTGAGAATTGTACATATAAGGATCAGTGGCGTGAACTAAGAAAAATATTGCCATCAAAGCAGAAGCAAATTCCTAAATCTTTTGTAAAAACCAACAATTTTAATTCATATTTTATAGATAGTACAAGAGTGAAAATTGTGAGAAAAAGAGTGAAAAATATTGATAATTGTGATGAGTTAATTAATTTTTATGATCAGAATGCATTACCAACCTTAAATAAGTTTTCTTTTCATCCCACTGATTATAATACTATTTCTGCAATTATATTACGTATTAAGTCTAAAGCATTCGGGGTGGATAATCTTAATATTACGTTAATTCAACTATGCTGTCCTTTTATTATACCCTTTATTTTACATATTGTTAACGAGTGTATTAATAAAAACTACTTTCCCAAATGCTGGAAAAAAGTCTTTGTGTTGCCATTGCCGAAAGTGCATAATCCAACAGATTTTAGTCAATTTAGGTCTATCAGTATTTTACCAACGTTTTCAAAAATTCTCGAACGCATTCTAGACTCTCAAATTCGTAGTTTTCTTAATAATAATGATATTTTACCACCTAAGCAATCTGGATTTAGAACAAATTATAGTTGTACTTCGGCTATGGCGGACGTTATTGATGACGTAATTCGGGCTAGGGATGATGGTAAGATTTCTGCTCTGGTGTTGTTGGATTATACTAAAGCTTTTGATTTCGTTAGCCACTCAATTTTAAAGTCTTTGTTTCATTATATTGGCTTTTCTGATGCTGCTATTAATTTAATTGTCTCTTATTTAAATAATAGGATTCAACGTGTTAAAATAGATAACGACATATCTGATCCTTTGGAAGTTGAAAGTGGTGTGCCTCAGGGTAGTATTTTAGGACCCTTGTTTTTTATCATTTACACGTCTAGATTTTATCTTCAATTAAAGCATTGTGCCCATCATTTTTACGCAGACGACACGCAGTTATATTATTCATTTTTACCAGGAGATTTTAAAATGACTGAGTTTAAAATTAATCAAGATTTACAAGCTATTTGTGATGTTTCTCAAAGCATTTATTAAAATTAAATCCTTCGAAGTCGTCTATAATGTTCATAGGTAATCGAACTAATGTAAATAATATTTTAAATGGTATAAACAATAAATTGGGGGACGAAAGAATTCCAGTTGTTGACAAATGTAAGAGTTTGGGCCTTATAGTAGATAATAATATTCGTTTTAAACATCACGTGTCTAATATTCTTAAAAAGGCATATCTTGCTTTGAAATTAATTTATTTGCATAGACACTATGTACACCATTTAAATTTAAGAAGAAATACTATTCTCATTCCGAGACATAAAACACAGTTATTTAAACGATCATTTTCTTATAATAAATTCTTTAAATTTGGATCCGGACCAATTATCAATTTCTTGTAATACTTTTCGTATAATTTAAGTTCTTTTTTTTTAACTTTTTGAATGGTTGTTTTCTTAAGTAATTTATTACAATTTTTGGTATTGGGATCATTTTATTTATTTATTTATTTATTGTCTGCAATAATGTTTCTATTTTTTGTTATTTAACAAAAAATTTAATCTGTTTTTTGGGTATTTGCAGTGTGTATTGTTTTGCTTGATGTTAAACTGTCAAATTTAGAATTTAGAACTCTTATATGTAGGTTTATTAGGTATATGATTAAAGAAAAAGCTGTATTTAATCAGTTATTAGTTAAGCCTTACTGTTAATGAGCGTTACTGAAATTACCATTTTTTTGAATGAAGTGTGGGGCCACAATGATAAAGACCAGAATCTGCCATGGCAGAATTCTGAATTTGTAGGCCTTTTATTTGCGTAAATTTATTGCTAGATTTTGTAAACTTGTATTTTTTTTGTTTCTTCTATGCAAATAAAAAATATTTATTATTATTATTATTATTATTATTATTATTTGCCTCAGCCTCCTCCTTCTTGAGTTTTTAGGCTATAACCTATCATTTTCTTTATTGTTACAGGCTAAGACTAATATCGAAGAAATAGTGTAAATACTTACCAAAGACTTTAATTAATTGTAAAGACAGTGTGGAAATCTTTAAAATAGGACCGATCTAAGACTAGTTTATACAGTTCCTAGTGAGTTCCTTCAAAATGGTGAGAGTGTATAAAAAAAAGAAACAAGACCCTTTTTACAGTGCTGAACTTTTAAAAGATGCGATCAGAAACATCCAAGAAAATCGTATCAGTATTCGTGGTGCTGCCCAGAGGTATCAAATCCCATTTTCCACTCTTCAAAAACACCTACGAGGAACCCGAGGATCAAAAAGCACGTCCAAAGGAAGACCCACCGCAATACCTGCAGCTGATGAAGAAAAATTAGTGAGAAGTGGGGTTGGGGGCTCAGCAGAAAGAAAATCTTAGAATTGGTGGGAAAGTATGTTACGAAAAATAATATAAAAACGCCATTTAAAGATGGAATACCTGGCGAGGATTTTTTTTTTATTTTTTAAAAAAAGGCACAGGCTATCTTTAAAAAAACCACAAGGACTGGAGTATGCCAGAAAAAAAAACAAATGATCCATTTGTGATTGAACAATATTTTGACATGTTAAAAGCAACCTTCAAAAATAACTAGTTTTACGCTCGATCCAAGTAAAACTAAAATTGTGGGTCAGAAAAATGCCCCTGCTTCAAGAATAACCACCGGGCCTGAAAGAGAGAGTACGACAGTTCTCATGGGTGGCAACGTCAATGAGGATAAACTGCCTCCATTAATTGTTTTTAAGGGAAAAAATCTATGGAGTACCTGGCTGGCTCCCAAGGAATCTACCTTTCCAGGTACTTCTTATGCTGCGTCACCAAATGGTTGGATGGAAACCGAAATCTTTTACAAAAATTTTTATTCGCAACGTTGTACCTGAAAGACGAATCCTGCTTTTGTATAATGAACATTCAACGCACTTAGACCCAAAACTTATCGAGGCGGCTGTCGAAAATGATATAATTGTACTTAAATTACCTCCACACTCCAGCCACCTATTGCAACCCATGGACCTAGCGGTCTTTAAGAGCCTTAAGTCACGGTGGGATTCCAAATTAGCGCAGTACCAAAGAAAACATGTGGGTGTTAAAATACCAAAGAAAGATTTTTCGGTACTTGTGAGCACAATTTGGAAAGAGACAGATCCAGCTTTACTGACATCGGGCTTTCGTAGAGGAGGAATATGCCCATTTAATAGATCTGTCATCGATCGCTCTAAATATGATCCAGAAGCTCTACGAAGATATGAAGAACGTTTGAGAAATCCCCAATCTGCCGCAGAACAACCTCTTAATGAACCCAGCACAAGAAGTCATGAAGAGCCATCGAGAGAGAAACCAACCACGCAGCAGCTAGCATCAGAACCGCGACCAGAACCAGTAGCAGGGCCAAGTAGACCAATACCAATAGCAGCACTAAGTAACGGTTCTGTATCATTTGAAGAATTGTTGCTGGAAACAGTGAGGCAATCGCCCCGTTCTAACGAAAAAGAAAGAAGAAAAAGGGTAGCTTCGGGAGCTGAAATTTTAACAGCAAAAGAAAACATAAAAAAAAGAAAAAGGCTGAGCAAGAAAAAGAAGATGAAAGAATAGCGAAAGAATTAGCAAAGAAAACAAAGAAGGAATCAAAAAAAATAATAGCAAAACATATTAATGAGAGCTCTTCAGATGAAGACGAACCGCAAATTTTAAGTGACAGTGAATCCGACGACGTCGACCTTTGAGACTTATGCAAAAAGGTTAGAGGAAGATGAAGAAGCATTTAAACAAGACGAATTGTTTCTCAAAGGGGTAGAAAACCTTAACATTGGAAACTGGGTTTTGGTCTCATTTAAAGGAAAGAAAAGTATACTTTTCTATGCTGGTCAAATAACGACGCTTGATAAAGAATCGCAACCTACCATTAAGTTAAAAAAAAAATCAAACCGAAACGCGCATAGTTCAGTGTTTCACTGGCCTGAACAAGAGAACCATCACTTAGTGTCTGCATCAGATATAGAGCGAGTTTTACCAGAACCCACTTTAGGGCGAAAAGGAGAACTAACTTTTCCAGTATCCTTTACCTTATAAAGCGTTAAATAAATAAAAAAAAACATGTGACAGCCTGTTTTGCTCAACTTACCTACGTAATATACTTTTCAGAAAAGCTTTGAGTTTTATTCCCATCATTGCTCCACGAAAAAAGTTCATAACTTCCTTATAAATTAAGATAGGTATCAAGCTATTTTTTTAATCCAGAATTTTTCATACTATAGTACACTTGCCCCAGATCCATCGGCAGAGTAAGCATATGGCAGTTAGGAGCCGTGAGTACACTTGCCCCATTCTCTGGGGCAAGTGTAATCAGCCGACATATTTTTTTTATTTTGGTTTAT
Organism: Anthonomus grandis grandis; assembly: GCF_022605725.1. Taxonomy (NCBI): domain Eukaryota; kingdom Metazoa; phylum Arthropoda; class Insecta; order Coleoptera; family Curculionidae; genus Anthonomus; species Anthonomus grandis. The sequence goes on from NC_065546.1 coordinate 2,352,334, forward strand.
AAAAAAAACAAAAGCAGACAAAAAATAAATAAATATGACATTGATTTAACAAAAAAATAAGCTCTGTGCCTACTAAAAATGAATCCGATTTCTCTTTTGGTTTTTTTGTTATGAAATTTTAAAGTGCCACTATCATTTTTTTGATTACACTTACCCCACTTCACCCTATGCGAAACATGTAATAGCAATTTAATTATCATAAAATTAGCTGAAATAAGTAATATGGAGTCATTTTTTTTATTATTGATGTGCCAAAGATTCTGACATGATCTCCCAAGCCGATCGTAGATGAAAAACTATTACCAGAATCCATCTATATGGATAAGATGATTAAGAGGAAGAAGAAATGCAGAAGTGTAAAAAAGAAGTACAATAAAATAAAATAGAGAACAATAAAATAAAAATGACAAAGACCAAGATAATGGGATTGGCATAACATCGAAGATTCCGTTAGTCAAGAGCCAAAAAAAAATTCTCATCAATAAACTTTTCAACTTAATTAAAAAAAAAATCAGATGCTCTTCTGTATTAAATATTTTGAACACAATGGTTTTTCGTTAAATATGTAAAGCAAATTTTGGAAAATATAGCAAACAAAAAGCTTTTTCAATGACAAATAAGTCTACCACTTAAAAGAAACCTTAATCAGTTTACTACTTGGAGGGAACTTTAAAGGAAGTCTTTAAAGAATTTAAAGAAAACGAAGAAAAAGAATTAGCAAAACAAGATGAACAACGACAGAACAATTATGTTGGGTACGCACAATGACTGCCTTAAACAAGAAACTTTTCACAATAATAAAATAGTAACATTATAATTAAATAATAACAAATTTGAAAATACAATGGGAAATCAAAAATAATGAGAAAGGGAAATCGAAATTAAAAAGTTCTTAAGCAAATGCGAGAGGAAGATGCAGAAAAATAAAAAGAAGAAGAATCGGAAAAAATAAAGAAGTAAAGATAAACCCTTACAAGGCAATATTGTTGGGATTAAAAAATGTAACATCTACTAGAAAAATAATAAAAGAAAGGTGTAAAAAAATAAGAAGAACAAAAATATAAAGCTAAACAACAACAAGTCAATTAACGAAATTACACGGAGACATTGCTGTTAGTTGCAATTTTTATTTTTTTATGATTCCCTAAATGTATTATGTATTTTGAAGGCTTTGTTTATAAGGTTTTTGATTAAGTTCGTGATTTAAAATGTTTAGAAAGTCTGTTAAAAAAGGTTTTGCAATGACGAACAAGTCTATTATTTAAATGGCAACTTTAAATTAAGAAGGTCAAGAGTACTAAAATAAAGAAGACAAATGTTTTTTATTGATCAACACGTCAAGCACGCAACCTTTATAAAAGATAAAAGGAAAGTTATGAAAGATGCTAAAAAATATAAAAATAATAAATGAAAATTCGGAAACATGCTTGAATGCACTATAAGAAATCAAAAATAATCATAAAGGGAGACCAAAAATAAAAAGTTGGCAAACAAAACAAGCAAAAAGAAGATAATAATCATAAAATTACAATAGTTAGGGAAAAGCAACATTTTCTAATATTCATCATTTAGTCTTATTAGAATTTATAGCATTTGTGCATATGTATTTTATTTCCTTTTATTATTAGAAATTTTGTCGGGTTTTTTAGTTTATATTTTTTAGTTTTACTTTTTTTTAAATATTTTTTTATCAACAATCCTTAATAAAAACATAAAAATTATTCAAAAATTAAAATAAAACCAAGAAGATAAAATCTCTAATGTTTGCTTTTAATTTTAATTAATTGCCTCTTTTTTAATTTGATGCCATTTGATTAATTTTTTTTTAATTGAATGCCGATTTAAGGGGTATAAGTTTATGAACCCTTAATTTTAATTTAGAAGAAAATTGGTTATAAAACGTTGATTCTAGCAATTATAAATGACAATTTGTTAAAACAATTTTCTCTATATTTGGTAAGACCCAACTTTTCCTTATATTATATACAGACGTACCTCTAGAATAGTGTTTTCACAGCTAATCCAATAAATAACTTAAGGAAGCTCCCAACTATTCGACGAAAGACAAAAGAATCGTCAAATAACCGAAGAACAAATAACGGACTCAACAAACAATAAAGTCTTTTTGCGATGTACAAACGTGTTAGAAAATGCGGTGTTCACTAGCCAAAATTTTTCTGAACACAACTCGGTGGGCACATTCGGCGTCTGTTAAGCGTCAAGACGCCTTTTTACGTCACGCCAATTCCAAAATTAGAGTCTTTATACCGACGGTAATTCTCGGTAGAAAGTCTCTCTTTTTCTCTCTCGTTTAAAATAGAACCAACGTGATTTTAGTTTTTTTTTTTTTTTTTTTGAAAAAAGTTCATGTTGGGTGGGAGGTTTAGGTCTTTGTTAGGAAATATTCATTGTTTATATGTTTTATTGTGTCAGATTATACCGGAAAAAAGATTTTCTTTTTTGGAAATTTATGAATACTGAACAAATTGATGAAGCATTTAGCTTGGACTGAAAGAGTCTAAATGTTGAAGAATTTTTGGAAAAAATTTTGCAAAAAATCTTTGGGGAAGTTTTATGGTACTTTTCTTGCGACCTCTTTTTATTGATATATTTAGGCTGTACTGCTAACACACTTAAAACAATAATGGTTCCTTAAATAGAATTTTCGTGCACGTCACTCATTTATTTAGATCATAGACCTGCTGAACGCAAAAAGGAGATCGAGAAGTTTTGAAAATTGACCGAATTTTCGATAGGAACATCCTAGAAATACGATTTATTGAAATGTCGGACATTTAATAAAATTAATATTTTTTATCAAGAGAAAAGGTTCTGACTGCAGTAGTGTCTATTTGCCGTGAGAAGAAATTCAGATAATCCCATATAAATTCCAAAATTTCTAAAAACCTGCAATTTAGGTGTTTCATATTTTTTTAGAAATTCCAGGAATAAATCTATAATGTTTCTGTAAGAATACCTTTAAATAATTATGAATGACTGAAGAAGCAATTAAAAAAGTCCAAAATTTAAAAAAATATACAGGGTGTCCAAGATAAGAATCCTAAGCATGGGAATCTCGGTACCTGTTGGAGATACAGCTTCGGTTAAATTAGGAAAAAGTTGTGCACTTTGAAGCGTATTTACATGCCGTTGAGAAACTTCAAAAGTTTCCATGGTCTGCTGAGATATTTGGGAAAAAAGGAAATTTGCTAATATCGATTTTATTTTTTCCTGGCTTTATTTTAAAAGATATCAAAAAACTATTGACACTTTTAAAGTAGTACGTGATGGCGCTTTTAAATTTTATATCCGACGTTTCGTTTCCGAGAAACCACCATCAACTTTATTTATTTATATGGCGCGAAAAGAAAGTACACTCTGTATCTGATTCCATTTTTTATTACAAATTCAACCATGTATCACATGTCACATTTTGTTTGTTAGTTAAAAGGAAAAAAACAATTTTTCTTTTTTTTTAAACATATTATTAAGTAGGCTTTGGAAACAAATGCTTTGACACTTTGACGTAAATGCCTTTTACCCTGTCACATATTTTTTATTAAATATTAATTGCCCTTGTTGTTACCGTGATTGTCGAGGTGTTGTTTGTTGAGTAATTATTGTTATTATTATTCACTGTTGTCGTTATTATTGCTAAAATTGTGTTATTATCTTCAAATATGCCTGGTGGTCATTATAGTCATGAAGAGAAGTTTGACATGCTGTCGTGCTACATTTTGTGCTACAAAAATACTGTAAATACAGCAGCAATGTATCTTAATAAATTTCTAGATAGAAAGCAACCATGTAAATCCATTTTCTTAGAGTTGGCTCCAAATTTAAAAGAATATGGTTCGTTTAAAAAGCCTGTTTTATCTCGAAAAAGGAACCTCTTGAAGAAACTCAAAATAATGTTTTACAAGCAGTTATTGAAAACCCCGAGATATCAACCAGGCAAATTAAAAAAAATGTAGGAGTGGCCAAATCTACAGCTCAGTTTATTTTACGTAAAAACAGATATCACCCCTACAAACTTAGAATTTGCCAAGGACTTAAACCTGGGGATTTCGAACGACGTCGGCATTTTTGTGAGTGGTATACACGTGCCTGTGAAAAGGATTTTAATTTTCCATCAAAAATCATATGGTCCGACGAAAGTATGGTCACTAATAATGGTATCTTTAACTGCCGCAATAGTCATTACTGGGTCCAACAAAATCCGCGTTAAAGAAAATATCTAGACATCAACAACGTTTTGGGTTTAATATGTGGTGTGGAATTTTAGGAACCAAAATACTAAGTCCATTTATTTACCATTATTCATTAACAGCAGAACGATATCTTAATTTATTGCAAAATGATTTAGAAGACTGCTTAGATGATTTACCTCTGGCACAAGTCAATAGCTGTTAGTTTCAACAAGACGGGGCTCCTGCACATAATTCTGGGCAAGTTCGACAGTACCTTTCGCAGCGTTTTCCTGAAAAGTGGATTGGAACCTCCAGTGAAGTGTCTTGGCCAGCGCGATCCCCGGACTTAACCCCTTTGGACTTCTTCCTTTGGGGATTTATTAAAAACCGAGTCTATCAACATTCTTTTGGAACTGAGCAGGAGTTACGAGAATGTGTGACGGCCGCTTTTCAAAGTATTACTCCAGAGATATTGCGTGATGTTTTAACTGCTACTGTAAAAAGATCATCCTTATGTCTAGAAAATAACGGAAACCTGTTTGAACACCTGTTTTCAATTAAATTTATAAAAAGCGTTAATTTATTTGCTTTTTTCGTTATTTTTAAAATGTATTCATTATTTGTTGCATATCATTAGAAAAATCATAAAACATTTGTTTCTAAATAGATATTAAGAAAAAAGTGACAGACTCGGTAACAGGTACTTACATACGTCAAAGCATTTGTTTCTAAAGCTTACTTAAAAAATATGCTAAAAAAATAGAAAATTTGCATTTTTCCTTTCAACTAACAAAAAAAATGTGACATGTGATACATCATTTAATTTGTAATAAAAAATGGAATCAGATACAGGGTGTACTTTCTTTTCGCGCCATATAAAAAAATAAAGTTGATGATGGTTTCTCGAAAACGAAACGTCGGATATAAAATTTAAAAGCGCCATCACGTACTACATCAAAAGTGTCAATGAGAAAGTGTCAATAGTTTTTTGATATCTTTTAAAATAAAGCCAGGAAAAAATAAAATCGATATTGGCAAATTTCCGTTTTTTCCAAATATCTCAGCAGGCCATGGAAATTTTTGAAGTTTCTCAACGGCATGTAAATACGCTTCAAAGTGCACAACTTTTTCCTAATTTAACCGAAGCTGTATCTCCAACAGGTACCGAGATCCCCATGCTTAGGATCCTTATCTTGGACCCCCTGTATACGTAGGTACTTAAATCAAATTGTGACTATAAGATGTGCTTACATTTTTCTAAAGCATCTGATAGTATTGATATTTCTTCAAATCTATTCAAAGACTATGACCTTACAACCTTAAAAAGGATTGTATTTATGAAGAAATTTGTAATGACGTTTTGGTAAGCATTTCAACGACATTAAAATAAGACTAGAATAAATAAAATTGTAACATGTATTATTGATATACAGGGTGTTTTTTATATATTGCGACAAAATACAGGAACGTGTTCTTTGGACAAAAATTCGCAAAAAAGTTCCTATAAACATAGGTCCTAAACCTTTTAGATTTTGAGCTACAGGGTGGTAAGGTTTTAACAAAAAAATTATTTTTTTTTCGATAACGTAAATACCCCTGTAGATATTTGTCCAAAGATTGGTATGCAGGGTCTGTGTATCCAGAGCCATTTACCAACAAACTTTTAACATTTTTATGTTCTCCAGTGGCGTGTGTGCGGGTTTTCCGCTGAATACATTTATAGAGAAACATGGTACGCCACTGGTTTTGCTTGTATTAAAAAATATTTTTAAATTCCCCGTTTTATTTGCAACATTTTTGATCCCTTGGACTTTGTCTATTAGATGCACGGTTTTCGCACAAGAAATTAAAAAACATTTTTCTACTTTGACTGATCGCTAAAATTAATTTTTTCTATGATCGTTATAAAAAGAAGTTTTTTTTTTTAATTTTATTTAAAATTTCATTGTAGTTCATAATATGCCATTTTATTTAACATATTAAAAATATGTTAATTAATAGATAATCACATTCTTGTTTAAGAGTTTAATCTTTTTACCACATTCTTCCTCTGCCCATGATAAAGTTAATATTTTTAAGATTTTGTTATATTTTAAATTTTAAATCATAGTCACTGTGAGTCCGCCAGTTGACAAGATTAATTTGTTAAAAAAATTCAAATTCAAATTCAAATTCAAAATTGTTTATTTTGCCAAAAGTAAAAAAATACAAGTATCATTTAGTTACACATAATATATACAGTTGACAAAAAAGGACCAATTCACGATTACAAAACCGGTAACAGCGACCGCTGAGCGGACGCCTGCGAAAGGACCCTTAACCTAATACATAGCTACTATAATAAATACAAAAAAAAATAAAATAAAAATAGTACATATAAAGTATGCAAAGAAAAATAAATAAAAAACTACTTAATAAAATAATTCCCAAAAAAAAAAATTAAAGAAAACAAAAAACAAAAAGACAAATTAAAAATAAGTGTTCTGAAGAGAATGGGTAACAATTACACAAATAATGAAATGTGCGATATGCACTTCATTTATGGACTGGCTAACGGAAATGCACGAGAAGCCTTGCGTATTTAATTTATGCTGAACGTTACCCGAATCGTGTTATTCCTCATCACTCCATGTTTACGATTTTACACCAACGTCTAAGTGAAACCGGCAGCTTTAAAAAACTTACCGCTGAAATCGAACATCCCCGAACAGTTACTCCTCAAATTGAAGAACAGGTGCTCAATGAATTCGAGAAAGATCCCACCACAAGCACTAGGAAAATTGCTCAGACGGTACACATTAGTAACTTTACAGTTTGGAATATTCTTAAAAGAAACCTTTTATACCCATATCATATTCAGCGGGTGCAGGCACTTTTGCCAGGCGATTTTCCGAAAAGAACGGCTTTGTGTTGGCGTTGGATGCAAGAACGCATAAGCACAGATTTAACTAGCTACGCTCGTTAAATCTGTGGCATAAGGCAAGATGCACCTTTTATAAGAAAAATACTTTTCACCGAGGAGGCTAATTTCTCCAGGGACGCAATAATTATGAACTTCCACAATAACCACATATTATTATAGCATTATGAGAACCCACATGCTGTGGCAGAAAACCGTCATCAGTACCAGTTTTCACTTAATGTATGGGTCGGCATTATTGAAAACTTTCTCATCGGTCCGTTTTTTTTACCAGCAAGGTTGACTGGACAAGTGTATCAAGAATTTCTTAAAAATGAATTACCAGCGATGCTAGAAGATGTCCCCATTCAGCTGAGGCAGCAAATGTTTTTTTACATGACGGTGCTTCAGTCCATTTTAGTTTAGTGGCTCGGATATTACGTATCCAAATCGTTGGATAGGTCGGGGAAGTATTCACCCTTGGCCCCCACGGTCTCCCGACTTAAATCCGCTGGATTTTTTTTTGTGAGGCCACCTTAAATCACTGGTTTATAGAAATCCAATTAATAATGTGGAGGAATTGCGTAATCGCATTATAACGTCTTGTGACATAATTCGGCAGACTTCAGAATTTTTTGAATGTGTCCGCCAATCAATGCGACGTCGATTAGATGCTTGTATTGATGTTGGAGGAGCACACTTTGAACAACTTTTGTAAAAATAATAATATTACTTAAATAAATAATAAAAAATGAAATATTTTTTTGTCACTTAAAAACTTGTATTTTAAATTAAAGATTGTAGAAGCAAAAGTTTTAAATCCTCGGTTACATTTTTTTAAATTGGGGTGGCTTTTGTACTAAATTAATTAATAAAAATTTTATTATTTATTATTAAAATTGCAATAAACTAAAAAAAAAACGAATAATTACTAGAATAAAAAAAGTCTAATCAAATCTGAGCAACATGTCCATGGTTTTTAATTTTTTGTGCGAAAACCGTGCATCTAACGGACAAGGGATCAAAAATGTTGCAAATAAAACGGGGAATTTAAAAATATTTTTTAATACAAGAAAAACCAGTGATGTACCATTTTTCTTTATTAAAGTATTCAGCGGAAAACCCGCACACAAGCCACTGGAGAACATAAAAATGTTAAAAGTATGTTGGTAAATGGCTCTGGATACACAGACCCTGCATACCAATCTTTGGACAAATATCTGCAGGGGTATTTAAGTTATCGAAAAAAAATCATTTTTTTGTTAAAACTTTACCACCCTGTAGCTCAAAATCTAAAAGGTTTAGGACCTATGTTTATAGAAACTTTTTTGCGAATTTTTGTCCAAAGAACACGTTTCTGAATTTTGTCGCAATATATAAAAAACACCCTGTATTGAGCTTTTTTTTAAAGAATTTAATAGTATCAACATCTTTTTTCAATTCATGAAAAAATATCCAATAACTCAAAAGCGGTAGTATTTACAAAGATATTTGTTATAACCTATATCATCAAGAAACTCTATTTTCTAAATCCACTATGGAAAACTAGGGAATAACTTGAAAACGGTTGTATTTTACAAAGAAATATATAATGACGATTTTGGTAGATATTTTATTGGCTTTTATATAAAACTAAAATAAATAAAATTCCTACATAATATAATATATTTACTTTTTTTCAAGCATTTGAAATTTGTAATGATTTTTAGGATCAATAAACTCATCAGATTTCATATGAAATTAAAATTAATCAAATATTAACTTTTTTTAAGAGCATCTGACAATACCACGATGTTTTAAATCTAATTTAATTTAAGTTTAGAAGTTTCTAGTTCCTTTAACAGTTTCAAAATTTATTGAAATTTGATTTTCACGTGTCTGTTTTTGATAAGAAAGCTAGAAAAACAGTACAATTTCTATTAAAAGCTGCATTGTAGATATTTTGGAAAATTAAAGAAAAAATCTTGGCAATGAAGCTGGTTTGAATTGATTGAAGTTGGTTGAATTACTTATTTTATTTCAATTAACATAAGGACCTAATAAAAAATTAAGAGAGTATTCATTTACAATGAGACCATCGAGAAAAAAAATAGAAAATATAATTTTGGAAAGCTTATTGAAAACTCCTATGAACAAAGGCTTCAATTTAAAAGTCTTTTTCACAAAATCTTTTTTTCAACTTTTTTTACAGCCATAGGTCAAAGAAGGTTCCTAAAAAATTTTTTCAAAAATTAATTTTTTGTAGAGAATACTGAGAAAATTGTAGAAAAACGTTTGTTCTATTAATCAGTTTTTCAGTTAAAGGAAATACTTATTAAAATTTGTTGTGTATTTTGAGAAACTTAAGACATTTTGCGTTAAAAATCAATCAATATAGACTTCGATATTGATATTAAAAAAGAACTCGTTCAATTAGAATTATTATGGCCACTTACCGTCATTGTAGTAGTTATTTTCGTTGATCTTCTAACAGTACTAACAGGAGATGATATAATCCTAGACGTCGTTGATGTTGACTTTGCACACGCTTCCATTCCAGATAACATCACTTGAGATCCTTAAACAACCATTAAAAACATTCCTCATATACCTATTATCAAATTATCAATAATTCTACCTATAAACTTATTTAACAACCCTCTGGCAGCAATATCCTCTTCAGTGTCCCCTTCCTCATATTCTTCATTTTTCATTCTTGTGATCACATCTTGGGCGTCAGTAATCCTACTTTTATTTGACAAGAACGTTTCACCGCTTGACTTGATAGTTCTCACAGTTACTGTACTACTATCGGCTTCTCTGTCATCAGCTAATAATAAGAATAGAATGGAAAAATTTCAGTTTTGAGCAAATGAAGTATAAACTCATGTACCTGGAGAAGATTCTCGGCTTGGCTCACCTTCGCCGTTCGTACTCTTGAAGCTGGAACTGCGCAAGATCAAACCTGCCTTTGGATAGGTTGTTTGCCGTTCATTCTTCAAACTTTCAACTAGGAAACAAATTTTTTTTGAAGATTTTAAGATATTGCTGGATATACCTTGTTATATTTAGTTGCTAGTAACGTTGCTAAATCGGATTCTCGATCGTTTAGATCACAGGAGAGGCTTTATTATTGAATTAGAATATAATTTTATTAGTAAGAAAGGTTTTCTATTTTTTTCTGATAGTACAAAGCCGATTTTCGTGGAATTGGTAAGACCCGTGGTTACTCTGATAGTCAGGCGGCTCTAAAAGCGCTAGATTCCCCTACCTGCAGTATAGAGTAATATAGAGTAATATGGTATAGAGAAATATGGAGCTGCAAAAACGAGCTCATACTACTTGGAGAAAGGATCAAAATTACCCTAACATAGATTCTGGAACATGCTGGCCTTACAGGAAATGAACCGGCTGACAAGCTAGCCAAAAATGGAGCAGAATCCACCTGATAGGTCCATAACCTGCATTAGGCATTGCCTACAATACGGCAAAACATACAACCACAACTCTGGTGCATAACAAAGCAAAGTGCTACTGAGAGGGCTTTCATACCGGACCTTAGAACAGTGAAAGGCTAGAATTAGCATTGTCGTAGAACTATCGGCAGTTTCTTTGCTTGCAACATCTCTGATGCAATGATTTCAAATGCTTATGTAGAAATGGCAAAAACAAAACACTTTATAATATCCTACAAGTTTGTCACTTATTTTAACAGGAACAAAACAATACTCTTAATTCCTCTTTAATGATATCAAGCATGCTTTTAAATTAAATATGATATGGTACTCTATAAATAAGTCAATAATCAAAGTTAATAGAATGTAGATAACGTATATTAGAGAAAAACGCAATAACATCGCAACGCCGCTCGATTGGATTGTTGATTCCACCGACACAAGTAATCCAGTGGCGAAGCGTGAACTTTTTTTTCGGATAGACAAACAATAAAAATCGTTAATTAGCAAAAAATGTATATTTAATATTATTCATTTTAATGAAATAGAGAATGAAAGCGTATGAAATATTAACTCAAAGAGAAAAATTATGTAGTAATATAAAAAAGTAAAAATAATTACTACTAGCATAAAAAGATAGATAAATAAAAATAAATACTGCTTACAAAAAAACACAACATAGGTATAACTATAACTTATAAATCCATAATAACCATTATTTTAAAATTAATTAAAGACAAATAAAAACACAACTTAAATACAATTGCCAATATCGAACAGTCGTTCATAAATAACCACTAAAAAAACCTGTAAGATGTATTGCGGTCGACCAGATCAAGCGTGTCCATAAACAATAACCCTCAACAGCATAATAAAATAGCTGGTCGACTTCGATAGACAAAAGATCGAATGTCTTTCCCGCGAGTAAATTTTGCATAGGACGTAATAGGCAGAATGCTGATGCGGCGGGACCTCTGCCACCTGCTTGATGCGTATATGGTTCGATTAATTGCTCTAAATTTCGGAAGACAAATATCAATATGTCTTTCTGAGGCTCGCATACAATAATTGGGTGTCAGCCCTGCATTTTTATTTTAATTGGTGCGTCAGGCGGGGCGCGCCTTAGATATTATAGATAGATAGATATTATAGCCGTTTAGATACTATATAATAATAGTAAGGAGCGACTACGTTCTGTGTTCGTCAAAAATTATTTTCATGATAAATATTTATTATTAATAAATTATGCTTTAAAATATAAACAATAATACCGTTTATGAACTTTTTATGCGCTTTTTTAACATTTTCCACTAAGGAGTAAAGGTACTTATCTAATAAAAAGCATTTTTATGGAAATTAAATATTTTATAATTATTATAGATTTTTTAATAATTTTTTATTATTCTACGTTTATGATGACGGTTGTGCTTTGATATGATTGATGTTGAATTGAAACAAAGTTGTTGTTTACTAACTACTAAAATTTACTAAACCTTTCAATGTTGTAAGTACCGGACGCAACAAGAAAGGTAATAGATACCATAAGGGAACCTTACAGAAGTATTTAAAAGCCCTAATGGGAATGTATATCGGCCACATGAATAGGATTGGTTTGGGAGAAACCCCCGAATGCAGACTATGCATGGAGGAATACGAGGCGGAAAAGATTAATAATACTTTTCTCAATTAAATTATCGAACGCTTAAAGAGAGCGGACTTGATTGGGGAAGTAGAAAAACAGAAAGAAATAGATCTAGGGTCGCACTTCGCAGTGGAGGGACACAAGGTGCCCTACTCACAACAAACCTAACGTACTCTTTTTTTGGCAAGTTTGACAGCTAAGTGAGAGGTATTATTCTGCCACTACTTGAAAATGATGAATGATGTAAACAAACAGTTGCTGAAATGAATTGGTTATTAGCAATTAAAGAGTTGATATTTTTTTTCTTCTGTCTGTTTGATTAACAAATGAAGACGAATTTTTTGATCCTCCATCCCTTGATCCTTCATCCCACTTTTTTCAAACCGTTGTATTTTTCTTGAATCCAAAATAAATGATGAACAATGTCAGGTAAATTTGCAAGGCTATAAACATCTTATTGCCCGAATTAACTTTAAATTTCCTTTCCTTTAATTTAACTTTTCTTTATTAGGTAATTAGTAACGTACCTCTAATAAAACTTTCCTGTGAAATAACTGAAAACAATATAATATACTTAACTACCACTTTTTCCCCTCTTTAAAATTTAAAGCTAATTGAGATTTCATCTTGTAAATCAATAAACGGCGGACAATCTAAACATAGCCTCCTTCTGGACTATATTAGAAAGATTAATCCAAGTCTAAAGGGAGTCTGAGCAATAATTGGTAAATACAAAACGCCAAACAGCTGATCTAAGACGTGACGTTTTCCCTTACTTTGGTCAAAACCCAAATCGCAGAAACGCATTGGAAAATACCAACTAAGAATCATTCCGCTGAAAATTGGCTTTTCAAATAGCAGAAATTTCATGATTTATTGTAGTAGTAAAGAAAGAGTACATGAGAAGATCGGATTCCCAAATCATATGCAGAAGGATAAAACATATCAACGATCAGTAAGATAGACAGTAACCAGTATTTGTGGAATAACCGTATGATACGGGATATCAGGCAATTAGGAGATAAAAGATTTTTGGAAAAAAATTACTTTGCAAAAAACAATATTTTCTTAAGGTTGAAAAGCATACAAGATTACTTGATGTCTGAAAGTGTGCACAAATCTTGAAAGACCCAGGACACGAAAAAATTTACAGGAAAATAGCTTCAATGGCATAAATATTTTTCTGGAAAGCCTGGAACAAAATAAAAAATTTCTTTAAAAATATAAAACAAAAAACACTTTTTTTAAAAGGAATTTGAAATGCAGACACAAAAATTATTTTAAGAAAATCCTAGAAAATGTTAACGAAAAATGTAGAGTTTTTGTAAAATATAAAAATTTTCAACGAATGCTTAAAATTAAGCGAAATATTATTTAAAACTGAAAAAAATTTTGTCAATGCACGAAAGAAAAATAATCTTAGAACATCGAAAGGCTAGAATCCGCATTTCCAAGGAACTATGGGCAGTTTGTTTGCTTGCAACATCTCTGATGCAATGAGGCCAAGTACTTGTGAAGAAATTGCAAAAAATCACACTATAATATAAAAAAAAATTAAACTTATTTTGATAAACATAAAGCAATACTACTGTTCCCCTTTAATAATATATGAAGCATTTTTTTAATAAAATATGATAAATATTCTAAAAAGAAGTCAATGTTGAAAGGTAATTGAATGTAGACAACGTATGTTAGAAAAAAGGGCAACAACATCGGCCCCCCGCATTGATACCAGTTTGGAAAAGAACAAAAAGCATTAAAACTGCAGGGCAAAGTGGTTCAGTTTGCTGATGATACCACCATTTTATGGAATCATAGAGATTCTGATAATGTTAGAGCCCAGGTTTTTAAGGATCTTAAGATTTTATCGGAGTGGTGTGCTGCAAACAGGCTTGTATTTAATGTGGGCAAAACCTTTATTATGGGATTTAAGTGTGACGTTCAGGGCCTTATGTTTAGTGAAAACTCCCCCTTGCAAAACAAAGAAAGCTGTAAGTTCCTTGGTATTACCATTGATGGTCGCCTTCGCTTCGAAGATCATATCCTAAATCTTGCATCAAAATTATCCTCTGGATGCTTTGAAGTAAGAATGGCGGGGCATGAGCTGGGAGGGGTAGTTGCACGTTCAGTGTACTTTTCTCTTATTGAGTCCCACCTTCGTTATGGCTTGCTTTTTTGGGGTTTAAGCAACAAGGGATTATTAAACATAATTTTTGTGATTCAAAAAAAGGCAGTTAGATACCTATGTTCCGCTGGGTTAAGAGATTCTTGTAAACCTCTCTTTATATCTCAAAAAACCCTAACTCTTTTTTCTCTTTTTATCTTAGAAACAGCTACTCTTATTCATAAATGTCCTAAACCTCTCTCTAACACTGGTCATATGACTCGCCAAGTTAACGATTTTCCCTTACCAATCCCTACATCCTCCCTCACCAAGAACTCACTTATATACCTTAGCAAAAAAATGTACAACCATGTTCCTCTATGTATCAGACAAATTTTAGAAGTTAAGAGATTCAAAAAGGAATTAAAATCACTTTTATTATCCAGGGCATATTATAGCCTTGACGATTTTTTTAATGATACGTTTTAACCTGTGACATCATTTTAGTGTTTTAGTTTTGTTTCCTGTTAAATAATTTAATTTTCTTCTTCTAAATTCTGTGTTATTGACAGCTTTACTTATTTTTTAATGAAATTTATCAAAAAGATGCTTTTTTTTTCTCAATCTGTTTTGTTATGATTAATTTTGGTAATGTGTGTAAATTTTATGGTAAAGTGTTTTAGATGTTATGTTTGTTTGAAATTTGAAATTTAAAGTGAATTTGGAATTTTTTAGTTTTTAGGATGCTTGTACACAAGATTTTGTTGTCTTACGTAATATAGCACATTTTCTTTCTTTCTTTCTTTCTTTCTGAAAAGATGCAAGACTTGTCAAGGACATGTGAAAATTTAGTAATAGTCGGTGACTTTAATTTTCCTAGTTTAAAATGGCCGCTTACGTTATTTCCTGAACCACACAATTTTGAAACCTATTTTAGTTACTTAATATTAAATAGTAATCTGTCCGAACTCATCACTGAATCAACCAGATACAGACAAAACCAGGAACCATCGACCCTCGACTTATTACTAACAAACGAAGAATTTCTTGTTTGCAATATTAAAATCGAGGACCCTATTGGAAAATCAGATCATAATATAATCAATGCAGAACTTCAATTTTCTACAAAATCCTACAATGGAAAACAGAGCACTAGTCAAAATAAATACTTGGTGACAAATTTTGAACATGTCTGTAATGATCTAGGAAAGTTGGACTGGGACGAAATGTTTATATCCTGTGAGTCCTCATCTGAAATGTGGTCAATTTTTTATAATATTCTTTGCGACTCTATTACTTTAAATTCTCAAGAAAAACCAATGCGACAGAAAGCAAAGAAACCTTGGGTAAATAAAGATCTTTTTAACATGGTTAAGAAAGAAGATTAAATAAATTAATCTTAAATCATGGAAAATGTAAAAAATTATTTCCGTCCCTGGAAAACATAAAACATAAGTGAAATGCTTATTAAGACTCACCTGCACTATCAATAAATTTCTTAGAAATTTCTTTTACTGACCCCCTTCGGCTAATTTTTGTAGTTTTGCTTGTAGATTTTTCGGTACTATCGCATATTTCCTGCAATAAAAACAATGCATAAATACTTCGAATAAAATACAGCGCATGCGCAATTACTTTTTTATTATTAGTTAAAGTTTTCAAGGAGGGCGTATCCTTGTAACCAAATTTCTGCGTTGTAGTGACACTTGTCACATTTCCATCCATAGATACAGGCCCGTCTTGCCTTAAATCGTTCGGATCGCTCGAATATTTCGTAACACTTATTTGTCCAACCGGCTCTTGGTCATTTTCGGAATAATATTCGCTTCGAATCACCGTCCCTTGAACTAAAATACAAAAATTGCAGTAACTTCATTAGCAAGAAAAATATAATAGTTACCTTTAATATTCTCGTTCTTATTCTGAGCTCTCAAAGCTTTTAATCCAAATAAAGGAGTACCATGTTCATCAGTAGGGCCCACTCCATAACTAGAGGTTATTATGTCAGTGCCCTTAACTTCTTTTGCTGGACTTGTTCTTGTAGTTTTTTTTGTACTGGTGTTGGTGCTAGTTTGACTTTTTTTTGCACTAGAAGCCACTGTTTGTTTGGTATTTCTTAGGTTTCTCTGCTTAACCCATTCGGGTTGATTATCTTCTATTATCTTTTTCGTTGGTGGAGTTACTTTCTTTAATGTGGTAAAAGATTTTTCTGTAGTTTTTGTGGTTGTCGTCCTAGTTCCTTCTGGAACAGTTTCGGTAGTCTGAATAGTAGTGACTTTACCACCAGGTATGATTTCTATCGATTCAGATACTCTTTTTCCAGGAACAGTTCTCTGTGGACTTGTGGTGTTACGCTCAGGACTCTTAGCTTTAGTTACAAGAGATGAAGATTCAGTCGATGATCTTCGCTCGTTATAAGAATATGATGATTGGTACTCTGAACTTTGTTCCACACTGCTCCTTCTCTCGGTAATATCAGTTTGATTAAAGCAGCTACCATCTACTACAGTTTTCCTATCAGGGCTTTTGGATGGTTTGATTGTCTTGAACGGACTAGAACCTCTACGTTTTTGCTCTATCTTAATCTCAACATCTTCTAGTTTATCTTCCGGACTACGAGTAAAACTGCTCGATTGAGTTTCAGTTATTTTGGTTGTCTTGATCGTCTTTGATGGGCTGGATCCTCTGCGGGTAATAGCTTCCTGAGGAATTGTTTTTCTGCTGGTAATATAGCTTTCCAATTTGCCTTCTGATGTCAGTTTCTTAACTAGTCTGATTTGGGTTCGAATCTTACGGCGTAAGTCATATCCGACAACTTTCTCCAACTGAAAATATTTACCAAAAGTTAGAGCTTAAGTTGTTTAATTTTTAACTACTTATATTGAATTGTAATGAATATGAGACTGGAAAAGCAGATAACAAAGTTATTCTAATTATAGGGTGTCGTCTGATTAAGAATTTGTTACGAACAATGAAGAGATCTTTCATTAACCCTAAATTTTCGCAGCAGTATTGCATACGAGTACTTCATAAATGAAGCATGATACCGTAAGAGGTTGAAAGAGCAAATCTTGGAAATCCAATAGAGGAAGATACTTGAGTACTGTTGGAAGCAGGAAAGCAATCTTTTCCCAAAATCTCAGTCCCCAGAGCACTGAACTCTAACTAAAGCAGTATTAATTCATACTGAAATGAGGGAAATGAGTAAGTCTGCATGATTGGTTTCAAGAATCATACTTCATTACATACTGAGAAAATTCTAAAGACCAAGGTCAAATATGAAAAGGACCTTATGGACCCGTTAGTTGTTCATGCTTACCAATTCTTCTAAAATTTTCAATTCAAAAATATCATCAATTTCCTCTTCAGTTACTCGTTTTTCCGTGGTTATGCTGCTCTTCCTTCGCTCAGTGGATATTGCGGAAGTTTCTATGTTGCTTGCTGTCCGCCCTGAGTCAGTCCTCTTTAAGGTCACACCAAACTTCGTTTGCCTAATATCAACCTCGTCGGGATGAATTGGTTGTTGGACTGGCTGAGGCTTCGCTAATGATCAATTAAAGAAAAACTTAAGCGAATTCAATATCTAGTAATTTAACTTACCTTTGGGGATATTATCCCTATGAGGACTATTTGGCCTCAAGCTCCTATCCAGAGGTTTCATGTAATGAGGTAGATCTCCTTCTGGAGTAGTATCACGACTTCTCATTTTTCTGATTGATTCTTGATCGGTTGGAGTTAAAATTTCTGGTATTTTTTCAGGTGAACTTGGCCTGAATGGTTTTATTTCATGGTATTTATCAGGTGATGGTTGCCTTTCTGGAGATTTTCTGGGTGACTGTGATTTCCGGACTAGTCTTTCCGGTGATTGTCTTCCTACTAGTTGTTTCTCGACCACTGAAAATGAATTTTAATGTATGCTAAACGGTGTACTTATTTAATTGTATTTCTCACCTATAGTGTCTCCAGCAATTGATTTTTTGGATTCCGTAAACCGCTTGACTTCCTGACGATCTTCTACCACTTTACTACTTTTGTTTGCACTAAATACTGATGGTCTGCTAAGTACATCTTTTTGCCATGGTGTATCGTTATCTTGACTAATATTTTCAAAAAGGGCTTTCGCTTTTTTAATACTCTCATTGCCTCTTAATCTTGTAATGTTGCTTATTTTAAAATCTTCTTTTGATGGCCTTCGAGGTGTTTTAAGGTCATTGGTTGGTTCTGCAAAAGATTTTAAAACAGGTGATGGTGATCTACGTGTTGGCGAGAGTGATTGAGATTTACGAGTTCGTATTTCTTCGGTTCTTTCAGTATCGATAAATCCTGCAGTTTGATCCTTAGTTGGAGATCGTCTTTCTGGAGAGCGAGGTTTTGGTATCGGCACAGCCTCATTTTCTTTACTAGGAGATTGCCTTTCAGGAGATTTTGACTTTGCCTTTGTAGGTATTGGGTCTATTTTTGAAAGACTAACCGGTTTAGTAGTTGCGGTAGATGTGAGTTTTTCCGCAGTTGAAATAAATTTGCTAACTTTATCTGATACACTTAATAAGCATTCGTCTTCTTTAAGGGTATCATCTACATTAGCTACATCTGGGCGTGGAACCTTTGGTACATGTCCTGGCAGAGTGGTTTCAGTGGTAGTTATTACATTTTTTTTTCGAATATTTATATTATCATTAGGAATCTTAGGTTTTGATTTGGGTGCTTCAGAAGTGAGTTGTTCAGCTGTAGTAAGGAACTTGCTAACTTTATCAGACACGCTTAACAAACATTCATCTTCTTTTAAGTCCTCTGTTACTTCCAAAGTAGGTCTCTCTACCTTTCCAGGCTTTGGCTTAAGGGGTTCCTTTGTCAATTTTTCAGCAGTATTCAAAAATTTATTAATTTTCTTGTCGATACTCAGTAAACTTTCATCAGTTTCCTCAACTTTATGCACATTGGTTTCATCAATTCTAGTTGTAGCGTCTACTACTTCAGTAATTCTAGTCTCGGAAAAGTCATCATTTTCAAATATAGGCATATCAGTTAATTTTTTGGGCTTCCTTCTTGGAGAGCCATCATCTGGTTCAAATATTTGATCTGGATATCTTGCAGGTGCGTATGAGTCGTCTTCTTCATCACTCGTTAGCGGCCTAGCATACACTCTGTCTGGCGAAGGTTCTCTAGAAGACTTAGATCTTTGAAGATTTACTATTATTTCACGTTCTGGGAAATTATCTGAGTTTATTAAAACAGTTTTAGTAGTAATCACTCTTCTGTGAATGTCTTCACTGTCAGATTCAATTTTTCTGGTTGAATCTGTGATACGTTCTGTGGTTGTTTCAGTCAAATCGATGAAAGATCCTTCGACGCTCTCGATGTTAGACTCATCATCTTCTGTGTCAGATGATTGATAACCGTTAGAAATAGGTTTGCTCACCTTCTTGACATGTAAGGGCTTTTCAGCAGGTTTCACTGGTTTTACTGCAGTTTGTTTTGGTGTTGGTTTTGGAATTGTTCTTGGCGATACCTTGATTGTGGCAGTTACAATATGTTTTTTAGCATCCACAGGCTTAGTGGCGCTTGGTCTCGTGTCCTTAACAACTTTTTTAACTGTTGTCGAGTACTTCGATTGAATTGTTGATGTCTGTTTCGGTTTTGCTTCGGCTACTTTGTTGATTGGTTTGACATTGATTGGTGTTTTTTTGGTTAGAGTAAATGTTTTGGTGGGTGATTCTCTCGATTTAGGTTTTTCTATGTCACCATTTAGCAAGATCGTTTTAGTAACTTTTTTCTTTGTTACGGTGTCATCCACACGGTTTGTTCTAATATGAATTGATTTATCTTCTTTAAGGTTTTCCGAGTGCTCAATATTTTCAAGAGTATTTTTGATTTCCACTGTTTTTTTATACGGTTCTTTTTTGGGTATAGTTCTGGGAGCTTTGGAGGATTTATCATCAGTAGCTGTAATAAATTTAGTTTTTTCCACCCTATAAACCTCAGTTGGTTTCTGAGGTTTCGTCTTTGGAATATCTTTCTTAATTGTTCTTGTAAGAACAGAAGTCTCAGTAGTGCTTTTGGTTGGGGTTCTTACTGGTATTCTATCCTTTGAAATATCTTTTCGAATATTATTTGTTTTATTGACGCTTTCAGTTTTGACTATCTTCTTAGTTATGGGTTTTTTCAGTTCTTGCTTTGGAGGTTCTACCTTCTTTATCGGCTGCTTCTTTGCTATCTTAAGCTTTGTCGATGATGTTTGCTTACTTTCAACAATCTCAGATTCAATGAATTCTCGTGCGATTTTCTTCTTATCAATTAAAAGTTCATCAGCTTGGCAAAGCTTACTGAATATCTTTTTCTCTAAAATAGGTTCAGCAACAGGTTTTTGATTTTCGGTGTATGTTACTGTTTCTGAACTGAATTCTTCATGTACGTCTTCCTCAGAGGATGTTGAACTTTCTGACGAGGTCCTTGTTTTTAAAGTTTTATCAAATTTATTGATTCTCTTTACTTTTGAGGATATTTCGGTTGGCGATTGCGGTTGAGCACCTGGTTGTCTAAGATCTTGATCTGGCTCAGATATGTTTGATCCACGAAGCTCTAAGATATCTAAGCTGATTTTAGTTGATATCTTTTCAGGATAGGGCTCCAGAGGCTCCTTTTCCGGAGATTTTCTGATTTGTGATGGGAATTCCGTAACGCTGGAAGTTTTCTTAGTAGGCTTAGATTTTTCTGGATGACGATCCAAAGGCTCCCTTTCTGGGGATTTTCTTATTTGTGATGGAGACTCAGAAGAGTTGGGAGTTTTCTTAGTAGGCTTATATTTTTCTGGATATGATTCCAAGGGCTCTTTTTCTGGAGATTTTCTAATTTGTGATGGGAATTCAGAAACGGTAGGAGTTTTCTTAGTAGATTTAGATTTTTCAGGGTGTGGTTCGATAAGTCCTTTTTCTGGAGATTTTCTAATTTGTGATGGAAATTCAGAAACGGTGGGTGTTTTCTTAGTAGGCATACATTTTTCCGCATAACATTCCAAAGGTTCCCTTTCTGGCGATTTTCTGATTTGCGATGGGAATTCAGAAACGCTGGAAGTTTTCATAGTAGGTTTAGGTTTTTCTGGATAAGGTTCTAAAAGCTCCTTTTCTGGAGATTTTCTGATTTGTGATGGAAATTCAGAAGAAATAGGAGTTTTCTTAGTAGGCTTAGATTTTTCTGGATGACGATCCAAAGGCTCCCTTTCTGGGGATTTTCTGATTTGTGATGGCAATTCAGAAACGGTAGGAGTTTTCTTAGTAGGTTTAGATTTTTCAGGGTATGGTTCGATAGGTCCTTTTTCTGGAGATTTTCTGATTTGCGATGGGAATTCAGAAACGCTGGAAGTTTTCATAGTAGGTTTAGATTTTTCTGGATAAGGTTCTAAAGGCTCCTTTTCTGGAGATTTCCTGATTTGTGATGGATATTTAGAAATGCTAGGAGTTTTCTGGGTGGGCTTAGATTTTTCTGGGTAAAGTTCCAAAGGCTCCTTTTCTGGAGATATTCTTATTTGTGATGGAAATTCAGAAGAATTAGGAGTTTTCTTGGTAGACTTAGATTTTTCAGGGTATGTTTCCATAGGTCCTTTTTCTGGAGATTTTGTAATTTGTGATGGAAATTCAGATACACTAGGTGCTGTATGAGTAGGCCTAGATTTTTCGGGATACGGTTCAAGAGGCTCCCTTTCTGGAGATTTTTTGATTTGTGACGGGAATTCGCACACACTTGACGTTACTTTAGTAGGTTTAGATTTGTCAGGACAGGGTTCCAAAGGTTCCTTTTCTGGAGATTTCCTAATTTGTGACGGGAATTCGGATACGCTTGGCGGTATCTTAGTGGGCCTAGATTTTTCAGGATAAGGTTCCAAAGGCTCTTTTTCTAGAGATTTCCTAACTTGCGACGGATATTCAGAGACGCTTGGCGCTGTCTTAGTAGGCATAGATTTTTCAGGATAAGGCTCCAATGGCTGCTTCTCTGGAGATTTCCTAATTTGCGATGGAAATTCAGAGACGCTTGGCGCTATCTTAGTGGGTCTAGATTTTTCAGGATAAGACTCCAAAGGCTCCTTGTCTGGAGATTTCCTAATTTGCGATGGAAATTCAGAGACGCTTGGCGCTATCTTAGTGGGTCTAGATTTTTCAGGATAAGACTCCAAAGGCTCCTTTTCTGGAGATTTCCTAATTTGCGACGGATATTCAGAGACGCTTGGCGCTGTCTTAGTAGGCATAGATTTTTCAGGATAAGGCTCCAATGGCTGCTTCTCTGGAGATTTCCTAATTTGCGATGGAAATTCAGAGACGCTTGGCGCTGTCTTAGTAGGCATAGATTTTTCAGGATAAGACTCCAAAGGCTCCTTTTCTGGAGATTTCCTAATTTGCGCTGGAAATTCAGAGACGCTTGGCGCTACCTTAGTGGACCTAGATTTTTCAGGATACGGCCCCAATGGCTCCTTTTCCGGAGATTTCCTAGCTTGCGACGGAAATTCAGATATTGTGGGCTTTGACTTATTGACTGTCGTGGGTGAAACCTTCTCTGGTGATTTTCCTCTCTGAGGCTCTTTTGCAGGACTCTTTCTATCAGAATATTGCCTTTTAGTTGATTCTTTCGTAACCCTTGTCAAATCATCGCTGCTAGTTTTAGAACTAAATGAACTTCTTTTTATAGAAGTCTTTTCCAGGCTGCTTCTCCGTACCTCATTAGTACTTTTAGTTAAGCCTAAAAGTTCTTTAACACGTTCTTCGTATGTATCAGTTCTAATAAGTTTAGGTCTCTCAAGGGTTGAGGCACTTTCAGTACTTAAAGAGTTTTGCTTTGGAGGTGACGTACGAGGACCGGTAAAGTCAGGTAAAGGTGAGGTTGGAGACCTTTCTTTAACTTTTTTAGTTTTCCTTGTTGTAATGTCGAGACTTGATGGTCTATCATCTTTTTTACCAGAAGTAGTACTTCTTCTTACAATTATTTCATCATTAAGGTCGGCTGTAAGATCTTTTGCATCCCGGATATACTCAAAGTCACTGGTGGTAGTACCTGTAGGAGAAGGGCTTCTAGGTCTTGCGCTGTCTTTTCTTCTTGTAAGAGTACTCGTATCCACAGTATCTTTCTCGTATTTATTGCTGAGAACATTGGAAGTTCTTGTAAGAGTCTCAGTGCTATAATGTTCAGTTTTACTTCTTCTAGTTTGTTTACTCGTCGGTCTTTCTGGAGACTCGTTTAATGAAGATTTTCGGTTTTTCGGATATGTAATAGTTTCAGTACTTGAGAATCTTTCAGTTCTTTTTTTGGGACTTTTCGCTCTACTCTGACGATCAGGCGATGATCTAAAACAAAATAAAAATAAACAGTTTTATTAATGATTTATTAATCTACATACCTTGAAGGATATCTCATCTTTTCAGGGCTGCTAGTGCTTCTCAACGAATTCCTGCTGTCTGATTTAGGTCCTCTAGTAATTCTTTCGGGTGTAATAGACCTCAATGATCTTGCAAATGCATTATGAGTTGCACTGACTTCAACCGATATTTTTTTACTCGTAAAATCGTTGCGATATGTTGTATCGTATTGGCCTTCAGTTGGAGGCCTTTTTTGGTCCATTTCAGACTTTGGTGATGAAGCGGGTGCTCGCCTTTCTGGTTGAGTTGCTACTCTTGGAATTTCTTCAGGATGCCCCATTTTGGGAGCCCTTGTATCCACTTCATGTTTTCGTTCCGTAGTAATAAAATGATCATCTCTAACTCCTCTTGTCTCATTTACCTCTTGGTTTTGATTAATATTGTGTGTGGAGGTAGTGAGGTAAGTAACATCAGTTTGAACTTGCGGAACGCTTTCAGAAACTGTGGTTCTAGTGGTAGTAGTTTTGGTTGTGACTTTTTGATCATTGGAAGGAATTTCTAAAGGTATCTCTACGTATTCTATCGTCTCTTGTTTGCGTCTGCTATCAGTTGTAAAGTCTTGTTCATCTTGTCTATATGACTGTCTGGTGGTTTTAGATGATTGCTGATTGGAAATCGTTTCTTTAAAATGTGTGTCATTGCTTGTATCCACAGTACTTGCTGGTTCAATAACGTATTCAATTAATTTCTTATTAGTTTTATTAGTACTGTTCCTCCGATCATTGTTTATGTATTTGCTCGATTGCTCGTGAGTTTTATTGAAAGAACTGCTTTGCTCCAGATGTGCCGAACCGATGTTAGAGTACTTTTTATGAGTAGCAGTTGAAGTGGAATTACCATCTTTAGTCTCGTAGTGTGTTGTTGTTACTATGGTGCCATCTGCTAAAGTTTTCGTCTCCTGAGTTACCTAAAAAAAACTATTATAGCTCAGATAACTGACAATTTTTTTTGTTCTACCTTAGTCTTTCCTTCAACATAGTTGGGATGCCTTTTAATATCGCTTGGAGCATTAGTCGTGTAAGTTTTCTGAACCACCGATGTCGCATTATCTTCATTGATTCTCGAATATGGTACTTGATCACTGGTGGTTTTAGTGCTTGAAGGCAAAGCCCGTATTTCTTCTGTGGCACTTTTACTTTCAGTGACGTATCGAGAAGAAGAGGAGCTCTTACTGCTAGAGGACATAAAACTAGAATGCTCATCTCCTCCACTAGCTTGTTGTTTAATCACAGAACTGGAAGAAGTTCCCACGGACTTAACAAAATTTTGGTCATCCCCATCTTGAAATACTGTTGCTTTTTCTTCCAGTTTTGCTGCATAATCTAATTTTCCTTTGTCCAATTGTTGGGTTCCAGAAGTAGAAGCTGAATGTGAGGACGTGTGGGTCTTACCATCAGCGCTACGTTCGTTAGATGAATTAACTGTCCAACCTTGGTCTTGATGCCTCACTAAAAACAATTTAATAATTACCAATGAACTGAAAAAAAATTATGGTCTACTTACGTATCGTTTTATTATAACTATCTCTAGTTGGACTTTCAGCATCTCTTACTTCTTTACTTTTTAATGTTTCATAGCTTTGATCTGTTAAGAAATCAGCGTGACTAGTAGACATATTAGATTTCGCAGTATTTTCAGTAGATGATTTAGTAGTTGATGACTGGTAGAACTCGGTGTTAATGTCCGCGGAATTATAAAAGTCTTTTAGGCGAGCTTCACGTAGCTTGTACATGTGAGACCTTATCTCCTTTTTGCGTCCAAAGTCATCGGTTTCTTGCCACTAAAAAAATGATACTTTTAGATTTGCTTGGGTAATAGTGAGATATTATTGATTTAGTTACCAGTTGATTTGGATGCAAACTTAGAACTTTTCGAATCAGAGCTAATTAAAGGCACATTGCCATAAGAACTTTTCATATTTCAAGAAATAGGTATTCTATATATATTCTTCTTCATATGTATATCATTGTATATCAGTTGCCATGAATGGAGGATTGACCAGAATTGACGATAAAATTATTAAAATTATGCAAATCATGGTATTGATGAAATATGTGCAGGTAGATAATACGATAGATTGATAGAATCACTTATTATACAGAATATGTTTATGT
Organism: Anthonomus grandis grandis; assembly: GCF_022605725.1. Lineage (NCBI taxonomy): Eukaryota > Metazoa > Arthropoda > Insecta > Coleoptera > Curculionidae > Anthonomus > Anthonomus grandis. Next base: position 2,378,118 of record NC_065546.1, read on the forward strand.
CTTCTATAGAAACCCTAGTTATCAAGAAAGATAAATTTACGATTAAGGAAAAAATTTGCAATACATACCATTTTTCGTAGTATGTCCTCATCCTGAATTCTTGCTACGTCAGTAATATCGGCCGACATGGCCTAGTTAAGAAATCTGCAAAATATTTTAGTTAAGAAAAATTGAAATTAAAAAAAACTTAAACAAATACTAATAGAAGAATCAGTAACTGTAATTAAAAATTTCAAGAAACCATTTTTTGAATGAATCACACATGTTTCTGCTTATTGAATCCATAAGAGCAAATGAGCCGGGAGACTACTGAATATCAGATGTTATAATGGAATAGTGGCACACATGATCTCTTAATCATTTTTCTCTTCATTTTTGATTTCTGCCTCACGATGAAGCAAAAAGCAGAAACATTATATTCAAATTCAAAATTCAAAAATAGTTTATTCAATAATTGCTGAAAATACAACTAAGTAAAAAAAATTATTAAATGAATAAACAGTTAGAGCACATTTACAGTCTTGCGACATTGCTTAACTATGGAAGAGAAGACATTTAGTGCGCCAGCGCGTAGCGTTTCTTCGTCCTTTGGTCTTGCTCTAATAATTAGTGCTATGTAAGTTTTATCTTAAGTAATTCTATTAAACAATCTATACTAATCAATTTTAAATATAAAATTATAAAACCAACAAGAACTAAACTATAACAAGTATAAATAAAATAACTACAAGAAGAACGTATGTACACAATTAAAATAGTACTTATTGAAGAGCAAACGTAAAATCTTCAACGGTTAAGATAATGTGACACCGTTGATTGAATATTTGTGTCAAATATTCAATCAACGCTTAAACTACGCCTTATTTCACTTTGAATAAATAAGTGTGTACATGGTCCAGTAGTTGCCAAAAGCCATTGATAGCCACACAAGAACATTGAAATTAAATCGTTGACAGATTTTATCCTTATTTGATAAATATATTTAGTTTAATCAAAATTCTTAATAAAACAAAGCAATGATACATTTTTTACTAAAACTTAAAAAGAATTTATTAAAAACAAAATATTGGATATCAAAATAATCAGTGGTAGGACTCTTAGTTATCATAAAATATATACAACTTTTTAAGGGAGGTTCTACATCTCTTTCAGGATATAGAATGATGGTATAATTAGCAAATATACTTCGCCTCTTAATGGTAGAAGTCATTTATGTATAAAAGGCAAAATAAATCTTAGGATCTGAACCAGGATAAGGATGACCCTCAAAAGCCTTAATCAGTTATCACTAATCTGTGATTTTTATATTCAAATGCCTTCGCGATATTTCAAAACACTGCTGCAACCTTTTCAGCAGGTGACAGGACAAAGCAAAAAATAACAAGGATCCAATCTGCAAGGCGAAAAAGGCAAAATACTGATCATAACACTCTTAAAAAATATTCAAACACAATCTTTTTTTGTACACTTTTCGTGAGTTTTTTTTTAAAAAGCTTTAGAATGTTATACTCTATTTCAGAAGTGTGTAGAGCAATAAAACCTCATTAGGTATGCAAAAGTGGTACCTGGTGATCCACCAATATTTTATGCCACTACCTTAGTTGGGTATTAGTTTCAATGTAAAATTCTTTCTTTTCGTTGATTGCAGGTAGTGCCACCCGGTTTTGGGTCAATTTATGAGTTTTGCCCATTGTTACCCACTGATAAACATTGAAAACGGTTCGCCAAAGGCGTGCAACTGGGACTTGTTTTTTACCTTATAATTAATGTACTTAAATGCTATTTTATTTTAGAAAGTTACTTTTGTTTAAATGGAATAATATATTTTTTTCACAAATTTATTGAACATAATATGTAGAGTAAAACAGTTGAAAATGTCACTTTTGGATCTGGCACTTTTTGAACAGTGTATAACAATTTTAAATTATAATAGATTGTAGTCTTCTTCATCATCTGACGAACTGTCATCACCTCTTGACATTATAATTAAAGGATCGACTGTCTGATCGATGAGGTTGTCAAGATCCCACATTTTGTCCTCTTGCTTAATTACATGCTGGACTGCTTTTCGCCAATTCTCTGGTGTCGCTTACGTAATGGCTTGATCAAACAGTAGCTTAACATCTTTCATTTTAAAAGTCGTGTTTTGTCTTGCTACAAATCCTTTTACCTGCGCCCATATCAGTTCTATAGGATTTAGTTCGCAATGATATGGCGGTAAGCGCAGTACAGTTATATTATATTTTTCGGCTATATCTTCCACGGCGTATTTCATGAAACAAGTTTTGTGTAAGTTTGCTATTGCCAGCAGTTCTTTTTTTATCAAATTTGCTTCAAACGCAATACCTTTTGTAGTCAGCCAATCGATAATTTCTTGCTTTCTCCAACTTGAAGTTGGCGTCTTCTCTATTCGCCGTGAATGATAGCTTGCGTTATCCATAACCACCACCGAATTAGCCGGAAGAAATTTTATCATTTCACCAAAATAGTCCTCGAAAACGTCTGAGTTTATGTCTTCATGGTAATCTCCTGTGCGAGTCGACTCAAAGGTTAGCAGACCTTCTTTTAAAAATCCCTCTTCGCTTCCAATATGTGTGATTATAAGTCTTTTTCCTTTTCCAGAAGGTACTTTAATACCCGTAGACAGGCCTTCTATGAAAGCTTGGCGAGCACTGGTTATATTTTTGTCTTGCCACATTTTTTGGACTATATAACCTTCGTTAATCCACGTCTCATCAAGATAAAAAACTTTCTTTTGCTCCCTGCGGTACTGCTTGATACTTCTCAAGTATTGTCGTCTCCAACAAACAATTTCATCGCTTTCCAGTAAAAGTGCTTTGCGGTTATGCTTTTCCCAGGCAAAATCCATATTTTTTAAAGTTTTCCATAAAAGTTTTCTACTTATCAACGGAATACTGTCATCTCGGCCAAGCTCCATTAAAATTTTGTCTAGGGTGGGTATTTCCTTTTTAAAATAAAAAGAGTGAACTTTTCTTCGAATTATACATTTAGCATTTTCATCAAGGACTTTTGTAGGTCGTCCTGGCTTTTGCTTGGGAGATTCCACTTGACCTGCTACTTTTCTTTCCCGCAACAATTTGAAAATGATGGACTTTCCAATTCCACTCATTCGAGAACATTTTTCAACAATTTCTTGCACAGTAAAACTAGGGTAATCGTGTTTTATGCAATCATGTACATTTAAAATAATAACTTTTTCACTCAGCGATAGTGGAGAATTTTTAGTACATCTTTTCGTTGGACTTAATACCTCCATTTTTTAAATATTGGGATAATAATATTGTGATTACACTACAGCGTAGCAGTGACTACTAACGTTTAAAATATGATTTAAAAGTATTTATAGTCTGTATATATTATCTGACCCCATTTTTGCATGTTACAAAGCGTTAAAAGATAGGTACCTATACAAAAGGATTAAAAGTATTTATTTAGTATTTAATCTCTTTCAAAATAAAGGCATTTAATCCGTGAAAATTAAATTCATAAATATTATAAGTACCTGCGCCTATGAACTACCACGAAATGTAGCCAAACAGAACGGAATTCCCCAGTTTATTGCTCTATACACTTCTGAAATAGAGTATAGCTAAAATTTGAATAAAAAATTATGCGTCTAATTGCATGTATAATTGAGCTCTATTATTTATGTCGTCGTCCAGATGTTGAAACCTTGTATCTCAAAAAACCACAATTTTCAGAAAATGAAAAAAACTTATCACATGTTTACCGATTTTTTGTTTGATTTAAAATTTTGCCAATTAGTTTAATGTTACTTACGAAATGTACTTAAGATGATAAGACCCGCATATTTTTTTTACTAAAGATACATTTGATACAAAGAGTTTAAAATAAATGTTGATGAATTAAATAAGATGCGTGTTACTAATTTTTAAATATTGTTTTATTTGGTTGAATGTTGATTATTCTACATTATTTAAATAATGGGATTGATATTCTTAAAAGCAAAATAATTTGCTTTGCTTGCAAAAAAAATTATACAACAAAAATAAGCTTTTTTAACTTAAACCAAACTAGCCCAAAGCAAACTAACTTTAGTTATTGCTAAATAACGTAAAAAAACTCAATGAATTATAAAAATAGTGATAATCGCTACGAATTACAGATTTAAGTGTTTGTAAGTTATTATACTTATCGCGAGAAATTGGCAGGGAATTATTATATAAATTCTTGTGAGCTTTATTATCATTTAACAGCATTTTTCGTAAAGGAAGTGGAATCCACTTATCTTCAAAATCTAACTTATACTGAATGCCATCAGACTTTGTGTATCTTAGTGCTCTAATATCTGTAACACAAGGGTCACCAGTTCTTTTCCCAGGACGTATCGAGTTAAAATATTTTAGATCAGAGAAGTTTAAGAAAAATGTATGATCAACGTATTTTACTTTGTATGGTCCTGATTTTGAATGTCGTCTTGAATCTTCAATAATCTGCACATAATTGGATGGGGAATAGATGTTTCGCTTTTTTTTTCTGGCTTCAATGCTTGAGTGTACACTATCGCACTCCATTTGTGAGTGTCCTTTAACCAGATATTTTTGCATAATCTCCGTATTTGTATGAATAGAATAATCGAGCAGTACATTCGAAAGCAAAGCATACCTGTCTCGTGCCGCACAGCCGTCGCTATAAAATATTATAGGTTTATTTTTTGCTTCCTTAAATAATTCATTATCTAAAAAATCAATTAAGCATGTAGCAAAACAGTTGCTTTCCATGCCACCCTGGCCCTCATGCCAGACGTAACAAATTACAGCCTTTGTGACCACGTTATAAATTGTAAAATTGTGACATGCTAAGTTTTGTTTAAAATAAAGCATGCTTGCCTGCAATTGTGGCACAAGCTGTACAGCTTGCACATCGACCGTAAATACAGTAACAGACTTTTGAATAATAACATCCTCTTTATCTTTTTCCTTCTCTTTTCTTGCCTTATTTTTTTCTTCTGTGTGTTTATTATAGGTATCGTCATCGACATGACCCAAATTGTGTGAAAAACAAAGATCGCATTGATCTTTTCGTGGTTGAAAGATATCAATGTTTAGTTTCTTCATTTCCGCCACAAAAACATCTTTGCCACTAGGATTTTCAACCTCTTTCTTGTAAACTTCATAAACTTCAAAGTACGATCGAAACATTGGCTCCAGGTATAATTTGCTCGTGGAAGCCCTCCAATAATGAGAGGGCAGTTTAAGAAGTTTTTCAAAGAAGTTCCGAATTTCTTCACGTTTTTCCTCATTAGCCAGTTTAATTTTCTTGGAATATTTTTCAGTAATATTTGGTATTCCAGCATTACTATTTTTTATCCAGTTAATGACGCTCCACTCACCCAGCTCTAAAGTAGACAAGAATAGTTTCTTGCAGACTGGAAGCAACTTTTCTTCAATTTTCAAGTGATAAAAAAACGTTGTTTGCCTTCTAGTTTTATTTTTAGTAGTCTTTTGCTTTATTTTACATTGAGTTACAATTACATTAACATAAGTTTTACGTTGTTTCCAGTCAATGTCGGCCCAAAAACGTCGAAATAACTCCTGAATTTCTTCTTCGCCTATTAAATCACACTGCCTTTTTGTTTTAGATTTTTGACATTTTTTTGATTCACATCTTTTTCCCAACTGTCGCGATTTCCGTTCAACTCTGCTCTTGCCACCATCTTTTTCTTTATTATAAGTTACGTATTTTTTGCCCTTCATGTGTTGATGCTTAGTTTTATTTACTTGCCATGTAAGTGGATCGGCGGCTCCTTTCTTCGCCCTTTTAGCACCGGGCTTTAAAGGATCACACTTATTCGGTGGTTTACCATTGATTAGGCTTGCCAATGGTAAGTCATCTGAGGATGCATCCGATTGCCCGTCAGTATCTAAAAGTAAGGTTTATTTAATTAGCTTGTTTTAATATTAATAAAAAATTTGTTTTTTTTTATTACTTGATGGTCGAAAACTAGATCCTGAATCACTGAATGCATTTTCCTGATTAGAGTTTAATTTATCAGAGGATATTACAAGCATTTCTTCAGTACCTTTTAATAATGGATTTTCTGGTATTACTGTTAAATCCTCAATAATAACATTAGGTACCGGCGTAAGCTCAGTATAACAACCATTAGTCGAGAAATTTTCATTTTCAGAAGGTAAAAGTACTAGACTATTATATGATGAGCTAGGCTTCGATAATTCTTCTGATTGTACGGTCAAATTTAGAATTTGTGTATTAGGTTCGATAAAGCTATTATCCTCCATTTTCGAATAATCAAAAATTTTGGCATCAAGAGTACCGATACCAGATTTATGCATAACCTTTCCCTTTAAACTCAACTGTCTCATTTGTTCATTTCTTGAAGACATCTGTAATATATAAAGTAAATTAAAAATTAAGAAAATGGATGTTTTGTTTGATTTATTGTGAAAATAGTACTTTTTATGTGATAGCAAAAACTTGTATCTCCACAATATCCCTATTTTTTAGTATTGTAGGTAAGTTTAAAAACCTCGTATCTCAATTTTTTTTAACATAATAATATAGTAATACCTATTAAATATTAAATAAATTATTGTAAACTAGTAAAAGTGAAAGTAAGTATAAGAGATTTATAATTAAGTAACATGTTATAGTAAAAAATGGTTCTAACTAAAGTTTTGCAACCTAACCTCAAAATAATATTTACTTAAACTTGCCTTTATAAATCATAAAATTAGAAACCATTTAAAACACCGTATTCTTAACACTCACAACATTATTTAGAACATTAGTACTTACCTTAATTAACAATATTTTTAATCAAAACACATAAAAATAAATCATTTAAACGCCGCGTAAACCAACACACGTGTTTACATGAAAACAAAAGAAGATACGAAGTTTTGACACCTCAATTTTTCCTTTCGCGAGATACGAGGAATTTAAATTTAGGACAGCGCATGATCTTTATTAACTAATGGAGTTACTTGGTTTTAAAATCGATGAAATATGGATTTCTAGTCACGGTAAACCACATAATATCTCAAAATAGATATATTTTGAGTTACGAGGTTTTAACATCTGGGCGACGATATTTACTATTATTATTATTATTATTTATATTTGACCTCACATCCAATTCACATAGCAAGAAGCATAAACGATTTTTAAGTCACAAAAAACAACTTATCATTGAGTACAACACATATTAAAATTCATGCATTAGCACTCAACAAATATTGCTGAAATATAAATTCATTTTGCCTCACTTCTCAAATTGAATATATTACTTTTTGATTATATTAGGCACCTTTGATGGAGAATATTTTTTTAAAGATTATTATTGTTTGGATCAAACAAAGATCAGATCAGGGTAAGCAATCTCGGTAAAAGTTCAAACCCATTTGTCTTTTTATGTTGTTCTGAAAATAATAAAAAGACAATTTTCATATTCTTCATTACCATAGAAGATTTCCATTCATTGTGATTATTGATCGTAAAAAAATTTGAATGATGATTGATTGTACTTACAAATAAATTTATTGATTGTGATGAAGGTTGTGAGTAAGAGATATGACTTAATGTGAATAAGTAAAAAAGAAATATTAAAAATTGTGAAGACGCTGAAACAAAAAGTGATCAATCGATTACAAAATGTATAAGGGGGGCACGTATTTAAAGAAATTAACTTTTTAAATATATTATTCCAATACCAGGCATGTTTTCAAAAAATTCAATAAATGTTCTTACAGGGTTTCCATCTATAACCTGACACATTTTAACTGCTTTTAAGTCGAGAACGGAAAATGACAATAATGTGCGATTTTCACAGAACTTCATCAATATTTTAAATTTTGAAACTTGGCAACGCTGTCAAAAAAAACTTTAAAAATATTGATGAAGCTCTGTGAAAACCGCACATTGTTGTCATTTTTCGTTCTCGACTTATAAGCAGTTAAAATGTGTCAGTTTATAAATGGACACCCTGTATTATACTACATTTGAGCCACAAATTAGTTTTGCATGAGACGTCTACCAGGAATGGATAAGGACATCTACAGATATCTTTTATTTATTCCATATTTGTAAGTGAACATGTACAGTAATAAATAAATGAATTTCTGAAGAAACTTGTAGGTTTTATATTTAATATATTATATTATATTACCATTTTATAACTGGAATGAAATTATCTGAAATATCTTAGATTTAAAAAAAAAATTCATATAAAGAATTCCTCATTAAGAGCAGGTGATTTGTTATACAGGTAGGGCCTTTTTGGGTGCTGGCTCAGAAAAATCGAAAAATTAAAATTAGATGCGTTATAAAAAAATGCAAACATAAAAATTATAGAATAGAGCCTTACAATAAATACTAAATGACCTCTGTGGCATATAAAATATGCTTATATACTATTAAATTGCAACAAAACAAGAAATTATTTGCGGATTTGCTTGCTTCCGTTGTCAAGTCTTCAAATTACAGTTTCATTGAGTGATTTTCTTGAAAAGTTTAAACCAGTATAAAAATTAGGTTTATTAGAGACCAGTCATAGTTAATAAAAAACAATTTACTGTAATATTTTAAAATCGAAATGCCATATTGTGCCAGAGTATTATAATTTACCCATAAAAACCGAACATATGTTTACTGATCTGCATCGTGATGAATTTAGGAATAAGCAAGGTTCCAATAATAAAAAAGTAGTCACGGTGAAACTCCTAATATGGTTGTATAAGATGCTGTAATAAAACGAACTATATATATATATATATGTATATATATTTGTTTTTATCTTACGGCGCCGCCATTCTTTTTTTACGAACTTGTTGATCTGCATTAATTTCTATTTAATTGTCAGTTTCGTTTAAACAATGCCACATGTTCATATAGGCTAAGGGCAAGGTCAAATGAATGCACAAATAGTGTGATGGACAAGGTTTAATAGATATTTCAGGTTTATGTTAAAAAATTATGAAAACCTTAATGGTTAAGAATACAAGGGTAATGCAAGGATTTTTATTCTAAGGTCTTTATAATAGTTTGCAAAAATTTAAATTCAAATTCGAAAAACTTTTATGAGCACATTGACATTAAATATTAATTTCCCTTTTGCTTTATAAATTGCTTATGAAATATATTAATAATGTATTTTATATTTTTTTCCAATTTGTAAAATAAGACAAATGATGTTATAAAATTCAAAAGTTAGTGTCTAATGTTAAACGTAGATCTACGAAGTAAGGAAAAAGAAAATTCTAAAACTAAATTTCTACTTAAATGAGTGCACAAGTAGGTACATAATTTTTTTGATCTACCATATGATTGTTTGATTTAAACTGAAGATACAAATTATCATTTTATTATGATTATTTTTGATACTCGGAGGTACGATGCAATTTCCGATTAATTTTACTCAATTTTCTTCACTCCTTTATTCTTTTTCGTATTTTTTCATACTGGAATTTTGAAATCATAATTTAATTACGAAGTATAGTAAATTGCAAACATTATTAATCAAATCGAAATTCATGATTTTCATTTGGAATGGAACTAAATGCCTCAAACAAGTAAAGTAATAAATTTTTGGCAATTCTCATCATCTATACAAAGAGCTTTACTACAAGTAGAGAAAACCAAAGTCAAAAATTAATTTAATTGTATTTATTTCGCCGCTATGGGATTGATCCATGGATGATCCAGAAAATCTATTTTTCGTCTAAAATTAGAAAGACTCTAGATTATTATTACAAACTGGTCCAATATACATGGAATTTGGTTGTATAGTACGATTTACGGTAACATCTCAAAATGATACAAACTATTGATTTTATGGCGTTATCAGGTTAACTACATATAACAATCATCTTTATTTTAGTCAGTTGTTTTCAATGTTTCCGGATCTAGGATTCATCCAAACCTCCAAAAAAATTTATATATTTAAAAAAAAATTCTTTTTATTCATTTTATTTTACCGTGGTTACATTAATTATTATATTTTTTTACATTTTTCATATCAAATTTGGTAGACCTCAGATGGAACCAACATTTTCCCTCAATATACATGTTACCGCTAATATCCAAAATCCGCTAATATGCATAGGGTAAGGTTGCCTATATTGGACCGGCTCCTAAATTGGACCTTTGAAGATTTGAGCAAACCGACCACAAGTGGCGTCATCTGTCAATGCTAACTAAAACTACACCTCAAAAACTGTTAGAGTTTCAACACGTGTGCGTCTGTAAACAACGGTTGAGGAAATATTAGTGTTTTCGTGATTTTTTAACTTCCGATACAAATATACTAGTACTTACCGTTCAAGTAAGTAATCACAACATTTATAATATCATTATTTCTCAAGATTCATTAAAGAGGCCATAGTTTAGGGGTTATTTTAGTGACCTAACCTCCAAATTGGTAAAATCCGTTGTGGGTGAAATTTGATATTGTTTAGTTTTGAGAACGAGGTTCCTAAATTGGACAACCAATTTAGGCAACCACTTCCATTTACTTAGTTCTTAATATTTTTTTTTCAGAATGTCATCACGTGGTAAATACGGCAAGTGGAGCACAGAAGATTTAAGCAGTGCTATTTCCGCTTTTCGTAATGGTTCTTATGGGCTTAATGAATGTGCAAGGTTGTTTAAAGTACCTAAAGCTACACTAAAAAGACATCTCGAAGAGAAAAACAAACGGGCAAATAATTCAATTAAAAAAATGGGCAGGTTTAGTGTATTTAATGAAGAAGTTGAAGCAGAATTGGCTAGGCATATTTTGATTTTCGAAGAGCGAATGTTCGCGATGGGCATACGAGACGTCCGCAAACTAGCATTTGAATTGGCAACAAGAAACACAATTCCAACACAGATAAACGTATGGCAGGCAAAAAGTGGTATTATGGTTTCATGTCAAGACATAAAGAAATATCGTTACGGCAGCCGGAGAAAACATCAATGGCAAGGGCTGCAGGATTTAGCAAAGTACGAGTTAATAAATTCTATGAACTTTTAAAAAAAAATCTGTGAAGAGGATAAATTGACCGCCACACGCATATTCAACGTCGACGAGACAGGCTGCTCAACCATACAACGGCATTGTCAGAAAATATTAGCCAAGAAGAGAAAACATCAAATTGGGAGCATTTCTAGTGGAGAGAGGGGGGCAAATACTACTGTGGTTTGTTGTGCAAGTGCAGCAGGGCAGTTTGTACCACCCATGATAATTTTTAAGAGGAAACGTTTTCAAGAGGAACTTTCATTAGGTGCTCCGCCTGGCAGCATTGTCACTATTAGCGATACTGGATATATCAGTAGCGATCTTTTTGTGACATGGCTTAAACATTTCATTGAAACAGTTAAGCCAAGCCCTGAGGCCTCTGTTTTGTTATTGTTGGACGGCCACAGCACCCACAGCAAAAACCTAAAAGCTCTACAAATTGCCAGGGATAATGGAATTAGGTTGTTGCAGTTACCAAGTCACACAACACACAGACTCCAACCGTTGGATGTTGGATTCTTCAGAGCCTTTCAAAATGTTTATGGACAATGCATTCAAAAATGGTTGCGAAATAACGTGGGTCGAACTGTATCAATGTTTCAGGTTTCCGGGATAATTGGAGAGGCTTATGGGCTTGCTGCAACAGTGAGAAATGCACAGAACGCTTTTCGTGCTAGTGGCATTTGGCCTATAGATGAAAATGTTTTTAAAGAATCTGATTTTGCAGCTTCAATGATGTTTGACAGTGCATCAAACTCTAACCATGAATCCCAACAGGAGGCATCCTCTTCTGAAGAAGATAATATTCCATTGGCGCAAGTCATTGGGTCGCAAGGATTACGAACGAAGAGAGCAGCATCAACTTCCCTAAATATTTCAGTCCAGGATATTTCGCCGTTACCTATAAAAAAATCAAAATCATCAAAAGTTTGCCGCACCCAGGACGCAGTTGAATTGACTAGTTCCCCGTACAAAAACGAACTTGAAGCAAGAGCTAAGACATCTAAAGCAAAATCGGTTAAAACTACTTTAAATTTTTCAAAGATTAGTGATAAAAAAAGGTAGCAAAATTAGGTGGAGCTAAATCGCACAGCTGGTATTGTGAAATATGCGAGTCTGAATCAGTCGAAGAAATGATCCAGTGTCTTAAATGTAAAATTTGGTTTCATGCAAAATGTGTCAATGTATCGCTAAAAACTAAGATATTTTATTGTTCAAACTGTAAAACTTAAGATTATGATTTTTAATATTACATAATAATAAAGATTTTTTACATTTAGGTTAAGTTTATCAGTTAAAAAACGTTGAATATTAGTTTATGTTATGCTAATATATATCTTTTTTCGCGTTCCTCATGTTTAAATATAGGTTTTAACATCGGTCCAATTTAGGGCGCTAATGGTCCAATTAAGGATACCGGTATCCCAAATTGGACTTTTGTTTATATTTTTTTCATTTGAAAAATAAAATATTATAAAGTACCATGTATCTATTATTTGTGAATTTTTGGAATATAAACAGTACTTAGTAAATGATTTTTATAATAAAATTTTGAAATATTTATTAACATGTGTAATACAATAGATGTTTGAAAAGTGGTCCAAATTAGGATACCTTACCCTAATAACTACACATATTGGGAATTATGCGTAAACACTAAAACCATGGGTTATTATGCATAGTCACTGTCCAAATTAAAAATTATGCATACATACTGAAACTATCAATATCTTTCTTATGTTAGGGATTAAGCATAATATCATGTAATGTCATTAACTAAGTAACGTGAAATTTGAAATCCAATGCAGGTGATGATAAAATAGAAATATAATACGAGTAAGTATACTTTTAAATGACATTCAGTATATAGTTCTACATAAATATATGCTAGGCATAGATTTAAAAATCAAAATAAAACAAAATCATAACCGTAACAAACGACTACATAAAAATTATAAAATAATAGTATTTATTTATTATAACAAGAAGAGCTTGGATGGCTCTTACTATTGCATAATCGATTTTTTTACAGCGGCAGGTACTATTTTGGCAAAATTGTGCAAATGCATCGTTGATAACCTTGATTAATACCAGAAGCAGTATGTAGCTGCTAGAACATGCAAAATGAGATGACCGGTAGTTTTCGATTGGATATTGCGTGTTATTGTGCGAGTTTTAGTAGTTTTTTGGTAAAATGACGGATAAGCGCAGAGCTATAAATTTGAAAGAAAAAATAGACATCATTAAAAGTATTGAAAGTGGCATTAACAAATCGGAAATTGCGAGAAGGAAAAATATGGCAAAAATAACAGTTTCTACAATTTGGAGCAATCGTGAAAAAATCAAGCAAGCAAGTGAAAATAAATCGCAAAGAATTAAGAAAATTAGGAATCCCGTACGCCCAGATGTGGATCAAGCTCTTATTCGATGGTTTGAGGTGAGAAGAATCGAAAATATTCCTATAAGTGAACCACTTTTAAAAGCAAAAGCGGAAGATTTATCTAAGAGATTACACGGTGGAGATTTTAAGTGCTCTACGGGTTGGCTCGAGCGTTTTAAAGTTCGTCACAACATCAATATCGGCAAAGTGTCCGGTGAAGCAGGAGATGTTAGCAGGGAAGCTGTGGTGAACTGGTTAATCGAGAAATGGCCAGGTATTGCACAAAATTACAGCTGTGAAGATATTTTTAATGGGGATGAGACCGGACTATTTTACAAGATGACTCCAGACCGTACACTGAAATTTAGAGGAGAAAACTGTGTGGGAGGCAAACAATCAAAGCTAAGATACACCGTTTGGGTTTGTACAAATATGACATGTAGTGAAAAATGTAAACTTCTTGTCATTGGTAAATACGAACGACCGAGGTGCATGAAAAGACATCAAAAAAGAAAAATATTGCTTCTAGTGGACAATTGTGCAGCTCATCCAAAGAATGTAGATCTGACAAATATCAGATTAGAATTTTTGCCTCCCAATTGCACTTCTATCATACAACCAATGGATCAAGGCACAATAAAATGCCTGAAAACCTATTACCACAGTCTAACACAGTCAAGTCACTCGACCCTTTTCGACTAACCATCCGCACCTGCCGACGCCGCCCCTCTCGCCTATCGGAGTTTATCGATCTATCGATTTATACCGGTTCGTCGACGAAATGTGGTTATAGGGTTGACTCGCTTCAGTTTATTTTCGACGTTTACCGAGTGTGCCAATATTTTTTGTTTTTGTGAATTTAATATTCTGTCATTTAGTGCTAGTTTTACGGACTTAGTTGTGACATAAACATAGTTGTGATATTTGTATTAATTTTTGCAGAGGTGATGATGTGCATGATAAAACTACAATTTTTTGTGAAAAAAAAGCCTACGAGGGTAATCAGGGACGATTTGAGGGATTGTACCCCCAAAGAGCTTCAATGAATACATAATCTTACTAGAGGATGTTTTTACGAAAAAATTTAATAATATTTGTGTAAAAGATAATGCAGGCATTTATTTAAAAGAAGAATGTGCAAAAATACCATTTTCACACCCTTGTTCGAGTTTTCCTTTGGACTATATGTTTATTTACAAGAGCTATATGCTTTATTTACAAGAGTAAGAATCTATTATACACTAAAGTTTGCAAATAGAGAAATAACTAAAACTAGAACAGGAAATAAGAAGGAAAACCCGAAGCTGAAAATACTGCAAAATTTATAATTATTGTACAAATGTTTTTTGGATTAGAATAAGACTTAAAATTATACTCGTACATAGTTCCTCTAAATAAATATGTATTGTTTATAATTTAATATTTTTTACTGTGTAATAGAATAGTAAGTGTGCATTGTAATGCAATTACGATTATTAACAAATAAGAAATATATGCATATACCTACATATAAATCAAGTGTTTTTTTTTTTAATTATTTTCCTTTTTGCAGTTTCCCACTAATGACATGTGTTTTGATCAGTTAACTGTGATTCAACAAATTAATATTCCATTTAATAATAAATGGTAGTAAACATCCAGGTAGAAATAAACGTCATTCTAATAAACGTCCAGGTTTCTATATTCCTACATAGTAGGTAAAGTGGATTTTGGGAAAATCCCCAAACAAGTAAAGGATTAAATAAAGGGTGTCTAAATTTAGTGTCTGAACCAAATGATTCCTCTTAAGTAACCAGGTCAATCAAAAAAATAAAGATAATTCGGTACAACCCTACGTTTTTATTATTGAGAATAATAATGCTGGATTGAATAAAATAAGACTAAAATAAGAGTTCAATTTACACAAACCCCCATAACGCATTTATACAGCAAAATAAAATAAGAAGTTGAACAAAATGCAGCTAATATTTTATTTTTATTTGAAAACGAAACGCACGGCGTTTTGGTCAGAAAACCCATTGAAAGACAAAGAGATAAAATGTACCTGGTATGTAATTGGTCAATTTCTTGAAATATACCTGGCATGTGATTGGTAATTCCTTATTTCTTATTTTATTTTATTTTGCTATTTAAATGCATAAATGTCAAATAAGGCCTTATTTTATTCTATTTGTCTGTATAAATTCAGCTTAACTAGTCAGAAATTAAGGTATACATTTAGGTTTACACCCTTTATATTAGGTACACCTTTATTAAGATTAAAGGGTTTTTTAGGGGATTCTAGTTTTCTTAACAACATTCCTAAGGTTTTTACTCAAATTTAAGCGTTTTATTAGTATTATAAACAGAAATAAAAGCAAAGAAAAAATGGCGACTGGATGCATATATAAATATATTACCTATTACCTAGTTGTTGTTTATTTAATGTGTCACAATGAATACGCGTCAAAACTCATCAAAATATTTTAAAATAAAAAAACCTTGATTTTACCCAATAATATTATTAAACTTAATACTTTCCTTATTGCCCCCCGTAAACGCATTTTTAATGTGAACTTTGTGGACGGACTTGTATCCTGTCATGCGAGGGGTGCCGGCGTAGTTTACAAGTGATTTAGGCCCCCTAAAAAAAGGCGGCATTTTGAGGCGATCAAAGAAGTGATTCTACTTGTTGAAATCTATATACTTTGCTATTACCGTAGATATTTTATGTATCGCCTAATTCAAGCATTGGATAGTAAGGAAACGTTCAATCTAACAATTCTAGACTCGATAAAAATAATTGCGAAATCTTGGATTGAGGTTTCACAAAAAACGATTCAAAACTGCTTTCGACATGCTGGTCTAGTGAAATCGATCGAAGAGTTCGATTCAGATGATGACTTGCCTCTGAATCAGTGGTACGAGAAATATAAAAGTGTTGATGATGATGATGATGATGACTGGGATATTCCGCTAAGTTATTGGTTGCAAAATCACTGCCAAGACGTAACTACTGTAGAAAAATATCTTCCTGGACTAGATAATTTTACGACCATCTACGATAATCTGGTAGCAACGGAGACCTTAACGGATTGCGACATTATTGCCGAAGTTATAGAATCAAACTGTTCAACGAATGATTTAAGTTCCGATAACGAAAGCGGCGATGATGATGGACCAGTGAACGAACCCATTCTAAGTTATTGTGAAGCACTTTGTGCAATTAAAACTGTTACGAATTTCTTACAATATACAGATCACGGATCTGATGATACAATTTTACAAGCCTCGTTAAAAGTTGAGAAGCACATCGAGAATTTCAAATTGTGTAAAAAAAACAGCAAACAACAATAACACGTTATTGTTATTAACACGTTATTCTATTTCAATGTTATATGTTACATATTAATATTATATCTTTTTTTTGTATTTAATACTTAGAATGTATTTTTGTTAATTTAGTCCTTTAATTAAAACAAATAAATCTTTACATATTTATTTTTTGGGTTTCTTTTATAGCGTACCTCCGGTTATAAAGTACTAATTTTATTCACCCTAGAGGGTACGTTATAACCGGAGTTCACTGTAGTGGGAACATCACGAGTATGAGGGAAGTCCGAATTTAAGCATGGTTCAAATTGAGAGCGCACATATAATTGCTGTAATATCCCATCCTTTGTTCCAAGTTTATAATTTTCATTATCTTCATCTACTTCCATCACAACAGCAATTACATTAGGGAAAGATCCGCGAGCACAGTCGATATCCGGAATAGGAACAGTTACATTAGTACCTATTAAGCATGGTGAATATTTTGAATTGGACGTCTTAAGAATTTTAATTGTAACAATTTCTTGAATACTTTCGGCGGATACATTTTCAGTTGCAAGACCAATTTTCGGTTCACAGCCAAATAAAGCTAATATAAGTACTCCGAGAATCAATACTATGCATATTTCCTATTTCCGTGTCAGTTATTATCAATATTTACTAAAAATATGCATAATTACTGATGATTTTAGTAGCTTTCGATAATTTCTGATACGCGCCGTTATTTTGCATAACCACCGACGGTTTTAGTGTTTACGCATGATTCCCAATATGTGTAGTTATTATGCATATTAGTGGATTTTGGATATTAGCGGTAACATATACATAGTTGCAAATATATCATGTCCTTTATTGAAATTTTGAAAAATTAAAGAAAAAATTTGATCCTTTTTTAAATACAAATTTACGACAATTTAATTTAATTTAATTTAACCTGGGATGGGTTTTAATAAAAAATAAGCAAAATGTCCATTTCCTTCTAGAAATTATATGTTTCTTATGAAACGTTTTTTGACGAAAATCATCAGTTCCATATATTTCTTGGTCATAAATGAAAGAAATTACTTTGATATTTCGATTCACTTCTAAATGTGTGCCTGGACATCTCTTATATAACACTATTTCATCCATAAAAAAAAACTAGGGAATATTTAACAAAATGATTTATATCTATAATGACTAATATCTACTTCTAAATAAAATCATTACCTATATACAGAAAATCTAAAGTGCTAAAACGTAGTTTAAACCGATATAAATCAACCGTAGTGTTAATTAATAAAATACAGACGGATAAACTGGTAGCATTATTTTGAATTAGATTGTCATTTATCGTTATTTAACCGCCTACGAACCTTGTGTCAAAATGATGCTGTGCTATATCGGAATAATCTCTAATTTCGTATTTGCGAACAATGATGTAACTAGACCAGCATACGACAGATGAATTGATTTATTTTTTGAAAAACACACGTTTGAATCTATTTAATTTTTCATTGTTAAACTTACATCGGAAAACGCTTTGTGGTTTTGTTGTTATTGGTTTTTATAGCTGGTGACTTGCATTTAATTAGTGAGTAGGTGCGCGTATAGGTGTTATTTATGTTATTTATATATACATATATATTTTTATTAAATAAATATGGTCTTGCATTAAAAGTTTTCAAGAAATGTAAGAAAAATGAAGTAAAATATTTTTTAAGCAATACGCTACAAAATATTACTAAACTATCTGAACTACCCATATTTAGGAAAAAATATACATATTTATATTATCACATATCAGGCCTGAAACTGAGAAGCAAAAAGTCTAATGTCAATAATTTCTGTAAAATTTCTTAAATCTGTAATAGCAATATCCAGGTCAAAGGCATAAGTATTAAAATAATCACACATTCTATATATTGGTGAGTTCTTGTATATATTTGTTCTAGGACAATCAAGATGAAAAAATTTTCTTTGTCTGGTATCCCCAACAAGAATGGCAACATTGCCATAATTACAGGAGCATCAATCTTATTTGTCAAAGTTTTATAAATGTACACTAAGTATGTTTTAATGCGCCGATTTTCTAGGGATAGTAATCTCCAAATCTTTTAAAAAACATATATTTTAAAAATTTGTACACGCTCTATGGTTTTAATACACACGTCATATTGTGGAGACCAAATTCTGTTTTCATATTCTAACCTCGATAAAACCAGACTATCAAACAGTTTTATACAACACTCAACATTAAAGTTTTTGGCAGTTCTAATAACGAAACCCATTATTTTGTATGCCTCATTAACTGTGCTAATAATGTGATCGGTAAAAGCTAAATTACAGCCAATAATTACACCTAAATCATTTTCATTGCTGGAATGTTCAACCTGGGTACCGCTAATATTGTAGCTATAAATAATTTTTTTAAGTGTCAGCGACATTGCTAAACATTTTTTATTATTGAAATGAAATGAGTTTGTATTACACCAATCAACAACCCTATCTAAATCATTCTGCAGGGAGATGCAATCACTCTAGAGAGGTAATTTCCATGTAAATCTTAAAATAATCTGAAAAAAATAGTTTTTGTGAATCATTAGAAACAGAAGTAATCTTATTTATGGCAACCAAAAATAACAGAAGTCCCAAATTGGAACCTTGGGGAACTCCTGAGGTACTAGTGTAAACATCAGACCTGGCGCCCTTAACCTCTATACACACAACCAAACTTATATGGAATCACCTTGTATTAATACGAAATATTTTAGTAAGATATTTTTTGTTGCAAGCAATAAAAAAGTACAAGTATTTACTCTCAAGGACAGGCAGATTAATAATAAATAATAATGTTTTACCTAGCAGTGTCGATTTTACTGTTTCACTTGCAAGTCGCATCAAATTTATAATTTATTTATTTTTGAAAACTAAACAAGAATGCCATACATTGGGCTATCGGAAGTTCAGAGGGGAAGAATTATTGCTCTGGCAGAACAAGGCATGTCACAAAGGCAGATAGCTAGAACGGTGGGGGTTACACAAGGTGTTGTTTCAAAAACATATTCAAGATTTCTGGAATTGGGAACCTTAAAAAACAGACCAAGGAGAAGTCGTGAAAGAGCAACTACTGAAGGGCAGGATCGCTTTTTAGCTCAAATAGCAAGAAGAAATCCCACAACGTCTCATCCAGAGCTTCAAAGGCAACTTTTACAAGCTACGGGTGTGAGTGTTTCTGTCGAAACTATTAGAAGAAGACTTCGCGCTCGGGAATTATTTAGCAGAAGACAGTTAAGGGTTCCAGAACTTTCAAGGCAACATAAAATTGACCGTTTAAATTGGTGTTTGGAGCATGAAAATTGGGATATTGAAAATTGGAAAAATGTCTTATGTTCGGATGAAACCAGAATAGGACTACGATCCGATGACCGGCGGATTCGCATTTTAAGAGGTAGAGGGAGACAAGCTAGACTTCGTGCTGCCAAACCTATCCCGAAATACAAAGGAGGTACTGTAATGTTTTGGGGTGGAATTATGATTGGTGAAAGAACTCCTTTAATTCCAATTCGACAAACCCTAACAGGTCAAAGGTATGTAGATTTGGTATTGCAACCTGTAGTTAGGCTCTGGCGAGGTGGTTTTGGCAATTTTTTTTTATTTATGCAAGATAATGCCCCTCCACATACCAGCAGAGTTGCAAAATGTTTCTTAGAAACGGAAGGTATTGCCGTTTTAGAGTGGCCTTCTTGCTCACCGGATCTTAATCCTATAGAGCACTTATGGGATAAGATAAAAAGAAAGATTAGAGCTCGCCAGAATGCTCCTGGTAACACTGAGCAACTTATTCAAGCGGTTTTAGAGGAATGGACAAATGTTCCCCAAGAAGACATTGACAATTTGATAAATAGCATGCCTCGTCGAATTCGTGCTTGCATCGATGCTAGAGGTGGCAATACTGATTATTAACATTTAATTTTAAATTAACTTTCTTGTTAAATTGTCATATTCAGAAAAAATCATTTTTATAGAAATCTACACTTTTTGTTTTTTGTTCTATTATTGTGAAAATTGTAATCAGTTTTATTATTTTTTTAATAAACTTGGTTTTGAAAAAGTGCCCTTTAATCCTCAATGACTATTTTTTTAAATAAATTCCATTTTGCGAAATTACTGGGTGATTCCATATAAGTTTGGTTGTGTGTATACTGATGTCTATTTTCTAAATAGGTAGAAATTAACTGAATTAAACTGTAATTACATAATTTTCATAAAGAGATGTAATTAATATGGATGTCGAATCATATCAAAAGCTTTCTCTATCGGCATATAATCTATGAAATAAAGTTATCTTAAATACTTTAGAAACAGCATTCAGAACGGTAACAGGTCTATAGTTTATCACCTCATGCTTAGCCTCTTTTTTGTACAATGGAATTACCTTACTGATACGCCACTGATCAGGATAAGTTAATGTCTGTAGGCTAAGGTTAAAAATAAATAAAAAAGACGGTACCAAAAAATCACCACATCCCTTTATTATATAACCAGACCATTAGGACCAATAGATCGGTTCCCTTTAAGTTTTTTAATGGAACCCCTAACTTCTGCAGAAAAT
This sequence comes from Anthonomus grandis grandis, assembly GCF_022605725.1. Lineage (NCBI taxonomy): Eukaryota > Metazoa > Arthropoda > Insecta > Coleoptera > Curculionidae > Anthonomus > Anthonomus grandis. The sequence goes on from NC_065546.1 coordinate 2,399,403, forward strand.
TTCCTTCTACAAAAGTATGCTTCGCAAGGAACTTTACACTGATGCACAGGTAATTCATTTTCAAAAACTGAACCAAAATATGTTGCAAAGATATTAGCAATATTTTTTGTGCCAGATATGGACATATATATCCTTATAGGAGATCTGAGATGGAAACTCAGACTCTTTTCTTTGATTACGAACATGGGACCAAAAAAACCTGGGCTCCCTAAATAAACCTGCTCCTATTCTACTTAAATGATCATCATATAAATGTTTTATTTTAATTTTAATTTTTTGCCTTATTTGTCTGTACTTATCCCACCAAAAGCTTATTTCTGATTTTCTAATTTTTTTTTTAAATCTTTACTTGGTTTTGATCTTTTTAATGATCTCGCCATTGTACCATACAGGAAAGGTCTTTCCCACTTGGGAAAAAATTCCATTCATTATGCTATAAAACTCCTTCATAGCATTTATACACATTATACCAATTTCTGTTCTTAAACATAAGTTCTGTACATAGGGCTTTTTTAAAATTAAACTTTGTATTGTTGACTTGTTTACATTCTTTCACGAATATTAAAATCACCTAAAATTATACACTTACAGTTTAAAAGGTTTTTCTCAACAGAATGATAAGGGTTTATGTATATGTTATAGGTACAGTTCTATGTTAACAAAATGGAAAGGGTCTACTATGAAAATAGTTTTAGCCATTTTATTTTCAATAATTTTATGTCAAATTTAAATTCTGCGATGGCTTTATGTAGACCATTTTTGAACGATTTTACGAAAATTATTGTTGTCTACTTTAATCTTCGTAACTAAAGCAGCATCAATGAATTGCAAATAACTCTGTTATTGCCAGACATATTAATAAAGTATTAGAAACTAATATTTGTAGATTTTTTTGCGTTGAATCCAGCGACATATTTAAACATAATTTTGTCACGTTAATTATAAACATGTGCTATATCTTGGTAAAGCTCAAGAGATTTAAAAAAATACGTATATAGTGTCCGGTTAAAGAAAAGTTAATGTCCAAAAATACCCCAAAAACTATGACTAATTTAAAAATATAGCACATATATGTATGTAATGTTTATCATTAACCCTTTATAGGGCAGAACTCTGGGGGTTACTTAATACAGACAATTTTGAAAAATATCTTCTAAGTATGTTCCTTTTAAAAAATTTTAAGTGTGAAAAGAAAGTTTTTTTGATTTTATTTTGAGTTATGGGGTGGTACATACTTGTACCAGAGAGCCATTCCGTAAACTTACTAACCAATATGTTTAGTGGTACATATGTGTACCACATAATATATTATAAGAAATTATTTATAATAAATGAAACATATTGCATTTGCTTGTATCTGATTTGTTTAACAAAACTTAAAATAGCATTTATTATTTATTTAAAGTTAAAACAGTGAATAAAAAAGTTAATTCTTAAAGAAATACATATTATTTGGTATATCATTAGACTTTTTTCATATCAGGTTATATTCTAATAATACATAAAATCAATCTCCATCCATATTACAACAAATAAACTCTTATCATTAGGTAGTTATCACAAAACAATATTATTGTTTTATAACAATAATATTGTTTTGTGTAGTTGGGCCCGCCTCTTCATCCGAAACATCTGATGAGCTTGTTTCATCCCTTTCCTCTTCATTTATATTTCTAGGAGAAGCTTCTTCCGGTTTTTCGGCAAATTTGGTTGCTTCTTCTTCGTTCGCGCTTTCTTCTCCAATCTCACCTTCATCCGCGTAAGTACTTAGAAAAGATTGATCAGAGAGAGTTGAACTTGAAAATCGGGTTGAAGAAGTATTCGCAAATGTAGAAAGAGGCAATTCGTCATCAGCGTCTGAATCACCTCCTTTTGTTTCTTGGAAAAAACATTGTAGCGGCACTGATATTTCATCCGTGGTTGGAATAAATATTTACTATGGTATATACCACACTAGTTTAAAGTAGTAGAAACTCTGTTATAAGTATTTCCTACAAAATATATCAGGTCATTGAAAATGTTTATTATAACCTAAAAATTAACATTTACCAATATTCGTCGTAAACAAAGATTATTTATACTTGCATAATAAAACTTGTAAATTAATCTATAACTAACTAGTTTGTACTTACCATCTATATCAAAATTTCCACTAAAAAACCTTTACCACATTAAAAAAAGGCCGAAAACTCTAAAAAACTCTCTAAGAGCACTGTAGTTTTTAAAAATGCCAGTGTATTTGTACCACTTTAAGACGAATAGTGTACTTATTTTGTACTAGATGGAGCTGAGAGTAAATGTGGTGTGGGGACTTGTATCGCCCTCTCACTCACTCCGAGAGTGGAGTGGAGGCTGTCAATTGTCAGGATGGATTCGATCCATTATGGCGGATTAAGTTGCACCTGAGTCGTGACAGAGACTGGTTGTAAAAGTCGTTGACTTCCACGTGTCTAAGCTATGTAGCTGTTTTCTTGTACGATTGGTACAATAAAGTATTGTTACCCGTTAACAAGTGTATTATTTTGGTGTTTAAGAGTATAGGATCTCTCGTCTGGTGACTACAAAACCTACAGTGGTATACAAATAGACCACTGCTCGCTAGTAGATATTATGCCTACATTTTAAGAAGCACCATACACCTCCATCTATTATTATTTTGTTGAAACATCAAGTAGTACATATACATATGTACCAGAAACCTATAAAGGGTTAACGTGACAAAATTATTTTTTTTTGTAATTTACATTCATATTAGAGCCGTGGGTTACCATACTAACGCACAAAAACAAAATAATTACATACTATCATTATTTTAGAAAATCTTTAATACATTACAAAATAAATATATTAAAATAATAACAAAAAAATAGTGTAAATATAAAAAGAATTTATAGCAATAAATAAAAAAGTTTCCTTCGAGCCGGATTTGAACCAGCGACCTATGGATGTCCGCAATACTAAATTCCACTACAGTCCACCGCTCTACCAACTGAGCTATCGAAGGTTGAGAACGAAATACAGATAGGAGGGTTATGAGCCGTACGTAGTTATTATACTGAGATATAATTGAAAAATATTTAATATAAAGGTTAAATTGTGTGAACACTGATATGCTTTGAGAATCATAATATTCGATTTAAAATAGATTTTCCAGAAAATATAGAACAATCTTTCACTAGGTACATACATAGATAAGTTAGGAATAATATAATATAAGATAGGAATTGCGCTAATTACGCTACCGAGCCCAGTTTCCAATCATTTCGATCGATAATAATAAGAAAATAAAATTTACTAAAAATTGTTTAGTGCATGTCTGAAGACGATACTATCGATATATTTATATATATAATATGATATTTATGTTTTATACTTTGTTGTGAATATTGGTAGGCAAATAATACTTGAGATTAATATTTAAGATTTTATTAATTCACAACACACGAGAATACATTTTTAACATTTACTTTTCTACGACAGAGTCGACAGACTGTCAAGCAGTGTTCCCAGGTGTCGAAAAATATTTACATGAGAAATATTTCGTAAAAGCATGAGATTAAAAAAAAGCATGAGATGGCGCTGTTGTTAATAAGACTCTAGCAGGGTGTTCATTTATTACAACGTAATTTTTTTACCTTGATTTTAAATTAAATTTAAATTGCTATTTAAAAAAAATATTTTAAAATAAAAGAATAAAATATATTGCCCCAGGAAATAAAAAACTAACAATATTTTGAAGATTTTTTATTTATGGATGGGTTAAAACACATAATATGATAACATGTTCTATTTTAAAAACTTAAAGATTATATCTATTATTATATAGAATAATATATTTAAAAATATAATATTAATCAGAGTCAGTCTGTTGGCTAAGGTTTCTAATCATTTCTTTTGTTATTGAGAAATTTGAACAAATAGATTTATTTTTATTAACCAGATCTTTTGTTTGCAGTATTGCTGTAATGGTAGAAGTTTTTAACCTATTTCTTTTGTTTTGTTTAAATTTATGGCCAAAAATACTCTTTCCATATTAGCACTTGAAACAGTGGAAGTAAGTATATTGAAGATGATTTTTGTTAGATTTAGAAAACGCTGACCACTATTATCTAAAGTTCTTATTTTTGCAATATACTTCCAAAATTCATAGATGTCATGCGACTTATCAGTCTTAAAATCAATTTCAAAGTTCCTTAGAGCAACCACTCATTATCAATTCCTTGTATATTATCATCAAGCAAGTTTGGAAATATGACCGATAGATCTGGTCTTTCGAAATTTAACAATTTCTGGATCTGTAAATTCCATTTTGTCAAATATAGAATCTTTAAGAGAAAATCTTGTATAAATTTGCTGAATACTTTTGATATAAAAATTTAAGGAATTTAATTTAGCTCTTTCTTAAAACTGCTTGAATTTGTTTCTCCTGGGAAATACATTTCATCCAGTTGTAAAAAATGTCTGGGGCTTTTAAAATCTATTTTATCGATAGTTGTAGAGCTAATATTCTCGTCTTTTATATAAAAGACTATAAGACTATATTAATAGACTAAAAGACTATATTATTACTAAAAGACTATATTATAGAATTCTCTTTACTACGTTGGCTATTTCTTTGTAAAAAATATGAATTTTTGGAGATTCACTATTTAGATTATTGACGATTGGTAAAGTATGAGATAAAAACTCCAGATAAAGTCGATTTTCATCCCTATTCAGTGTTTCTAAAATAAAATCTGCCTGAGTAATATTATTGGCAGTTTGGTCCGTAAAATAAAGTTTTAGAGCATTATATTGATTTAACAGTCTTTTCACCACACTCTCCAATGAAAGCCAACGGGTTTGGCTTGGATGAAGGATTTTAAGTGGAGCAACACATACATATTCCTGAAATTCCTTTAATTCTTCCATTCTTTTCGGGCTAGTTGAAAAATAGTTGTAAACCTAAAAGTATAATGATTTTTAAATGTGCTATTCTTATTAAATTAAAAAAAAATATACCTCTCTTCTGAAAAAGAGCTGCTCCTGTAGTTTCGGCCACCGGTCAGATCCAAAAAATTATCTTATTATTTTATTTTTAATTTCCATTCTAACCACTAAACACAAATGTTTGATGCACGAGTTATCTGTCGATTCGTCAGCAATTAAACTAAACTTCTCTAAAAATCTTTAACAAATATAATAATATCTTTTCACAGTAAACTATGTTCCGTTTATAAATTATTATTTTACCCGTATAATTCACTATATTAAACTACATACAAAACAAATATTAATAAGGACTGTTCAAACGATGGATTAAAAAATGTTGTATTTTTGGAGTAGCTGCTTGATCTATTAGCTTATTGCTAAAAAAGTAATTAATTTTTCTGTCGTTATGGCGTCTATCCGTCCAAAAATCAGTAGCTCTAAAAACGTTGCAAAAGCGTTTAGAAAGTTAACGGGTAATTACTGTGTAACGTTGAGACAACCAAAAAAATCTATTTCAAATTAGTGTAAAACGGGGTTGTCCCTACGGTTAAGACAACGTAACAATGCAACGTTGTGTCGCAATTTGCAACGTTGTCGCGTCGAAAAATTGCTAATTGGGTGTTGACGCGCTAAGATTCTTTCTAAATCCTGACTGACAATCAGGAATTAAATTATAAGCTTCAACAAAATGAGAAATCTGGTTTTCAAATACTTTGGGCAATGCAGGCAATTTACTGATTGGTCTTAAATCCTTGTATTCTTTAGATACTGAATTTTTTGCAATAGGTTTGATTATTGCTTTTTTCCATAAATTTGGATATTTTTGCTTGTATGAGGGGCTGGGTGAAAAGAAAACATCCAGTGAGCGAACAGAAATGAAACAGGTGAAGAGAGAAAATACGTTTATGCACTTTAAAATAGATAAAAAAAGAGGAGAGACCTCCTTATATTTGGGAGGAACAAGTTCAGATCACTTATAGGTACCAGAACGGACACTGGGCCGTTAAATAACACCTGAACAGAATTGGATTGTATAATGAAGACCTTAATAGTTAATTGTGCAAAAAGGAACCAGGAAAAGTCGCAATTGCAAGGCCTTGTTTCGCAAATGGCAACAAATAGTGGGGAGGACCACTAGACCCAAAAGCATTATACTATACAGGTTCAATAAAAAGAGAAAAAAAGGTAAAAGAGTTGTACCGGCTGGTACAGGGCAGCGAGATGCTAGGCTGGGTAGTATAGATGTATCAACGTCGGTCGAACCCCAAGAGGAAAAAAAACCTAAAAATAATAAGGGATTATTCTGTAATACAGGGTTTCCATCTATAACCTGACACATTTTAACTGCTTATAAGTCGAGAACGGAAAATGACAACAATGTGCGGCTTTCACAGAACTTCATCAATATTTTTTGAAAAGTTTTTTTTGACAGTATTGCCAAGTTTCAAAATTTACCTGAAATAGGAGGAAAAAAATTGATGATTTTCAAAGGCCGATTTCTCAAAAATTTTAAATATAACACCCTGTACTTTTTAATTTCACATGAAAGCCTGTTAAATCCCCTTTTCGAAAATGTATAAATTGTCTTAAATTCATTATTTTTTTTTACAGAACCAATTTTAGTAAATGACACCTTTTTGAAAATTTTCTTACAATAAATACCTATTAAATAACATTCTCGGTATCAAGTGACAACAATAACAATTGTAGCTTGTCAAGGAGGCTGTGAGTTGCACAATTTGTTTTGTGTGCTTTAACTACTGCCAAATCTTTTTAACGTCATTCGTTGGGCAGTCCCAATAATTTTATTTCTATATGTATATGTTTACCACCCTGGGAAAGGCACGTTGCGTGTTATTATTTAGTGAATGAAAATCAGTTACGCAGACGAGAAGAAGATTTAGGCTGATGTTTGAAAGGGCTCCACCTTCACGCAATTCTATACTTCATTGGGTATGCTAATTTTCCCAGGAGGGAACAGTTAAAAGAAAAGTTAGAACAAACCTAAATGCACAAGATAATCTGTTGGATGATATTTTGCTGGTAAAAGAAGTGTTGTCCTTAAACAATAACCAAATATCTATTAGGAAGATAGCTCAAAATACAAATATGTCAAAAAGTAAAGTACATAAAATTCTAAAAATAATTAAGTTTAAATCCTATAAAATTCAAACTTTCCAAAAAATAGAAAATCGCGCCGTTGAAAAAAGATATTTAATGTGCGAAAGACTACTAGATCTTTTTAGAAATGAGCCGGTTACCAATTTAATAATGTCTGATAAGGCAACATTTCACATCAGTGGTCGAGTAAATAAGCATAACTGCCGAATTTGGGGAGATGAAAATCCTCGAGTGTATAACGAATTTGAAAGAGATTCTCCTAAGCTGAACGTTTGGTGTGCAGTATTGAAATCTAAAATTTATGGGCCATTTTTTTTCAAGAATCAACAGTGAATGGGAACAATTACACCGATATGTTGGAAACATTTTGTTATCCTCAACTTCAGCAGGAGGGAATTTTAGACACGGTCTACTTCCAGCAAGACGGTGCATCACCATACTTCTACAGGGTCGCAAGGGATTCCCTAGATATTACTTTTGGGAACAGATGTATAGGGCGAGCAGGTCCAATCGAGTGGGCACCTTATTCTCCCGATCTAACCATTCCAGATTTTTGTATATGGGGATATGTAAAAGACCGTTGCTACAATCCAACCCCAAGAAATTTGGATGAACTGCGCAACAACATAGTAAACGTTTTCAACCAAATTACACCGCGAATGCTACAAAACGCCTTCGGCAACTTATTTCTCCGTCTACATTTGTGTTCCGAGCAAAATGGGGGTCATATGCAGTAGCTAATTTATTAGTTATAAATTAATATTAATTTCATCAATTGTTTGTTGTTTAAATTGTTGTAACTGGTTGTAATTTAATACATAGAATAAATACTTTTTATAGACATGGCAATAGCGCAAATTATTTAATTACGATCATGCTAAAGCGATACATAGGCAATTACCAGAAAATGTTCATCAATCACCGAATATGTATTCTAGGAATATTTTCAAAAAGGTGTCATTTACTAAAATTGACTCTGTAAAAAAAATAATGAATTTAAGACAATTTATACATTTTCGCACAGGGGATTTAACAGGCTTTCATGTGAAATTAAAAAGTGCAGGGTGTAACATTTAAAATTTTTGAGAAATCGGCCTTTGAAAATCATCAATTTTTTTCCTCCTATTTCAGGTAAATTTTGACACTTGGCAACATTGTCAAAAAAAACTTTAAAAATATTGATAACGTTCTGTGCAAACCGCACATTGTTGTCATTTTCCGTTCTCGACTTATAAGTAGTTAAAATGTGTCAGATTGTAGATGGACACCCTGTATTATTTATACGATTTTAAAAATTAGGTATTTCATCAACAATATAAAAATTCACCTTTGTGATATTTTTAGTGCATAATCTTAATTGTCATTTCTGCTACTTGGGAGGACTAATGAAATTAGATGATAACCGAGCTTTTAATTTTTTTTTTAATAATTCTTGATCAATTAGAATATTTTAAAAACGTTCATTCTTTATTATAAAAAGCTTGCAGCATTTTCTGTTTATTGGAATATTCTTTTTATTGTGCATATATTACAAATTGGTTTAAATTAACCTCACATTTTAAATTTATGAAAAAATTATAATTTTTTTAATCACGTTTTATCGGATAAAACAACGGTTTAAAACAGTGAATATTACCTAGTTTTTTTTAAAGAATCTTTTAATCTCTCATGACCACCAAATTTTTAAGACAATACGTGAACATAGGCACTAAAGTCATGATCACTCAGACATTCTGTGACTGCCTTATAATATTTATATTTAATTGAGTAATGTTTTTGTCTATTAAATAGTTTTTTAAAATGTCCGTTAAAAAACGCAGAAATAAACGAAAAAAGAGGCGTTGCGTAACCGTGTCAAGAGTAAAAAAGAAACTAACTAAAAAAAGATCGACAAACAGCACCAATTTGAAATCAACCAAACAGCAGAAATCTAGTGAAAACAATCAAAAGCAATCAAAGCCGCAAGAAAAAAAGATCACTGTCCAGCAACTTAAGATTCCTTGTAGACGATACAAGGAGTTCCACGATCATTTCTTAACATATGATAAAATTGTAAAATTTTTAGAGAAAATTTGTAAAGAATATCCTTCCATAATAGAAACGATTCTCATTGGACTAACTGGAGAAGGTAAGAAGAATAAATGTTAGTTTTTTTATCACTTATCATGATCATCTGTTATAGGAAAACCAATTTTCATGGCAAAAATACACGACGCTTCTTCTACTACTTCACCCAAAACGGCCACTTTTATCGAAGCAGGTGCCAAAGGAGAAGACGCTTTTGCAGTATCCAATGCTGTCTTTATGATTGATTATTTTACAAGAAATCCAAATACTATTAAATTAATGGATTATCTTATAGTGCCATGTACTAATCCCGATGCATATGACAAATATATTAAAAGTAAAGAACAGAAAAATAAATGTAATTTAAAAAGAAGTACAAGTAAAACTAACTGTTGCAATTTAGATGAAAAGAAACGAAGAAACAATAAAAACTGCCAAAAACCGAAATGTTCAGATAAAGACGGTTTTTCTGATATCGTGGATTATTCAGTTGAGTGCGGATTAAGCCGATCGGTTTTACTAGGAAACCAGGCTCAAAACAAAAAGGCAGATAATAAAGGAAATAAGCCGACGAGGAAAGAATCAAAAACTGACAATAAAAAGAATATCAATAAAAATAAAACGGCCTATAAAAATTCACCTGAAAAGGTGGATAGTTTCCGGGCAGATTTAAGCTTTAATTTTCCGGTTGTCTTAGGGTTAAATGACATGAGGAATATTGCTACAGATAAATTCATGGGTAAGCAGAAATCAAGATATTTTATTACTTAAAGAAACACTTATTTTATATTTCTCTGTTGAATTTAATAATTTTCTTGAGTTATTTTCGAAATTCAACTCTTCGTTTTTTGTTTTAACTTTAAAGATTCAATAATTTTGGTCCAGTCTAGGTTGAAAATATCTTGTATCTTTAGGCTCTAATTATATTGATTTCGCCTTATTATTTATTGAAATGTTTTTGAAATTCGGTGTATTTCTATACAGGGTGCGTAAAGAATGATATCCCCATTTACAGTAATGCTCACTATCCATGTCTATTTGATTAAGTCGTGACTTTTTGCCAAATATGCAAAACTTCGATTTAGCTGTATTTAAACACAATTTGTTAGTGCAAAGCCAGACAAATATTCATTTTTTAGGTCGATTTGCATTTGCTGTAAGTTTTTGCCTATATAATATACATCATTGTATCATCTGCAAATAATACCACCCGACACTTTTCAAAAACTTTTACCATATCATTAATGTACAGTAGAAATAACAATGGTCCTAAGACAGTTCCTTGAGGCACACCATAATTAACAGATACACACTGAGATATACTATTTTTAAACATTACACGTTGGACTCTGTTGGACACATACTACTTAAATCAACTCAAATCATTATCCCTAATTCCTAATTGCTGTAGTTTGGTAATTAAAATTTGTCTATCTATCGTTTCGAAGGCTCTCTTAAAATCTAAAAATACCGCTAAAACAAGATTATCACAGTCGATAGCTTGACAACAGATTCACAAGAATGATGCTAACGAAATCCCGACTGTCCAGGAACAATTATTTTGCCTTTATCACAAACCTCAACAAGTTGTTCCTTAACACAATTCTCAAGGAGCTTTTCATAGACAGGTACCGTGTTAATGGGTCTAAATTCATTATGCAAATTTGTGTTTTGTACTTTGGGAACATGAATAACAGTAGACAGTTTCCAATCATCTGGGAAAACACCGTTAGACAAAGAAGTATTAATAATATCTAACAATCTATTACCAATCGCAAGAGAGACATCACACATGTTAAACACGGGGGGACATATAACATTATTTAATCTGTTTCCGCTTTGTGGTATATTATTTATAATATCCTCCACACTCTCTACAAAATATTTATTAAAATGTGTGGGATAAAACTTCTTCATCTTGGAGTATTTCTAAATTAAAATTAATTTGCTCCGGTAGTGTGCTACTTTTACTTGGCAACAGTGTTTTCAAATTCTTCCATAGTTCCTTCGGGTTCTTTTTATTAGAATCTATACATTCAAAAAAATAATTTTCCTTTTCTACTCTGAAAATTCTTTGCAGTCTAAGATATGAGGCGGGTCATTCCAAAGTGATTCTTGTCCACTTTGAAGAATTGTTGGCAGATTGAAAAAAACGGATAAGTTGAGGTTTACCAGCATTGTTGCTTAAATTAATACTTTAATATTATACATTTTGATATTCGAAAATGTACAAAGATTGTCCCATAAATCAGTTTTACTTGGAATGCCTTAAAAATAAAATTGAATTTTGGACAAGATGCACACCGCTGTGGATTAGACGCATTATGAAATAACAAATTAGACAAATCTTGTAGTATTATACCCATATTTTTTTTAGTTTATTTAAACTCAAAATAAAACAAAAGGCCAGCATTAAACTAAATTAAACATTTTATTTCGTATGACAAGTTTTAATTTACCAACTGAGAAGCAAAAAAAGTGGTTGTTAACAAAAAAACGCTTTAAAAAACTAAATTTTAAGGTCTTTAGGCTCCTCTGATAATTGGCAAAAGTTATCATCTTCTTCCTCTTGGATAGTATCAGAGTTTTCCATTATTTCTTCCGATGTAATACAGCTTTCCATTAAGTTTCTAAAAAACTCACACTCAGAATTGTCCATCCACTGGTCACCAAAATGAGAGTTCAATAAGGTTTGAATATCTTTAACTTTCGCAGGTTTCATGGGCACTCCTTTTGGAAGATTGTAAAGACTTATGTTGGAACTATTTTTTCCGCGCTTCCATAGACTCGCAGACTTGCCAAAATCACTTCTATAGAATTCCTCTCCTCGCACTGTCACATCTCCTTTCTTGTTCCTCGTAAGAATGATCCTCTTACATTGAGATATTTTAAAATGCCACGACTGCACTCCTTTAAAACACTCTTTAGCTGTTTTTCGCCAATCTCGTACCTGACAATCTTCTAATTTAAAAACTGTTGCTTTTTCTGCAAAGAGTTCTATATAGGTGTTTGGGTTTGTTATAGTAGGCATCTTTCTTAATTTTGTCTCTATTCTGCCAAACACATGGTCGGATGGTAAAAAAGAGTGACCCCTGACTGGAAAAACTAATTCAATTTCTTTTAAAATTGAAGAAATTTTACTCAAATAGTAGACCAGCATGCCAACCATTACTGAGTTTCACATTCACATCACATTGGTGATAAACCTGACTATGATAAGATTTCAAAATCCGTCCCTTTTTAGAAAAAAATCGTGAAAGATACTTAATTGTTCCAAAAGAAGAACATCTTGCAGTTGACGAACAAATTAATCCTAGAAAAGCTCGATCAACCCTAAAGCAATATAACCCAAAAAAACCTCATAAATGGGGTTACAAAGTATTTATACTACGTGGAGTATCAGGCTTCAGCTATGATTTTGATTTCTTTTCTGAACCAACTAATTTGCTGGCTCATCAACCAGATATTGGAGTAAGTAGTAATGTGGTAGTAAAACTGACAGAGTTAGTTCCAAGGAATAACAATTACAAAGTTTTTTTTATAATTAGTTTACGAGCCTTCCACTACTTGTTTATCTCAGCAAAGAGGGCATTTTGCCTCTTGGTACTGTTCGCAAAAATCGAATTCCAGATTTTGATTTTTCTAAAGAATCTACAATGAAAAAAAAAGGAAGGGGCACGGTTGTTGAAAAAGTGGCTCGAGTGGATGATACAGATGTGTCTGTAGTTTCGTGGTTTGATAATAAAATAGTTACTACAGTATCAACCTATGTAGGCAGTTAACCTATTTCTGAAGTGCAGAGATTTTGTAGAAAGGAAAAAGTATACAATAATTATATGGGCGGTGTGGATCTTTTGGATTCCATGCTAGGCTATTATAGGATACTAATAAAATCAAAAAAATTTTACCTAAGAATTTTTTTTCATTTCCTCGACATGTTATGTTGTAACAGTTGAATATTATGGAGAAGATCGGTCATAAGTACGAATTCTGACGAATGTTATTTGCCACTGGCTGAGTTCAAACTTGGATTGGCGGAAATTCTAACAAGATCTAATGTAATATTAAGAAAGCGGGGCAGACCTAGTTGCAGCCACAACTAGAATTAAAAAAAGGAAATATCCTTTTGCGAAAATACCAGCCCGAGAAATTCGTCGCGATAATGTGAGTCCTCTTCCTGAGTGGTATGAACATCGCCAGAGATACAAATTTCCTGAGCAAGTTTTTAATTATAGAGTTTCTAGAGCTCGTAGTGTAGTTAAAACTGCTTTTGGCATACTTAGATGAGCATTTAGAGTACTACATCATTTTGCAGGAAAAGAAAACAATTTCCGTTGTAATAGCATGTATATATTTGCATAACTTTTTGAGACAAACCAATACTTCACGATCTATTTACGCAGTACCTGGAAGGTTTGATTCTTTCAATTTAAAAAGAAAAAAAATTAACAAGAATTTCTTTTTACCTTACTACAAAAAATATATAAATATTATATTGGTTGTGTTTAAATAAAGATCGAAATTGTTTTCGCCGTTTTCACGTGGAATAATTAAATATTCTATTAGTTTAAATATTTTTTGATGTACCTATAATGTTTTTGAATAAATACGTTTTCTGGTAAGTTTTTATTTTCTTTCCTATGGGAAAAGTTGTGCCAAATCTGGCACATGTCAAAAATGTCGTTTTTTTCAAAAACAAAACATTATTAATTTTTTTAAATATTTTTCTACTTAATCTTGCGGCATAAACTATCACATATATTTTTTTCAACTTAAAATAAAAAATCATGCAGTAAGGGGTTAAGTGATTTGTAGCCTTGGATGTTCCTAAATCTATTTTTAAGTTTTGTCTTCATTTGTGAAAATGTTTTTGCCACTATGTAGAAGTTCTATATATAACTGACAATTAGCACTAATAATGCCACATATGCCAAAAGCCCTCTGCTAAGCTAATAATAAATATTTTCCTCTGCATATATCTGGCTTGATTGTTTCGTAATAAGATTAATGCCTTTTTCTTATTTCAGAACAAATAAAGAAATGGAAAGAAAACTACATTAACACGTCCCCAGAAATACGCGCATTGCTGACAGCAATTCAGGGCTTTCAATTCGCCATTAAGATGGTAATTAGTTTACAAGAGGGCGGCCAATCAATCTGCTACCCTTACGGTTTCTGTTCAGGATCAACTGAAGAAATCGAGGATCTTAAAGGAGTGGCCAAAAAGGGAAAAGCCGCGATATGCGGAAGAGACTTCGAATTCGGATCGGCTTATCAGATTAAAGGATTAACATATGGAAATCTAATTGACTTTTTAAAAGTTGACAAAGCCGCCATTAAATACACTTATATCATACAGGTTCATAAAAAGGGATCGAATTATAATGAGAAAGAGGAGCAGAAGAAATTGGTGACTTATGGATGTCAGATTATGACGTGTATAACGCGTATGACTTCGGCAGTGTATAAGTCTTTTTGCAATTTGAATTATAATAAATATTTGGAGACTTCAAGTGATGGTAAGAATCGTCTAGAGAAGAAGTCCAGCTTCTAAAAAATGTTGTTTTCTTCGGTTTCTTGTAATTGGTGTTCTTTAGGCCACCAATCCCAAAGGTGTATTTAAGTTAATACGAATATACATTGGGCTCAGTGATTAAAAAAAAGAAAAGCGATTAGATTTTTCAATTTTTTTATCAAGACAGTTGGTTTTTACTGATTTTTCCAGAATTTCGCATTTTTCTTTTGCAATGTTTGGTTTTTTGGATACTCATAAAAGTAGTCACAAAAAATCAAAATTTTTGTCAGCTGCTTAGACGAAATAAAAGAAAGTTCAGTTTTGGATTCAGAAGTCAATTGATTTTTATTAATAATCTTAAAAAGTTCGTATTTTCGTTACGAGTCGCTAGAATAAATTAGGAGAAAAAAATCAGCTACAGAAAATCAAAATACCTTTCAATTTCTTGAAAAACATAAAAGAAACTTCAGAAGATTTTTTTTTTATTGTTGCCTTTTTCAAGGCAGTTAATTTTCTTTCAAGAATCTTATAATTTTCCATGAGGTAGGTAGCTAAAAAATATCCTTCCAAACTATTTATTTTTTCCTGTCTTCTATCTAAACAAATTTTTTGAGAAAATCCAACCTAAAGGTATTTTTCAGCTGCTGAATGCCAAACGCAAGACAAAAATGCAAGAATGTGGGCAAAGTGTTTGCTTGGGTAAATGTCCGTTGTAAAATAAAAATTAAAAAATCTTGTTTTTAAAAAGTGCTTGAAAGAAATTTAAAAAATCGGTCTTGGATTGACTTTAGTTTGGAGTGACTTTAAGAAAGAGAGTTTTTTTCTTTGAAGTAATTTTGAATTCTTCAAAACAGCTAGTTTTATTTATTTGCCTTAAGAAAAAATTATTTTCCTTAGAATTTCTCGAGTATATTAGGACAAAACTGAAAAAAGCCTTTTTAAAGAAACAGGCAACTAAAAAAAAGATTTTTGTCAAAAATCTTTTTTTTAGTTGCCTTTGAAAAAAAAAACTGCTTAGGAGAAATAAAAGGACGTTCAGTTCTAGAAAGAAATTCAGTA
Organism: Anthonomus grandis grandis; assembly: GCF_022605725.1. Classification (NCBI taxonomy): domain Eukaryota; kingdom Metazoa; phylum Arthropoda; class Insecta; order Coleoptera; family Curculionidae; genus Anthonomus; species Anthonomus grandis. The sequence continues at coordinate 2,415,136 of NC_065546.1, forward strand.
AGAGAGATTTGTTTTTTTTTCCACCAAAGAATTTATTAATTTTCTATTATCTTCTAAGGAATGTAACTAAAAAAAAACAGCAAATTTACATTTTATCTATTTGTTGCTTATAGTTGCCTAAATAAAAATATTTTAAGAAAATCTAACCCAAAAATATTTTTAACAATAAACGCAAGCACTTTTTTAATTGCTTTGATTTTTTCAAGGTAGTTGATTTTTTTTAAATAATAATAATAATACATCGTTTATTTGCCCAATTTACAATAAAATATTATATCTTAACTAGATACAAAGATAATAAATATCATATGCTATAAAATTTTAAAAAAATCTTAAACATAATATAGGCAAAAAGGAGGCTAAAGGCAATTTAAAAAAGATTCGTGTTTAACCTCCCTCATTAAATAAGTTATAATTTCTTTTTTGTTTCTTTTGTTGCATCCAAAATAAATTACTAGGTATTCACCAACAAGTGCCAAACATCCAATAAGCTTTAACATACCCAATACATACATATTTAATAAACGCGATGATCGCCAGATATACCCATTCTACCGCAATAAATATTTTTTGTATTTATGTTTAAATACGCTTGGTGATACATTTTTAAAGTCCTCCGGAATCTGGTTGTAAATTATATAAATATTATAAGAAAATGACCGCTGATAAACATAGTACAGCATGCAAATTTCTACGATCCTCCATGGAAAGCCATTTGGTTTGTCGTAGCATGTAACTGACAGAACCTCCACGACGAATGCCGTAAATTAATCGTAAGCATGACTTTTGCACTCGCTGAATTCGACCTTTGTCGATAGAGTCTACGCATGGACCATATACGACGTCGGCAAAATTAAAATGACTCAAAACCAGAGCGTCGCATAAGGTAATTTTTTGAGATGTTGAAAGCAGGTGTCTATGCGGAAACAGTTGCTTTAAATTAGAATAAGCAGATTGAATGCACTTACTTATATGCTGTTTAGACCTCATATTGGTGTTAATGTGAATTCCCAAATTGCGGGAACAAGTAGAATGCAAAAGCTTGTTTGAGGAAGCTTCCAAAGCCATACTCTGATGCAATACGTCGCGATTTTTGCCGAAAATCAAGAAGGTAGATTAAGACGAGTTTATTTGCAGATTGTGTTTTTCTGAAAAATCTATTAGGGCTTTTAGATCATCGTTTATTTTCTTGGCAGCTATTTCTTTACTTTCAGGAAAAAAAGAAAAGTAGAGTTGCGTGTCATCACGTCATCAGCATATAAATGAGCACTGCAATATTTTAAACAACTGATGAGATTACTAGTATAAATACAAAATAAAACAGGTCCCAATATGGAACCTTGTGGAACTCCACATAACTGAAATGCAGTAGATGAAATACCCTTATTCGTTTCAACGTATTGATTTCTATCGGTTAAATAACTTTTAATAATATCAATTGCGTCAGAGTCAAACCCATTATAGCCTAAGATCGCGTAGAGTAATGTATGATTGATACGATCAAACGCTTTGCTGTAGTCGATAAGTACTAAAGCAGTGGCCTTACCCTGATCAGTAGCTTCAATAATATCATCTGTGATCTTTAAAAGTGCCGTGGTACACCTATGACCCGATCTAAACCCAGACTGAAATGCCGGTAAAATATTATATTTATCGTATCGTATATCGTATTATATTAGGTACTCCCTAATTTGGACATTTAATATCTTTTCCATGACTGTAGAAAGAACTAGCAAAATACTAATAGGTCTTAAATCATTAAAATCGGAAATATTTTGCTTTTTTAAAAGTGGAAATATTTTTGAGACCTTCCAGCCATCAGGAAAACATTTGTCTAATATAAAGTCCAGTTCAGAGATCTATTAGAATCTTTGATGTGTCGCAGATGCCGCACTAGCTAGTCCGTGTGCCTATGTCATATTTATTGTCGCATGATATACATGTTTAAATGGCAAAATTTTATATTCTCTATCTATAAAATCATTTTAAATATACGTAAAACCCCATGTTTTATACTATTTTTGATTTTTCTTTCGAAAATGTCAATTTTTAAAAAGAAAATAATATCAATAAATTGACCGCGGACTAAAATCCAAGCATCTTACAAAATATTTTAAACACTTCCAGCACTCACAGACTTGTCACCTCTTTTTAGCCAGTCTATTAAACAAAGATAAAACACCTGCGTTCTGGCGATTTTTACTTTAGGCTGTGCAAGTGATTGTGTATCTCTCTCTATCCCACTGATTTTAAGAATTACGGGGCCGTACCCAAAAATTTATTTGTCGTTGGTCTATCACCTTTAAAATAGTTGTTGGATGGGTCTATCACCTTTAATAGTTGGGAGGGGGGCCATGTGAGGTTATTATTTGATGTGTTTTGCCGGTTATGCTTTTTACAAGTTTATGAAAGTAAAGAATTTAGAATTTGGCCTTTATTCGTCTAAATTTTTTGCAGTTTTTACTGTGAGGAACTGTGTTTTTTTATTTGTGGATTTGTTTTGGTATTATAACTAAATACCTTAAAATGTTTCGACCCTGGGAAAATAGGCAGGAAAATTTGGCAAATGAAGAGGAAAGTGTTT